>NC_088652.1:18309639-18366435 GCF_964019385.1 Sycon ciliatum
GAGAGAGAGAGAGAGAGAGAGAGAGAGAGAGAGAGAGAGAGAGAGAGAGAGAGAGAGAGAGAGAGAGAGAGAGAGAGAGAGAGAGAGAGAGAGAGAGAGAGAGAGAGAGAGAGAGAGAAGAGAGAGAGAGAGAGAGGAGAGAGAGAGAGAGAATTGGTAGTGTATTTACCGGATTGTGCACATCTATCCATCGGTCAGTGGCTGATTCACGCATCTCACCACCCACAAATATCTTTGTGTTGGGCTGGATATGGGAAAGGGATACACAACGACACACACACACACACACACACACCGACACACACATACGCACGCATGCACACACAGACACACACGTACAGACATCCACACATACAGTATGTTTTTAAATGCCAGCTAGTATTTCCTACCGTAATTCCGTGCATACACCGTCTACACACACCACAGGTGACATCAACATTCGTCAGCCTGGCCCGTCAGGCGTATCAATGAAATCAACTGCCCCATTTCTAGCTACTCTCAGCCAATTGCTGAGGATCTCTACTCTAACTCGAAGGGAGCTGCTTGTACACATCACTGAGACGTGTTGTTACGGGTGGAAACACACATCTGCTGTATGAACTGCCAAAGCATAATTACAGATGGCACAGTTACTGAGTAAACAATTTCACTACAACATTTATCAATGAAATACAAGTGGTGTCGTTTCTGGTGGGAATTACGTTTGATGCGTGTCTGAAACTTTCAAATTCTTTTATTTCGCTGCTCAACCGTCAGCCCTATTGATTGGTTTCCTATGCAACAAAGTATGACTTGTAACCTGTTCAAATGTAATACTCATGGCGAAAAAAGGTTCGAAGAGGAAGAGCTATGACTCGCTGTCAACCTCAATGCCATGGAAGATGCAACAGATGACCAAAACACCTGCAGCGCAGCATGACTCACCGCGCTTGAAGCCATACGCGCCCATTGCTGCGCACCCTGCCATCCAATGACACACACAAAAAATAGAGAAAAAATTAATGTCATTGGCTTGTCCCTAACTGCTGATAGTTCCAGAAAATAGGATTGCCTCTCACCTGTCGAAGGGCTGAAAATCGGAGTCGGGCCAACATGATGGAAACTACTCCAAACAAATCAAGGACTTCTTCACCGAACCGGTACCAAGTTGAGAAATCTGGAGGGTGAGTTTGGCAAGAAAAGGAACGTCAAGGAAAAATTGAAGTGCTCAAACCACACATGTATGGTTCACTTGCACACATGCCATGTGTGCATGGAAAGCTGCATCACAGTCACTCAACAGTCCAGCAGGGAGTCCTAAAATACCGGTATTTTACGACTCCTTGACTGTGTTGCGTGGGTGTGTCAGAGGCTAGGCATGATGACGTCAGTCTGCTGATCTCCAGCTCTCGTACCAGGGAGTCGTAAAATACCTATTTTTACGACTCCCTGTCTCGTACATGTACCATGATGTACAGTATATGGTAGATCTAAAATGTCAATAATGACTCATGGGCCTGGCACAAAACACACACCACACACACACACACATGGACACACACACCGTGATGCACGCGCGTGCACACACACACATACACTCACACACACGTACATGAATGCACACAATAATTTTCATATGAACGCACATACGCACGCACAAGACTCTCACACACACACACCTCACCTCAGACCTGCCCATCATAGAAGCGATGATAGCGAACAGCTATGTTAGACATAGCAACTTGACACACACACACACACACCACCGGCCCGCATGCTCACACGCACCCATACACACATACTTTTTCAAATACATGTTGATACCACGACCGGTACTCTACCAGGATACTGCTGGATGCTGGTGATCGGCAGCAGCATCCAGCAGGAACAGCACAACAGCAGCAGCAGCAGCATCCAGCAGGAACAGCACAACAGCAGCAGCAGCAGCAGCAGCATCCAGCAGGAACAGCACAACAGCAGCAGCAGCAGCAGCAGCAGCAGCAGCAGCAACAGCAGCAGCAGCAGCAGCAGCAGCAGCAGCATCCAGCAGGAACAGCACAACAGCAGCAGCAGCAGCATCCAGCAGGAACAGCACAATAACAACAGCAGCAGCATCCAGCAGGAACAGCACAACAGCAGCAGCAGCAGCATCCAGCAGGAACAGCACAATAACAACAGCAGCAGCAGCAGCAGCAGCAGCAGCATCCAGCAGGAACAGCACAACAACAGCAGCAGCAGCAGCAACAGCAGCAGCAGCAGCCGCAGCAGCAGCAGCAGCAGCAGCAGCAGGGGTGCATCACACCAGGGGTTAATGCGACAAGAGCTCATGCAAGCAGATGATTATTGTGCATCCGGGGAGTCTGGAGCACGCTGATAATAATATTATTATTATCAATTTGTCACCATCAACAAGAGTACACCCCCCCCCCCCCCAAGACATACCTTTGCTATCAAACACAGCTACTGCTTCTAACTCCAACACACAAGAAGACACACAAACGTAATTTCAAATGATGTTGTTCTTGAAGCCACCGCATACTGCAGCAGTGCAAGTTGGTTAGGTACTAGTACTAGCAGTAGAGTACGGGCCAGACTTGGCATTGAGCTGATGACAGAAGATCAAAAACATGTCACCTAACAAACGATGGAACATATCAATCATGATCATTCAACATGCCTCCAGGTGAGATGAGGTGTTCTAAAAAGAGTGAACAGACTGAAATACGGCATTGAAACTGGTTAAAAGAAAAAAAAGACAGAAAAAATAATAATAACAAAGCGCCTGTCACTGCATGGAGTGGTGCAATTCACCAGCACCTTCGTGTAACATAATTATTATTGTTGCATGAGAGAATATGCAATTCAAAGATTGTTCTTTTCATGAGCATTTTTGTGATAGATCTGCTGGGTTCCACCATAAGGAGTACGTTTTCTAGAAAAGATGGAATAAATAAAATTTACGGAGCCACGATTAGCCAGAGGATCCAAAACCGCTCATCCGGGAAGGAGCACGCAGCTACAACGAGAACTGTACGCGGTCGGGGGTAAAGCTCAAATACCAATGGTGACTGCCACGAACGGAATTGGGCATGTGCTGCCAGTGGTGTAGGTAAACCAGCACGTACGTGTAGAATGTTCATATACACATGGTTAAAAGAAAGAAAGAAAACATACAGTCATACATACTCAAGAATGTATGCACACAAGCACATACGCACACACACACACGCACATACGCACATACGCACACACACACACACACACACACACACACACACACACACACACACACACACACACACACACACACACACACACACACACACACACACACACACACACACACACACACACACACACACACACACACACACACACACACACACACACACACACACACACACACACACACACACATAGTAACGGGTGGCATTGACGCTACGCGGGGCAGAATAGGCCAGAGAAAGCGTCGAGCAAGACACGGGAGCAGGCATGGTCCATTGTGAAGCCGCCAGCAGCTTCTGTGGGCGTCAGTGACCTCCAATGTTGAGAGTAGCTGAAAACATACATGTACACACAAACACACACACACGCGCGCGCACACACACGCACACACGCACACACACACGCACAAATTATTGCAACGGTAGGCAAGTCATTGAATTGAGCAAAACAGGTGTTCCAATGCGGAAAGCTTTCCCTTTTCAACTCCCTCAACTGATGAGTATTTGAGTGCAGATGGGCCATGCCAAACAGGTGAGTTTTTGAGATACTCGCTAATACAACCACAATTAGGGTAACACTTCTTACGAAAATCAACTCTGGTACAGGTACCACCAATGTCGAGTGGTCACAGTGTCAAAAAAGCTGATGTCCAAACCCCAACAACTAGCCAGATGCTGGAAATCCCAGATTGAACAGATGACCCCAAACGGAACCACAACTCATTGCACAAATTTGAGAATGCAAGCATGTCCACCACTATCACCCTTGCAGGTTACCACATAACTGACCGTACTTCTTCTAGCAGGTTAAGGGGGGGGGGGGGGGGGGCATGGCTTGTATCTTGCCGACAAGCCACCTTCCAGCAATGGCAACAAATGGAGGCCCACACCAGAGTGATCCTTTCTCTGTACCGGCCGTGATTCAGCAATACCCCCAGAAGCACCAAGGCAATTTCAGAACTCGAGGTAAATTTTGAGTGCACACCAACCCATGTTTCAGAGCCACCTCTGTGACACAACAATTCAATACGAAAGTGTAGGGAACTTGAACGGAATGGACCGGCACCAAAGAATGACCCTGTTTGACCGACTACGACTAAACTAAGGATCTTGGGCGTGTCAGCTTCCTTCCCCAGAACATATTTGAGTGACTGCTCAGGCCATCAAAATGGTCTGTCAAGGTGCCGTTCCATCTAAGTGCGCAGGCACAAAGTGAACGTATGTCTACGTGTACACATACGCAACGGATTGCTATACAGTGCTGCTCAATGCAATACAGTCGCGTCACTCGAGTTTGCGCCCTGCACCACTTCACAGCCCGGTGTTCGCAGGTCTAGGGCTGCGCAACGCCCGGCGCGTACTTGAGTGACGCTACTGGCTTTCATTGAGCAGTGCTGTACTTATAAGATATGGTAAAATCAAGAGAAGCAAGCAAGAGCCGGTCCTAACATGCCTTGATGAGAGACAGGCCAGCGTACGCACGCGTACACACACATACACACACACACACATACACACACACACACACACACACACACACACACACACGCACATACAGGGCAGAATACAACCAGGCATTTGCCCTTTTCTTGCTGCACAACCAGTTGTCATAGGACTTCACATTCAGAACACGCCCTTACCCACGCTGAGTGATTTCGTCAAGAGATAGAAGTGGCGGACCATCCGTGTCGATACTCTCAGGCACATACACGTATGCGTGGCCTTCGTCCATTGGAATTGTCGGGATGAAGGTTTCATGACCCTGAGAGAGAGAGAGAGAGAGAGAGAGAGAGAGAGAGAGAGAGAGAGAGAGAGAGTAAGTTACATTTATAAAGACAGGTAAGTCTGACAAACGAGGACTGAGACCTCTACAACAGGGTTTTTTACGCCTGAAAGCAGGTGCATGATTTAACAAGCAGGTTGTCAGTCTAGATTTTATATGCGCAGAGGAGAGAAATGCGCGGAATTTTTGTTATGAGATGAAAAGCAGAAATAATAAGAAAGAAAGAGAGAGAGAGAAAGAGAGAGAGAGAGAAAGAGAGAGAGAGAGAGAAAGAGAGAGAGAAAGAGAGAGAGAGAAGAGAGAGAGAGAGAGAGAGAGAGAGAGAGACAGATAGAAAGAGAACATTAAATCAGTCTCCTGGTTGAATACCATGACTATGGACATAAGAAGGAGAGATTTACGAACCTGCAGTGGACAGTGGATAGGTCAGTGGTTATTAGTTACAAATTTATTACCACTACTTAGAACAATCAGAGAAACAGGGACAGGAACAAAACGAGTAGGATTGGGAGTAGGAACAAACGATATGGATTACAGTATATCTACTTGCAGTGAAGCCACAGCAAGCCACAACAGCAGCAAGGTAAAATGTCTAAATGTGTACAGTAAAACCTGTCGAGGCGACCACCTGCCCCAGAAGACCACCTGTCCCAGAAGACCACCTGCCCCAGAAGACCACTGTAACCAGGACCACGGGATGCTTTTTGCAGTCAAACGACCCTGGATAAGGAGACCAGCTGGTAACAGAGACCACGTTTTGAAGGTCCCTTGAGCGGCGGTCGTCTTAGACAGGTTTCACTGTACAATGTGACACGTACCGTTCCCAGGGTTTTTGGCGCAGGAGGTGCAGCTATCTCGGTCGGCCGGCTCAAATCATCTAGCTTCTGCAAATGCTGACGAACTGCTTCACCAGGCCGAGAAGTTGTAGCCTATAGTAGTAGCGGCAGCAAATACAGAGAGGGAGAGAGAGAGAGAGAGAGAGAGAGAGAGAGAGAGAGAGAGAGAGAGAGAGAGAGAGCGAGAGAGAGAGAGAGAGAGAGAGAGAGAGAGAGAGAGAGAGAGAGAGAGGAGAGAGAGAGAGAGAGAGAGTTCCAGTAAGACATGGACGTATAACATCATTTTTTCATACTTCCGTACGGGATAATTCTTTGATTTCACAGCGAGTTTTCCAGCCAGTTCATATGATAAAACCGAAATCTTCACGCGGAGGCGAGGTGACAATAATTGGAGAAACACAATGAGCAGAATGAGCTGAATCGACACACGACGAACGCTATTGTCGTAACGTCGCGTAAAGCATAACCGTCTTGAACTGCTGGCATCACTTGTTTGTAACAGGCCAAAATAACCACATGTAGTAGATACATGCTACTGTATAAGCAGAAATATTTGTCTGGAATTTATTTTCGTCTTTTTCGTCCAAGGAGCTTTTGGACTAAATTAACTGCCGGACGAATGTCGATTTGTCCAGCTTTTCTATACACTCCTATGATCCATTGACGAAATTTACAACCGGACAAACTCCCTTTCTTTGGAGTTGGACGAAATTATTCACCGACGAAATGTTCTGCCTGTACAGTATTAGATAAACCAACAGCATTATAGATACGTGATTGTGCAAGTAAAGCCTTTGTGGCATGGTGATTTAGTTCGTTCCGTTCATTCTTCAGTGCGATTCTCGAACTATTGTCACTTCTCCGCCTCTTTTAACATTTCAGATCGAGGTACACTTGGACTCAGATAGATTTGACTCGTTGGATTGCTAGCATTTTTGGAATGGGTTTTGCGCCTCCATCTCAGGTTGCATTTGGTTGGGCATTTTCAGAATGCAAATGAAAACCATTCTGGAATGGGAATGGGTAATAATCACCTGACCGAACAAGCGCGCCAGAATCAACTAGGAATCATTTGACATAACAATTCCATGATGTCGTTGTGGAACGGCGGCTCTCTTCTCTTTTACCCGACTCTAGTTTCCTTGAGAGAGTCAAGGTACTTCTGAGTGCATGATTTGAGGCACTTGAACCTACTGCTACATTGTTGGGCTCGTGGCAATCATTATCATTTTTGATTCCGGAATGAGAATGCTCATTCCAGCATGTGAGGTGGAATGATCATTCTCCAAAAAGAATCCAACCTAACGCACTTTTTTGACCAACCAAACGGGCGAGAATGATTCTGAGTGATTCCCATTTGGGAATGTGACCAACCAAACGTAACCTCAGTGTCCTTATTTAGTATAATCATCATCCGCACAGGTCAAAGGTATACAAGCAGGGTTCTAGCCCAGTAAAAATAGTAGGAGGGGCGGGGGGACAGTTACCCTGTAACCCATTGCTCCGCTTTCTAAACGTGTCTTGCCATACCTAATGTAACGGTCTGGGGCGAACAACCGACTTCACCCCACACAAATATACCGTTGTGAACCCTCCAGTAGTGACACTGCATTTTCGTTGAACGGCATGAAAAGACACAAAAATCGACAACTGAGAGAGACAATTAGAGTAGGGGGTGCTGCCCCCCCCCCCCCCCCCTCCCTGCCCCCTTTTGGCTAGAACCCCGACACGGTTATACTAGCATTGCAGGAGCCTGCGGTCAGAGAACTTACCAGTAAATCAATGACATCCATACGGGCTTTCTTACGCAGTTCCGCTAGTCTTTCTGCTTCGGCTCGCTGCATCTGCTGTTGCATCTCATCCACTTCAAGAACGGCCGCCAGCTCTTGCTCCATAGACTGGATGTGCCGGGCCTGAAGAGCAACAGGGAAACATTCACGCACGCGCACCCCATGCACACACGCACGCACATACACACACACACACGCGCAACCTCTAAGGACGATGAAGCTGTGTGGCGCACAAAGCAGCACTTTCTCACTGTACTGAAGCAGTTCATCAGTTTCGTAGATCCGATGGTATCTTCATTCGCGTTCAATGCTCGTGCATGGCTGGGTTTTGGGGTTTTTTGGGGGGGGGGGGGGGAGAGAGAGAGAGAGAGAGAGAGAGAGAGAGAGAGAGAGAGAGAGAGAGAGAGAGAGAGAGAGAGAGAGAGAGAGAGAGAAGAGAGAGAGAGAGAGAGAGAGAGAGAAAGAAAGAGAGAAGATGTCACTGACCTGCATAGAGCGACTCTTCACGATCTGCATTTGATTGGCGGCACGGTACTTCTCCACACGCTCCTGCGTCTGCTCAATGTCAGTGCCGCTGGCCAGGTTAAAAACTGAGCAAAAACGCATAACAGAATATCCGGAACATTTTCAAAATCTCTGTCCTGCTGGTACTGCACACGAGACATCACGCGAGATATCACATAAATCCCAAAGCACAGAGAAGACATGCCGATGAAAACCTGGTTTCGGAGGCCAGCCACAGTTCATGCTGGGAAAACCGTGTCCAAAAAGGATTGTGAAGAAAATTGAGAAAAGATGACTTAAACAGTTATGCATTTGTCATAACTCGTAACATTTTGTCCTTTTCCTTTCTTCATCATAGTTATGCATAAACTCAAGTATTACATTTTATGAATGGATTGTAGAAGTATTATGCGGTCTCTGTATGTGATTTCGGGGTGAGTGGATCAAGTCGGCAAGAGAGTAATTCTGGAACAAAACTTACTGATTTCTTCAATTTCTTCCAGATAGTCGTTGTACTCCCTCAACGTCTTGAAATCCTCCTGTCGCTTATTATAACTAAGGACACCAGAAATACAAGCACACCCAAACACAATTGTACTTGTACTTACTTGTTGCTCACTGCCAAAACTGGTCACGTGGGTCTCCCCGGGAGAGGGGAGAGAGACTCCAAAGGAATCTTGGAAAGATGACTCAACTGGCTATTGAACCGCCCAACGGCCGACACCCCCTGAAATCCCCAAAACTCTGGGTGGACTTGAAAATGATCCCACTTATGGGCTCACCACACCTCAGTAAGTGGGTGAGGACAAGGTGCAGAAAAAGGATTGACGGCATCAGGGTATCCGTCCTGGGATCCAACTGCAGTTACCCCTGCCCCCAGTGAAGGTAATACTTGCTACTAGTGTGGGTGGCTAAATCAGAGTGGATCTGATCTAAGCGTCACTAGTATCATTGATTACACAAGAGTTAATCTAGCCAGAAGCAGTCCATGGTTAACAGGTATGTATACTTCAAATAGAAAGTAACCTGAAATCAACAAAGGTGGCAGATACAACAATACACCTTCAAGCAGCCGAGCCTGTTGGCAACAGACCCAACACAATCAGGCATAAGTGTACCCACCAACCGGACTAGCTGGCACAAACACACACACACACACACACACACACACACGCATGCATGCACACGCACATACAACACAGAGCCAAAATTTAATAAAAGGAGGATACCGGCACCTGGGTGGATTCGAAAGCTCCACATTGGCATAGATATTGTGAGTGTAGAAATGGAGAAAGAAGCATATCTGCAGCACCAGGGGGGACATGACAAAGTGATTCACCATTCTGTAGAGTTCACCAGCTCTACAACAGTTCTGAGAGTACCTGTATGCGCACTGAGCTAGGATCACATTACAAGCATCTCGAGATACACGTAGGCATGGTAGAGTGGCTTCTATTCAAGTGCGGTTTTCATACCAACAGTTAGACTCCACTGGCTATACAGGGTCAGTGTGCTGGTAGAACACAGAGCAGAACAATACACGCACGTGTGTGTGTGAGAGAGAGAGAGTGTGTGAGAGTGAGAGAGAGAGAGAGAGAGAGAGAGAGAGAGAGAGAGAGAGAGAGAGAGGGAGAGAAAGAGAGACAGAGAGAGACAGAGACATGGCAGGCACAGTGCGAATCTGGGGCTTACTCTCTGAGAATCCGCTTGCGTATGTCCACCTCTCGCTCCACGCTAGCATCCTCAAACAGCTGTGCCCTGAATTCACTTCTCCGCAGTAACTTTCCACAGTCTAAACAATTCGACGTTGGATGGGTGAAGACGGCTTCGATACAGTTCGTACACCTGGAAAACACAACAGGATGATAACCAACAGAAGAATTTGAGAAGACCCAGGGTAGGTTGGCGATAATGAACAGAAAGGCATAGCACATGCATTATAATGCCGTGTACAAAACAACACAGAGTTAGGATCGGGACGTTGCCGCGCTCAGCCATTTTGCACGCACACTTTCTCTGGAATGCACGCACACGTTCTGATGCGTGAGCTTCGAAGCAACAATCCACTGTTTCAATACCTTCACATGAATAGGAGGTTGTGTTCAATAGCGAGTCGAATCCCTTTCGCCGGCCTTCATGTTTAGTGCACTCTTGGCGGGACTTATAGTCATGAAAATATGGTGCACAATGTCATCAGCGAAAACCTACGTATGTTACCTTCTTGGTAACAATGTACGTACAGGCGATGGCCGCAAACGTTCACCATGAGCTTGAGGTGAGGGTTCTGGAAGGTGCTGGTGCGACATCTCGGGCAAGTCTGCTCCATGGCGGTAGGCTACACGCATGCACAGTGATCAATGCTGCTACTGTTGTTGCTGGTGGTGGTGGTGGTGGTAATACTGCTGGTGGTGATCTTGCTGCTGTTGCTGACGGTGATACTGCCGGTGATGTTGCTGCTGTTGCTGGTGGTGGTGATACTGCCGGTGATGGTGATGCTCAAGCACCAGCTAGACACATTGGTACCCAAGGAAAAGCACTGGAGCTGCTGCTGCTGCTGCACTCTTGCTGCTCAAGTGCCATGCAGCCCAGAACACCAACTGCTGGACATCAAGCACAGGCAGACAGGAAGGCGGATGGACAGGAATTCACATGCATAGGTGTACAGTGCAACGTGTAACCTTGACAACAGGTCAGAGTGCTCAATGTGGGTGCTGACTGGTGAGTACTGCAGAGCTTTTACCCACACAAGGCCCAGTGGAAGGAAACCTGTGCATACCTACTCAGAGTTACCGGCTACATACACAATCATCAGCAGAATAAGCTCAACAGAGTCAATTCGAATACCGTAAAGCGAGTAACTTTCGTGGCGCGTAAATTTTGCGTTTTCAAGAATTGCGCTGGTTCACGCTGAGAAACTTCCGCAATTAAATCTCTTCAGTTGGATCTTGTACAGTCTACTATCAATGCACAGAGCAGTTCGCGGCGATTCAGATTCGCGAATGTTCGATGATGAAAAATTTAACCTCTAGCGAAACTTTCTCACTGTACAGTATTACCCTAGTATTCCTACAAAGAAAGACTCCTTGGCACCTTGGTGGCAAAGTGGCGTATGAATGGGCAGCGCGATGACGTACATGTAGTGGCAAGCAGGAATGTTGCAGAGACTGGCGTGATGGGTAGCAGTGTAGAATGTTGCACAGGACAACATGGGTGAGGGAGGGGGCATGTTGCACAGGACAACATGGGTGAGGGAGGGGGCATGTTGCACAGGACAACATGGGTGAGGGAGGGGGCATGTTGCACAGGACAACATGGGTGAGGGAGGGGGCATGTTGCACAGGACAACATGGGTGAGGGAGGGGGCATGTTGCACAGGACAACATGGGTGAGGGAGGGGGCATGTTGCACAGGACAACATGGGTGAGGGAGGGGGCATGTTGCACAGGACAACATGGGTGAGGGAGGGGGGGGGGGCATGTCGCACAGGACAACATGGGTGAGGGAGGGGGCATGTTGCACAGGACAACATGGGTGAGGGAGGGGGCATGTTGCACAGGACAACATGGGTGAGGGAGGGGGCATGTTGCACAGGACAACATGGGTGAGGGAGGGGGCATGTTGCACAGGACAACATGGGTGAGGGAGGGGGCATGTTGCACAGGACAACATGGGTGAGGGAGGGGGCATGTTGCACAGGACAACATGGGTGAGGGAGGGGGCATGTTGCACAGGACAACATGGGTGAGGGAGGGGGCATGTTGCACAGGACAACATGGGTGAGGGAGGGGGCATGTTGCACAGGACAACATGGGTGAGGGAGGGGGGGGGGCATGTCGCACAGGACAACATGGGTGAGGGAGGGGGCATGTTGCACAGGACAACATGGGTGAGGGAGGGGGCATGTTGCACAGGACAACATGGGTGAGGGAGGGGGCATGTTGCACAGGACAACATGGGTGAGGGAGGGGGCATGTTGCACAGGACAACATGGGTGAGGGAGGGGGCATGTTGCACAGGACAACATGGGTGAGGGAGGGGGCATGTTGCACAGGACAACATGGGTGAGGGAGGGGGCATGTTGCACAGGACAACATGGGTGAGGGAGGGGGGGGCATGTTGCACAGGACAACATGGGTGAGGGAGGGGGCATGTTGCACAGGACAACATGGGTGAGGGAGGGGGCATGTTGCACAGGACAACATGGGTGAGGGAGGGGGCATGTTGCACAGGACAACATGGGTGAGGGAGGGGGCATGTTGCACAGGACAACATGGGTGAGGGAGGGGCATGTTGCACAGGACAACATGGGTGAGGGAGGGGGCATGTTGCACAGGACAACATGGGTGGGGGAGGGGGCATGTTGCACAGGACAACATGGGTGAGGGAGGGGGCATGTTGCACAGGACAACATGGGTGAGGGAGGGGGCACGTTGCACAGGACAACATGGGTGAGGGAGGGGCATGTTGCACAGGACAACATGGGTGAGGGAGGGGGCATGTTGCACAGGACAACAGGGGTGAGGGGGGCATGTTGCACAGGACAACATGGGTGAGGGAGGGGGCATGTTGCACAGGACAACATGGGTGAGGGAGGGGGGGGGGGGGGGAGGGGGCATGTTGCACAGAACATGGCGCAATGGGTAGCTGCCTGTGCATACAACGTAGGTATGGACCTGAGAAGGATCAGTGACTTACGATAAGAATGCAAGTATTTGTATAAGCACACACACACGCACACACATACACACACACACACACACACACGTACACACATACACACACACACACACACACACACACCTTGGTTTGATATTTCTCACATGATCGGTGTTGTGTGGCTGAGTGGCTACTACTTTCCCTCTTTTCTTTAGTATGTATCGGAGTTGGATTCTGCGACAATTCAACTTCTGAGAAGGGAGATCAACTGTAGGTGGCAATGTCGTCCACGCCCGGTGGACAGTGGGCATCACCAATGTTGGTTCATGTCCGGATTACTAGTGTCAGTCGATTTTTCTTTTTCAGTCCGTTCTGCGGAGAATCGCAGATGGCACGGCACCAGGAACAGGAGTGCACCAGTCAATTTGCGACCCCCCCCCCCCCTGTGCCTGTCAACTCTTTCAGTGTTCGCCCTTTACAGGTCGGCCATACACAACAGGACCATGATGCCACCGCAAAGGCTACAGTCGGAGCCAGACAAATCCGGGCTAATCACACGGGGGTTGACGCCGCGTTCAGTGTTAAATGTGGTTAGATAGGGTACTGAGTCGCATGCACCAGTGGTCAGTAACTTGTGACCTGTCGGGATTATTGCGGCATGGCACACTGCTTTTTTGAAAGTTAAATATCCCGGAAATCTTAGGACTTTGTACGCAGCCCAGCTTGTATGGCCCAGCAGCAACTCACAAGCACATCTTTGAATGAACCGGACCCCAATATTATAAGTCTCTGAGCTGGGTGACTCACATGCCGGTGCGACAGCGAATATTTTATTTTACTTTTATTTATTTTTAACTGTTCGAGCAGCTACAGCAGAACTCAAGCTAAAAATAATAATGGGATACGCGAGAAACACTAGAGAACTAGTGGACTCGAAATAATACAAGTATCGGTAGCTGAAACTCTGATACAGTACTGGCAGCAAACATTTCAATTGAAATAAAATTTGACAAAACCAAAATAAAATAGGCTTCCCCTTACCAAAGCTCTCCCACTTATGCGCGTCCGTTTGTGCGGAGACCTGACTAAGCTAAGATCAAGTGGTTGTATATTGAACACGGATTCTGTCGTGACACAGTGGCAAAGAACCACGGCTTAGAAGTACAAAGACGTTTGCTTGCTCTCAGTTCCAAGAAATACATGTGGTTCTCTCTCAATGCAGAAAAACAAAATTTCGTTTCCACAAATTCCAGCTACAAAAATCAAAAAATCAAAAAAAGAAAAAAAGGGAAAAATACCGGTACGAGTATCTCAGTATCTATCTGTCGTCATGCTCCTGCCATGGATTTGTACTGTCTGTGCGTGCTTGTGCGTCTGGACCGTGTAGGGCGATTATAAGTACTTACTGCAGTACATGTACATCAGGGAGTCGTCAAGTTTGACGACTCCCTGATGTACATGGTTGACTGAGTCTGTATACTGGGTTAGTAGTACCAAGAGTACATAACACCGTGGGGTTATGTACTCTTGGTAGTACTAGTAGCAAGCAAGGCTGGCTGCAGGAGTAAATATTATTAAATGAGACCGTTCTTATTTCCATGTATTATTAGTCTATGCGCAGTTGGGTCACTGTCACAGTGTGTATACATTGGCATGCTGTGCTTGGTGAAATTCTAGCCTGGCCGTGGAAAGATGACAATTGGCTATTGAGCCACCCAACGGCCAACGCCCCCTGAAATCCCCAAACTCTGGGTGGACCCACACACTCACAAAACACACACACACACACACACACACTCAGGCTTGTACTTGTTGCTCACTGCCAAAACTGGTCACGTGGGTCTCCCCGGGAGAGGGGAGAGAGACTCAAAAGGAATCTTGGAAAGATGACTCAACTGGCTATTGAACCGCCCAACGGCCGACACCCCCTGAAATCCCCAAAACTCTGGGTGGACTTGAAAATGATCCCACTTATGGGCTCACCACACCTCAGTAAGTGGGTGAGGACAAGGTGCAGAAAAGGATTGACGGCATCAGGGTATCCGTCCTGGGATCCAACTGCAGTTACCCCTGCCCCCCCCCCCCCCCCCCGTGAAGGTAATACTTGCTACTACTAGTGTGGGTGGCTAAATCAGAGTGGATCTGATCTAAGCGTCACTAGCACCATTGATTACACAAGAGTTAATCTAGCCAGAAGCAGTCCATGGTTAACAGGTATGTATACTTCAAATAGAAAGTATATGAACCCTGAAACCAACAAAGGTGGTAGGTACAACAATACACCTTCAAGCAGCCGAGCCCGTTGGCAACAGGCCCAACACTATCTGGCATAAGTGTACCCACCAACCGAACTAGCTGGCACTCACACACACACACACACACACGCACACACATGCACACCGGCACACACACACATCATTTTATTCAGGCTCAGGAATAAATGTACTAACAGCCACATACATGCAATAAAAAATTATGGAATCCCCATCCATGGATGATGGTAGTGATAGTCAGGATTGTTCAAGAACATGACAGTATTGTGTGTGTGTATACATTTTAGTTCTGTAGGACTAGGTATAGAAAACACAGCATCCGAATGATTGTAAAAAGAGAAGAAAAAAGGGATCGTGTACTTCGGAGTATCGAATTAGCTAGTAACCACACTGCACGGAAACAATAGAATGGAAAATAGTTTATAACGGTAGTGACCACAGGCACAGGAATGCCGGCACGCACCTGAGCGAGAGAATGCCATGAGATGAAGAATAACGCGGGACAATCATACCTAGATGTGTACAAGTAGACTATTACAAAGGGCCTTCATGTTCTCCGAGGTCGAAATGCACCGCATAATATGCCTAAAACGAAAGCCGTTGAAATAGAATGATTTTGATTGGTAGCACATACAGATACAACGCTGTGCCAATGAATGTGGGCCAATGGGTGTGTACTCAGCCTACCAGAGAATTACATGTACATTACCAGCATCCAGGATCAACCTCACACAGAAAACAAACCTCACTGTACGCACAATGGATAGCCGGGGGTTTTCCATTCCTCGTGCCCAGCAGCAAACGCACACGACTTGGGCGGCGGAAACACATGACCTAGTTCTCCAACTAAAGGAGCGTTTGCTTTTCTTCTTCCTGTCCTGCCCTGGGTTTCTTACGTGGTATGTGTTGACCAAAAGTACGATACTGTCCACTCGATGCAGTTAGTCCTTGAGAAGCGGACTGACTACTTCTTTTAGCTTCATCCCCCGACGCCACCGCCGTCACCGCCGCAGGCCCGGACCTTGTAAACTTTCCACTTGCAGTCATACTCGTACGCTGTGTTTTCGCATGATCGTCTGTCTCTGCAGTATCACTTGCCGAAGCTGCGATGCCGTCGGTAACTGCGGTGTCGACTTCTCGATCTGGCGGTCTAGGGAAGTTAGTGCTCATGTCGTTAACCTGCTTTTTGCTGTCCTCCTCCTGTGGCCAGTCAAATAGCTTAGTGTAGAATGTATTGGCTAAATACGAGCGGGTCGTTATGGAAACGATGAGGGAGAGCGAGTCGAAGTCCGAGTGTGGAATGTGGCGTCTTCTCAGCGTGCTTGATATCTTCATTGTATCGTAGGCAGCAAGCAGAATGCTGTGTATTGCACTAGCCACTAGGAACAGTTGCCAGCCTAGCCTGCACACTCTGGCGCCTACTCTGCTCCTAGCTACAGCAGGCTCACTGTTGATGGTGGCACACAGTACATCGCCACTGACGTGCAACACGCACATGGCCGACATGAAATACGTGGCCAGCTCAAGCTCATATCCCAGGACCCAGATATCCCTGGAGATGCCGTGTAGCTGGGTATCAAGTGTGCAGAACGGCTCGAGAATCATGCAGGTCAGGATCAGCATGAGCAATATGAAAAAGCTTGGCATACGTGCAAGGTGTAGCAACACTAGCCGGCTGAAGTAGTAGTTCTCCCACAAACATAGCACCAGCAAAAACCCAAGCAGAGTTGTGCTCTCCAGGTAGAACGAGAATGCCTCAAAGATATTGTAGGCTGGCTGCCCCAAAGAATCCACGCCCTGGCACAAGCTGACGGTTGTGTCATTGAACGAGCACGCAAACCCCACATAAACGTGGATGCCTGAAGACGTGAGACGCATCAGTGATGTTATCCACGCCAGCGCTACCACCATGATGAATCGAGTCATGGTTGTGTCCTGCTGACATATGCATGCACGCACGCACACGCACAAACATACACCCATGCATGTACATACATACACACCCGCATGTACATACACACACACCCGCACGCCTGCGTGTACACACAGACACACGTACACACGTGCACACACACACACACACACACACACACACACACACACACATGTATACATGTCTTATGAGCAACCTCAGCTGTACGGCCAAGCCCCACACTACACGCAGTACTGTTAGGCGTCGAAGAGCTAGTCATGGGGTATCAGCTTTGTAGCCTAGACCGTTCTTAGTTTCATGCAGGGAGTCGTAAAATACCGGTATTTTACGACTCCCTGGTTTCATGTACATCATTGTATGCACAGTGGAGTCACCATAACTATGAACCGTATGCAGTGCTTCGTGAAATTCTTTTTTTTTCTTCTCCTTTTTTTTACATTCTACGGCGCTCTGTTCTTCGGTACATGCCAGAACTATACTCAGACGTTGGAAGTTCAGCACAGTAACAAAGTGTTGTTTTTTTTTTGTTCAGACGCAGGGCATGAATTTGGCTTGTATGTGTTTACAGCAGGAAGTCGTACCCAAACTGGTTTGGGTACAACTCCCTGGTTAAGGCCCTCTTCAGACTAGGTACAAAACAGCCTATAAGTCACATATTGTAGAAGTTTCCAAGACAACAACAAGAATCTGGCGGGAGCCTAAAAAGCTGCTCAATCCTTTCACTCAGCAGCAGGGTGCGAACCCTTGTACATGTACAAGGCAACCTTTCCTGCATTTATCGTACTTTCACCCAGGGAGTGGTGTTGTACTACTCCCTGCTTTCACCAGGCAGTCGTACACATTTTGTACCCGGGTACGACTGCCGGCTGCTCAGTTCACACATCCCAGGCCCCTTGCGCGATTGCGTAGGGTCAACGGTTGCCTGTATATTGCATGTAAAATGTGTAGTCTGAATGCAGGCTTGGAAAAATGTTGCCTTTTAGGTTTTATGCGATTTTGTACTGGATGTTCTATGTACGTAGTCTGCAGAGTGCCTTAAGTACAGTGAGATCAGGCGCCGAAGAATGGAGGGGCTCAAGACGTAGCCTGGTATTGTTATAAAATGATCGCATATTGGTCGTTTTGTTCTCATTCCGCGATCATGGAGAGCATCATACGATGCGATCACCCCCCCCCCCCCCCCCCCCGTACATGTATAAAGCAGTACAGTCATGTGTTCTTAAATCTGCATGGCATCTAGCCTGGATTGTTCTGCAATTTCTGCCATTCTCCAGGCTAAGTGTTCTTCGGCGAAGTGTTCTACGGCGCCCGATCATACTCTATAGCTAGACACACACACTGGTCATTGAAAATGAACATTCCATACATGGCTTTTTCATAAAACGTGTTCTACTTACGTAAGTTACGCTGGCTAAACGTTACTATGCGGACGACGTTTATTTTGCTCTTTGCGGCCAGCGAGTCCTGCGTTGTTCTGAGTGCTCGAAACCAAGCGTCTCGCCTCCTGTGTTCCGTGCACTGCTACGTTCTCGGCCGCAGCTGCTTGGTATCTGCAGGCAGAACTAACTACTAGTACTATCGACGTTACTTTGAAGTTTCCAGACTGAGATATCGGAAGTTTCAGAGGCAAGACAGGTCGCTTCAGTCGGGAAAGCAGGCTTCCAGCTGGTCACGTCAGACGGCGACGGATTATTGTACCAAGTCTACTGCTTGAACTGCAAGAAGACGGAGTAGCTAACCAGTTACCTACATAGTAGGGTATTATGTGAACGACCACTGGCACTACCAACTAAGCTGCAAATTGCAGAAAGGCATTGTCGGATGGGTCCAACTGGCTCTGCCCCGGCTGCCGCAGAGTTGCAAACAAATGCAGGACAGTTCTGGCCGCGTGTGAAGTATAGAATCAGACATGGATGTCAGGGCAGTATCGTTGATTCAGGCCCGAGAGCGGCCCAAGGCCGAAGGCCGCGGGCCGCTCGAGGGCCGGAATCAACGATACCTGCCCTGACATCCATGTCTGATTGTGTTTCACACTGCCACCCACGCAGGACAGCACAAGCGAAAGCCACAACGCTCTCCTCAGCAGAACGTGCACGTGCAAAGCAAATAAATGCAAATAAATCCGCAGGACAGCACAAGCGAAAGCCACACAACGCTCTCCGCAGCAGAACGTGCACGTGCAAAGTAACATGTAACTTCTCAATAAATAAATAGCTTCGTTGGTTTGTCACACTTGTAAATATTCCTCTCTTCCCAAGTCTGAAGTAAGAACGCTTTTCTCTTTGTTCCTCTATGCCCTACTGTCTTGTTTCCCTTGCGCAATGAAGAGTTCTTGGCCGCTCCACGGCCTCAATCAACGATACCTGCCCTGACATCCATGTCTGATTGATTGTGATTCAGACTGGCACCCACGCACGACAGCAGAAGCCAAAGCCAGAACGCTCTCCTCAGCAGAACGTGCAAGTGCACCTACAGCGAACCCGCAGGATGCTAGCAGCGCAAAAAAAGCCACTGCACTGCACTAATCTACATAAATCGAACCTGAAATACATCAACTAGAAACACCGAGTGCCTGCTTGCACAAGTAAGCTCTCAAGTCCTTTTATTACTATATGGCACTCGTTGCACAACAATGGCAGAAACTCACAAGCAAGCTGAAGTTCCACCTCCGTGCGCTGTCGGGCAAGCCGTCAGTTTCAGCTCACAAAGTTTCAGGTCCTGAAGTTCCAGCTCCGTGCGCTCTCGTTTCAGGTCCTGAAGTTCCAGCGCTGTTTCGTTCTGAGGTTTCGCAGCGCTGTTTCGTTGAAGTTCCAGCGCTGTTTCGTTCTGAGGTTTCGCAGCGCTGTTTCGTTCTGAGGTTTCGCAGCGCTGTTTCGTTCTGAGGTTTCGCAGCGCTGTTTTGGTCTGAGGTTAGTTCCGTGCGCTCTCGTTTCAGGTCCTGAAGTTCCACCTCTGTTTGGAGGTTTCGTTCTCAAGTTTCCTTCTGAAGTTTCATGCTGAGGTTTCGCAGCGCTGTTTTGGTCTGAGGTTAGTTCCGTGCGCTCTCGTTTCAGGTCCTGAAGTTCCACCTCTGTTTGGAGGTTTCGTTCTCAAGTTTCCTTCTGAAGTTTCATGATGAGGTTTCGCAGCGCTGTTTTGGTCTGAGGTTAGTTCCGTGCGCTCTCGTTTCAGGTCCTGAAGTTCCACCTCTGCTTGGAGGTTTCGTTCTCAAGTTTCCTTCTGAAGTTTCATGCTGAGGTTTCGCAGCGCTGTTTTGGTCTGAGGTTAGTTCCGTGCGCTCTCGTTTCAGGTCCTGAAGTTCCACCTCTGTTTGGAGGTTTCGTTCTCAAGTTTCCTTCTGAAGTTTCATGCTGAGGTTTCGCAGCGCTGTTTTGGTCTGAGGTTAGTTCCGTGCGCTCTCGTTTCAGGTCCTGAAGTTCCACCTCTGTTTGGAGGTTTCGTTCTCAAGTTTCCTTCTGAAGTTTCATGCTGAGGTTTCGCAGCGCTGTTTTGGTCTGAGGTTAGTTCCGTGCGCTCTCGTTTCAGGTCCTGAAGTTCCACCTCTGTTTGGAGGTTTCGTTCTCAAGTTTCCTTCTGAAGTTTCATGTCAAGCAAGGAAGGTGAAGTTTCATCTTTCAGGTCCTGAAGTTCCACCTCTGTTTGGAGGTTTCGTTCTCAAGTTTCCTTCTGAAGTTTCATGTCAAGCAAGGAAGGTGAAGTTTCATCTTTCAGGTCCTGAAGTTCCACCTCTGTTTGGAGGTTTCGTTCTCAAGTTTCCTTCTGAAGTTTCATGTCAAGCAAGGAAGGTGAAGTTTCATCTTTTTCCGTGCGCTCTCGTTTCAGGTCCTGAAGTTCCACCTCTGTTTGGAGGTTTCGTTCTCAAGTTTCCTTCTGAAGTTTCATGCTGAGGTTTCGCAGCGCTGTTTTGGTCTGAGGTTAGTTCCGTGCGCTCTCGTTTCAGGTCCTGAAGTTCCACCTCTGTTTGGAGGTTTCGTTCTCAAGTTTCCTTCTGAAGTTTCATGCTGAGGTTTCGCAGCGCTGTTTTGGTCTGAGGTTAGTTCCGTGCGCTCTCGTTTCAGGTCCTGAAGTTCCACCTCTGTTTGGAGGTTTCGTTCTCAAGTTTTCTTCTGAAGTTTCATGCTGAGGTTTCGCAGCGCTGTTTTGGTCTGAGGTTAGTTCCGTGCGCTCTCGTTTCAGGTCCTGAAGTTCCACCTCTGTTTGGAGGTTTCGTTCTCAAGTTTCCTTCTGAAGTTTCATGCTGAGGTTTCGCAGCGCTGTTTTGGTCTGAGGTTAGTTCCGTGCGCTCTCGTTTCAGGTCCTGAAGTTCCACCTCTGTTTGGAGGTTTCGTTCTCAAGTTTCCTTCTGAAGTTTCATGCTGAGGTTTCGCAGCGCTGTTTTGGTCTGAGGTTAGTTCCGTGCGCTCTCGTTTCAGGTCCTGAAGTTCCACCTCTGTTTGGAGGTTTCGTTCTCAAGTTTCCTTCTGAAGTTTCATGCTGAGGTTTCGCAGCGCTGTTTTGGTCTGAGGTTAGTTCCGTGCGCTCTCGTTTCAGGTCCTGAAGTTCCACCTCTGTTTGGAGGTTTCGTTCTCAAGTTTCCTTCTGAAGTTTCATGCTGAGGTTTCGCAGCGCTGTTTTGGTCTGAGGTTAGTTCCGTGCGCTCTCGTTTCAGGTCCTGAAGTTCCACCTCTGTTTGGAGGTTTCGTTCTCAAGTTTCCTTCTGAAGTTTCATGTCAAGCAAGGAAGGTGAAGTTTCATCTTTCAGGTCCTGAAGTTCCACCTCTGTTTGGAGGTTTCGTTCTCAAGTTTCCTTCTGAAGTTTCATGTCAAGCAAGGAAGGTGAAGTTTCATCTTTCAGGTCCTGAAGTTCCACCTCTGTTTGGAGGTTTCGTTCTCAAGTTTCCTTCTGAAGTTTCATGTCAAGCAAGGAAGGTGAAGTTTCATCTTTCAGGTCCTGAAGTTCCACCTCTGTTTGGAGGTTTCGTTCTCAAGTTTCCTTCTGAAGTTTCATGTCAAGCAAGGAAGGTGAAGTTTCATCTTTTGAGGTTGAGTCCTCCACGTCCCCGACCACCACCCCTAGAAGTGTCTTCCTTTTATACCTTCATCCCCCCCGTGCTCAGTTTCACCTCCACACGCTCTCGGGACGTGCTGATTGGTCAAGGGACTGACTGAATGGCACTGCATGTATGTCGAATATACCCATGGCCATGTGTGAATATACCCATGTGTGAATATACCCATGTGTGAATTCACTCATTCATGCCCTACCATGTGTGAATGAGTAAAATTCACACATGGTAGGAGGGCATGAATGATCACGTGATGGGGTGTACAGCGCGGTGCATGGTAGTAGATGTGGCCAGGGAGTACACCATTGTACTACTCCCTGGATGTGGCTGGCAGGGCATGATCAGAGGTTCATGCCCATGCCTGTGAGCGCTCTGATTGGCTCAAACCGTGGCAACGATCACGTGGCAAGTGTGAAGTGTTATTTCGGTACTCGTACTTTTCACTACAAAATGCAATGGACGGCCACGCTCATGTCCCTGCCTCGGTTCATCACTACACTGTAGTAAGGTCTACTGTACTGGTACCATGCTATGCCCAAGCTAGCTCCTTTCGTTTCTCAAGGCAATCCGAGTGGCCGCGAGACACACGGTCATGTATGCGGAAGGCAGTGTGATTCATGACTCATGACATGTATCCTGTAGTCAGTGTAGATGTGTCGACAGTGTCGTTCACAGACCAGACCCGGACAGGCACGTCAAGATAGCGCACCTAGCAGTGTCTGTGATAAGGGATACTGTAACCTGATAACGGCTCAAGAAGAACCACAACTTCACAAGTGCGTACCATACTGTCTGTAGTTGTTCGCGCTACATAGCCAAACACTGAAACAGTCTACCTCAATTGAACTCTGAAGCCAAGGCTGAAGACTCACGGTCAAGAATCAACAGACCGTCGTCAACTCCGTGTTGGTGCGAAGCGAAGCGCAGTTTCCCCACCGACAAACACGCGCTTGTCACGAGGAGAAGTCCAGAGCAAAAGGTCGCCTACACTAGTCAGCGCAGCCTTCAGAACTAGAAGTTCAGTTCAGGTAAGACCTCCATCATTGTAGTTTTGGCAACTAGTAGAACTACATTTGTAGTATTAGATTTGTGGCTCCTTTCAAATCAGTGACTGAGTCGTTATCACTTATCACAGACACTGCATGCACTGCTCGCACCGCGGTGCGTTATCATGACGTGTGTCATGTCGAGGTTTGGTCAGTGAACGACATGTCGACACGCAATACATGTGTAGATCTAGATCTACGGGAGATACATGACTTACACTTGCCTTCTGCCTATAAGTATAATGTAGACTGTCATGTACAAGTCAATGCATGTCTCGAGTAGATAATATATCTACACTCCGACTCGGAATTGTTTTGTGAAACGAAATATGGGAGCTTCGCGCATAGCATCATGGAACAGTTACACTTACAGTAGCCCTTAGGCTTAGTGATGAAGCAGTGGCATGAGCGTGGCCGTCCATTGCATTTTTGTTGTGAAAAGTACGAGTAGTACCCAAAATAACAAGCCAGGACTACATGTACTACCTATCCTAGCCTAGAATCTACATTGTACGTCATGTACACTTCATTTTCAGCTCTGCGCCAGCCGGACAAGTGCTTGTTGGACCCATCACAATGCCTTTCTGCAATTTGCAGCTGAGTTGGTAGTTCCGGTGGTCGTTTACCATCATACCCTACTTCGTAGGCTAGCTACTCCATCTTCTTGCAGTTCAAGCAGCAGACTTTAAACAAATAACCCGTTGCCGTCTGACGTGACCAGCTGGAAGCCTGCTTTGCCGCCTGAAGCCACCTGTCTTGCCTCTGAAAACTTCCGATTATCTCAGTCTGGAAAGTAACGTCGTTATACGTTAGTAGCTAGTTGTGCCTGCAGATACCAAGCAGCTGCGGCCGAGAACGTGCATGTAGCTGTGTACGGAACGCAGGAGGCGAGACGCTTCGTGTCGAGCACTCAGAACAAAGCAGGACTCGCTGGCCGCAAAGAGCAAAATATACACCGCATAGTAACGTTAGCCGGCGTAATTTACGTAAGTAGAACACGCTTCATGAAAATGTCATTATAATAGACCGATCCCCTTATTATACTGGGTTCGAGCACGGGGGCAACCTCACTCGCGATCGAGCTAGTTTTTGAACGTGACAGCATCTTTGACAGTGTGTTTCAGGTTTGTTTTGGAATGTCCGAAGTTCTGCTTAGTTCAAGTAGTTTGCGATGGCTTCGAGCGGTGCTGAACCTCCTGCTGGTAGGAGCAGAGTCTCCGAGAGAGACATGGACTGTGATGCAGCTGTAGGATTTTTTCAAGGCGCTGGAGGGAACGATCTCGGGCCACAAACAGGAGTTACTCCAGAGGTGAGTTTTTTTTGTTGTTGAAATATTCGAATCGTGAATCGTGTTTTGAGATTTATTTTGTGCCTAGGCTTTAGCAGACCGTATATCTTTCTCCTTGAGATCGGTGCTGAAGACAATAGTAACCTTTTTCTGGTCTGCCTTTTCCTCTCCAGAGCCATCTTCTATGAAGGTAACCGTGGTGCTGCCAAGTCACCAAGTCGCGATCGCGATCAGCAGCCCTGAAGAGGAAAAATCGATTTTCCAACGATCTGGTTGGACATCAGCCACTAAAGTACTTCTGATTTGCCTGTAATGACAACAGCAGCCATCCTTGGACACCTTGCAAAGACAGGAAAAGCCACTGGTGGAAGCGACTGGTATGAGGTGACGATAGCAGTGCAGTGGTGATCGCTGTTTTGTCAAGTCGAAGGGCTAGCCAACCCAGAGGAAGCAAAAAAAAAAACGATGAGCAGTGCGTGGTATTTGTTGAGCGTGAAGAGCTAGAGGAGGACAGTGCAAACACATGGACGGAGTGGATGGTGTTTGAAGAACAGTGTGCTGTGTGCCGGCTGGTGGTGATGGTGGTCTTTGTCAGCATGTATTCGTGCTGCTTCTTGTGCTGGAACACTTCTCGCCCAGGAAGGCAGATTGCGTGCTCCCTGGCCCTCAGTCGGCAATGGGGCATTTGTTCCAGGAACATTACCCCAGAGCCAGTGATGAGTCGTACCTTTGAAAAGTTGAAGCTTGCTGTTAATCGCAAGCGTAGCGCAGTGGATTGCTCCCTCTTCGAAGCACGAGGGCCAAAGCTTGCCGCTGTCTGCAGCAAAGTGTGTGCGGTTCTTTCGAACCTATGAATATACCCCCTCTCTCTCTCTTAGGAAGACTGCATGTTCAGAGTGAACTATTTTCTAGTATATTTAATGTGAGACGGGCTGTTTACGCCCAAGATGAAGATACAGTTTTTTCCGTTTCTATACCTTCCTAATAAAATACATCGTGACAGAGCTTTCGGTCATACTCCGCTGTACTACATCCTCAACCCGCCACCACCATGCGCTCTTGGCCGAACTAATGCACGAAGCATAAACACACCAGCACAGCAAGGACACTTCCGTTGACAGATATTATTTACGCCTCTAGACAGCCGTTTCGTTTCTTCAAGCTCATCGTTAGAGGAGGATAGTAGCAGGATACCAATGATGAAATAATATAAGATGATACTAGTAGACGGTTTATGGTCCGATATTGATGATTGGAGATCTAAGAAAGCAATGACAGTGATTGCGAAATGGATAATATTTTCATGATTATATGCCAGTCTGGTAATGCGTTGTACTAGTGAACAGTATTGAAATCATCACTGCATTCGATGTAAATATTGGTATCCCTTTGGTTTCCGTATTGGAAAAAAAGAACCTGGTTGATTTGGTTGCATCTGCGACTGGCTACCGGGTGTTGTGGTCGGCAATGTTACCATGGGAGAAAATAAGAGCGCAAGGATCTGTTGGGTCTTGTTGTGCTGTGCCGTGCCGGTGCGAGAACCCTAAGTGCATGGCAAAATAGAACTGTTTCATCCCCATTGCAGAATGTCTTGCGGTACATGGCATTGATGACTGAACATCTCGCCAGCTCACCCAGATGGGGATCATGCCCAAACGGAGGAACAAGACATGTTTCCAGCTCAGCTAGCTATATACCGTGAAACGGATGGTTAACTTGTGCCACGCATGCCAGCTTCTGTTCCATTCGGCCCAGGCTTTGACACATCAATGCCAATAGCAGCTGATTCTCCATTACATGCTCATTGGCGATTTACGGCCACCTCCAACTGTATCCGCCATCCCTCAGCTTCCGTCTTCGCAGATCTGGCGCGGCGCAGTACATTTTCTCGGCTAGCCTCAAAGAAGTCCCACAGAGCGGTCCAAACACCTGAAGGCAAACCAGTCAGAAACTGGAGCGGCTCAGAGTCTTTCTTTATGTTATTGTACGTAAGCTGTTTTTCGGCTTTCTTCACCCCAGTCCTCACATCGTCCAACTGCTCCACGAGACTCTGTACACGAGCTCTACTTGCTGCCAACTCCTGATGCAGATGCTGCACTTCCATTACAGGACCAAACTGCACTAAGCCAGGTTCCTTTCCAACTCAAAGTGCCGTTGCCTCTCAGCAAAATACTGGTTTGCGAGCATGGGGAGCTCGTGATTGCTGATCCAGACGCTGCACTTCCATGACCGAACTGCACTAGGCTCAGCAAATACTGTTTTGCGAGCATGGGGAGCAGGGCGTCCAGACTCCACTCTCTTGCGAAAAGCAAACCTGGTACCGTAGGACAGCTGTTTGGTTTCCTGGACTCATCCTGTCCTTGTAGAGCTGGGCAAAACGATTTCGATTTCGGGATCGAAATGATCGCTGCAACTCAAATATTCAGAGTGACCCTAAAACTACGTCCTTCCTCACGGGGAATAGCCTGGATCCGCTTGCTCCAGGCCGCTGTGGCTCCACACGAGGAAAGGAGTGAAATGACTTGTTTGCTTCGTCTTCCTGTTCTGACAGTGAGGAACGCAGCAATGATCCTGAGAAGGCATCCTGAAGTCGTAAAAAGGAAGACGTCTAAACAAAAACAAAACAGCTCAAATCAAAAGTCCTTGTGGCATTTTTTTGTAGACAGGCTTGCACTGCATGTAGATCTCGTGTGCTCTCAGTCGATTGGCCAGGGCCGGCGCCCTCATCTCAGCGCGTGCAGAACGCTGTGTGCAGTGCACTAACATGTTGATCCAGTGCGACCAGCGCGCTGCAGCGCATAAATGCACGTGTCTACCGTAGGGACAGGCGGATTCTGCTCGAAAAGCAGTAAATTATTTGGCAGAACCATACAAACCGAATTCTGCTCCATTTCTTTTATTTATCCACATACCAAACATGCATGAAACTTAGGGGCCGTCCGTAATTATCGAACGTTTTTCACCAAACGAATTATTTTAGTTTAGACCCAACCCCTCCCTCCCTCCCCTCAGAACGTAAAAAAAAGTTTGACATATGCATGCATAATACAACAAAAGTTGCAAGTGTGTAACTGCTCCTATGGCATGCACATGTATCAATGTTTTCTGAAACGAAATATTAATTGGTCAACCACCTCCCACCCCATAACGAAATTATTTCGTTTTGTGAATAAAGTTCGATAATTATGGACGACCCCTTACCAGAAAAAGTACCGAATTCTGCCAATTTTTCTGCCGGCAGAATCCCTGGACCCTAGTGTGCCGCTCATCCACGGCTGCATGGCCAGCGCCCCGGGGCCGCTAGACGTTCGACCGGATTTCCATGTCCAGGACAGTACATGTATAAACATAGACAAGCCAAATTCCTACCCGGTACCCTGCGTCTGAACTGAAAAAAAGCCTGTCAGTGTGTCAGTGTGCTGAACTTCCAACTACTTCTGAGTACACTACTGGCGTATACCAAAGAGAGAAAAAAACTTTCAAAAAGCAAAACATTAATTTTTATGGATCAAACGGTGACTTCACTGCGCATATACTTGTACTAATGTAAAAATAAAAAGTAAGTTCGCACGTCCACATTCAACAGGCTATACGTGTTGAGAAACACAACCAGCTTAGCTTAGGAAGTTTCGCTTGTGCCAGGCCATCACCATGCCTGTGATACCAGGGTGGCAATACATGAAACTAAGAATGGTCTAGGCTACAAAGCTGACACCCCGTGACTAGCTCTTCCGCACCTAATACTAGTACTGTAGGGGTTGGCCATACAGCCGAGTTTTACTCATAATATGTACACATGTATGTATTGTACGCGTGTGTGTGTGTGTGTGTGTGTGTGTGTGTGTGTGTGTGTGTGTGTGTGTGTGTGTGTGTGTGTGTGTGTGTGTGTGTGTGTGTGTGTGCATACCGGTATGTGTTTGTGCGTGTGCGTAAATGCATGCATACGTCATGTGTCAGCAGGACGCAACCATGACTCGATTCATCGCTGTGGTAGCGCTGGCGTGGATAACTTCACTGATGCGTCTCACGTCTTCAGGCATGCACCTTTACGCGGGGTTTGCGTGCTCCCTCAATGACACAACAGTCAGTTTATGCCAGGGCGTGAATTCTGTGGGGCAACGTGCCTACAATATCTTTGAGGCATTCTCGTTCTACCAGGAAAGCACAACCCTGCTTGGGTTTTTGGTGGTGCTATGTTTGTGGGAGAAATACTATGTCAGCAGGCTAGTGCAACTACACCTTGCACGTATGCCAAGTTTTTACATATTGCTCATGCTGATCCTGGTGTGCATGATTCTGGAACCGTTCTGCATCCTTGATACCCAGCTGCATGGCATCTCCAGGGATATCTGGTTCCTGGGATATGAGCTTGAGCTGGCCATGTACTTCATGTCGGCCATGTGTGTGGCGCATGTTAGTGGCGATGTACTGTGTGCCACCATCAACAGTGAGCCTGCAGTAGCTAGGAGCAGAGCAGGCGCCAGAGTGTGTAGGCTAGGCTGGCAGCTGTTCCTGGTAGCTAGTGCTCTGCACAGCATTCTGCTGGCTGGCTACGATGCAATGGAGATATCCAGCACGCTGAGAAGACGCCACATTCCACACTCGGACTTCGACTCGCTCTCCCTCATCGTTTCCATAACGACCCGCTCGTTTTTAGCCAATACATTCTACACAAAGCTGTTTGACTGGCCACAGGAGGAGGAGAGCAAAAAGCCTGTTAACGTCATGAGCACTAACTTCCCTAGACCGCCAGATCGAGAAGTCGACACAGCAGTTACCGATGGCATCGCAGCTACGGCAAGTGATACTGCAGAGACAGACGGTCATGACACAACACATCGTGCGAGTATGACTGCGAGTGGAAGGTTTACAAGGTCCGGGCCTGCTGCGGCGACGATGGCGTCTGGGGATGAAGTTAAAAGGAGCAGTCAGTCCGCTTCTCGAAGGCAAACTGCATCAAGTGGACAGTATCGTACTTTTGACCAACACACACCAAGTGGGAAATCCGGGAAAGGACAACAAGCAGAAAAGCAAGCGCTCCTTTAGTTGGAGAACTCGGTCTAGTCTTTCCACCGTCCAATTCATGTACGTTTGCTGTTGGGGCAGGAGGAAAGGGAAACGCTCGGCTACCTGCTGTGCGCACAGTGTGAGCTGTGTTTTCTGTGTGAGATTTATCCGGGATACTGGTCATTTTTATACTTCGAAGTAATTTTCTGGTAGGCTGAGCACACGGTCATTGGCCGCACACTCGTTGACACAGCATCTGTATGACATTGTGCTACCAATCAAAACTCCTTTTTATTGCTATCGTTTTAAGAATAGGCATGCATTTTGACCTCAGAGTACATGAAGACACATCTAAGTATGCTATATTCCATGCATGGCCTTCTGCAGCTCAATTGTGTGGAGTGGATATTCCTGTGCAGGCTGCTCAGTACCGTTATAAATACAGTGAAACCTGTCTAAGGCGACCACTCAAGGGACCTTCAAAATGTGGTCGCTGAGTACAGGTGGGCTTCGTTTCCTGGGTCATTTGACTTACATTGTACATGTACTAGTAAAATTGACAACACTTGGTCCTGGTTGTAGTGGTTCACTTGAACAGCTGGTCGCCTTATCCGAGTGGTCGCCTTGACAGGTTTTACTCTATGTTACATTCTGTAATAGGAAGCCGAGTGGTAGTAAAGACTTTTAAGTGAAGGCAAGAAGTGAGCTTACTCCCGTGCACACCTACACCTGTACATGTACAATGTACATGTAGTACCCGATAGGCACCGGCGGATTATGCCGGCATAATTATTGGCATAATTTGGTGGTTGAAAATTTGGAGCATAATTTGGCATCCTTTCGGAGGTAGCATTACTACATCGGATTGTACTACAGTTCTATGTAGGCTACACAATTGTGTACAATTCACATGACTAGTGCTGGTGGTCTGCATGGTAAAGGGTTCGGAGGTCATGCAGATCGTGTTTTCAATGAAAAGCAGGGTAGAAATCATGGCAAAACATTATTGTATGCTCGAACTCGTCTTCTTCAATGTTCTTTCTTACACTGGTACAGTAGCAGAAGATGCGAGTGAATCAGCCTTGGTCAGGTATCCCGGGGCGAACGAGATAGTGACGGGTAGTCCGCAAAAACATGTACATGTACATTACGCATGTAATGACCTGTCATGACCTCTGGATTTTAGCAGCCATGACTGCGCAGGCTATGGATATTGTTCTAATAATTACACAAATTGAGGTAAAGTTGATGTTCGGTCATGATGGAAGTAGAGGTGGAGCTACCGGAGAGATGAGCTGATTAATCGCAGGTCGAGGTTGACATCAGTTGGAAGTGTATGACGATTGCGAAGACAATTGAACCGTGATGATAATTTTCAAAGGTAACTCAAAAAAAAAGGGCACATCACCCAAAAATTTCATATGGCATTCAATTGACCGTAACTTTGGTGTTTCTCAGTGGATTTGAGTGAAATTTTGACCACACACTCCTGCCACTACGCTGGCCCTCAGGACATGATTTACAAGTTCTTGCGCCTCACTGACAGGCTTTCCAGGCCGGAAAAACTCAAATTTCCGGCATAGTGCCACGGTGTGCGAGCCACCCAGGAGCCAAACAAATGCATTTACATTTTTTTCACATTTTCGTGCCCATTCTGTCCGTGCGCGGGACCCAAACCTAAAACAAGTCCAGAAGCAGCCATGGGTGGTGGGGTAGGGCCCCTCTACGTGGCCCTGGAATCTGTCACAACGGAACGAGTGGGCGTTCTCTCGCGGACTCCTACAGGCCCAAGTCAATTTTTGAATTTTTTTAGGTTTAGCACGTGCTACGAGGTCGTACCTTTGATACAACATCCAGTGCTGGGACCTCCACAGCAAGCCATTTCCACAGCGCTGCACACCAAATCCAGGATGCCCTCAGAAACCGGCAAAGACTGCCACTCACGTTTCACTACTGCCTAGTACTGAATCCTACCTGACTTCTTGACACGACTCAAACTTGCCAAAGTCACTAAATCAACGTCAACTACAATAATCAAGCCACATATCTGCAACGTCACGAGGGTGCTGGCAAAAGTCCTGCTGCACGGCGGCGGGCTTCGCCCGCCGCCGTGCAGCCCAATACGTGGTTTTTTAACGTGATTTTTTGGACTTTTTTGGACTTGGGCAAAATTCTGCACACTTTCGCGTGTTTCCATAATACGACAAGTTGCGCACGGTCTGCTCACATTCAAATACAGTGCTGCCAACAAATGACAGCATGCAACAAAAAAATCTTTCCTTGCAAGGGCACATTTTCGGCCATAACTCTTGAACGGCTGGTCAGATAGGGACACAGTTTTCAGAGAATTTGCAGCTATTCATGCTCTTTCAACTGACGTAGCACTCAATATGAATTTACAAATTCGATTTTTCAGCGAATTTTTGGGTGATGTGCCCCCTTAAATAACCGACGGGGAGACAACAGTCGTAAAATAGCAATAAAAAATATCAATTGTGCACTCATAACCATGTATAAACAATTAAAATGAAACAATTCCAGAACGTTTTCGTGTGACCATCATCAGTGGAACATCGTCACATGTTAAGAATCACTAAAAACAACCAGTTATATAGCTAGAGTATTATGAAAAGAAGCGTGAGAATGCAGCACAGCTAGCGGTTATGCATAATGGGTGTAGTATTTAGAAAAGCGATCCTGTCAGCTTTTCTATTATTGTGTTCACATGGCAGAAAAAACGACATCGCTATGCTACGTAAGTTTCTACGTAAGGTGCTCGGTATTTCACTTAGGCTACGTAAGTCTCTACGTAACGTGCTCGGTATCAGATCTACCAACGGGTGGTAGCCCTGTGGTGTGCACATTATAGCAATAAAAACTGCTTTATGGCAGTTTTCTAAAAAAGGTTATTGTGTTCTAGTCCATGAACCCCGTCTAAAAAGTAAGAAATTAACGAAATGTGATAGCCGAAAATTAAAATTTCACACAAAACCTCACAATAATCACGACACTTGAAGATCTAATAGTACGGCTTTCAACACTTGTTTATTCCGACACTTGTACTTGTACAAGTACTTGTACTGCGCCAACATGCTTGCATGTGAAAGAGGACCACGAGGGGAAAAGGTCGTCTTGCATCCTGTGTGTGATTATTGTGAGGTTTTGTGTGAAATTTTAATTTTCGGCTATCACATTTCGTTAATTTCTTACTTTTTAGACGGGGTTCATGGACTAGAACACAATAACCTTTTTTAGAAAACTGCCATAAAGCAGTTTTTATTGCTATAATTTCTTTTGTTTTTTGGCTAAAGGATATTACCGGTATTATTTTTATTTTATTTATTTTACTAGGGTGTTTCCCACAGACCTATGGTCTTCTTACGGGAGCCCCTAGAAAGGTTAAGCATGAACGAACAAATCGGCGATAATCTGTACAAGAGCGAACAGTGGAAGGCAGCATATTCCACCGATCAGAACCTATAATTGTGTCACCAATGGAATGCCCTAAATGATGGCCTACATGTAGCGACTCTACATGTTATTATTATTATTTTATTTTACTAGGGTGTTTCGCACAGACCTATGGTCTTCTTACGGGAGCCCCTATGGCTATGTACATGTACGTGTATCATATCAATTTCAATACCGTATTATACGCATTGATGTGCAAGCCTTTTCTTGCAGAAAATGGAACTAGTCTTGCATACATGTATTCATGTTCTTCTGCAGGGGAATCATATGAGTAGTGGCGGTGATATTTTTTTTTATACGCAGGTCATTCTGTGGATGTTGCAGAATTCCATGACTCTGTCATAAAATTGTCTTGTCTTTCAGAAAATTCAGATGTCCACACCCTAAAGCGGGATTCACAGAAGCTTTTTTGCGATGCGACACGCGATGCGACAGGCGCGAAACCGGGAAAACCCCAAATCGCAGCCATGTCGCACCCCACGCAACTGCCGCAACTGGGCCATCGCTGGCCATCGCAGAAGTTGAGCTTGGCTCAACTTTTGCGATGCGATGCGACAAGCGATTTGGCGTACGATTTTGACCTTTTCTACAGCAAAGTTGTACAAAGGTGCAAGAGTTGCCTATAAATTTGTACAGGTGGTACCAAACCGCGCAAATATCATGGTGACGTACTCAAATCAGCAAGACTTTGCAAAAATGTGTCGCATCGCTGACTTCTTCTGTGAATGGTATTTCGCGAGTTCGCTTCGCACGCGTCCGTCGCAGATCGCGTCGCATCGCGTGTCGCATCGCAAAAAAGCTTCTGTGAATCCCGCTTGAATCACATTTACATGAGAATTGTAACCAGGTGCGCGCCGCAGATGTTTTTGTTGATTCTGTGTTTATAATTGTAGTCATGGGTTGTCGTGATAAGGTCATCCAGCATCAATATTGTAGTGAAATCGTTATCATGTTGATGTCTATAAAACTTTTGGAAGCAGTTCAATGACTTCAAAGTGTTACAAGTAGACGTCGGCGGATAATGTTCAAAAATCCCACGGATTATGCTTTTCAGTATGCTGGCAATATGCTCTGAAAATCACTAAATTATGCTCAAATTATGCTTCTTGACACTGTGATCTTTCATGTTTATAATGCCATTAAAATGTATAGAATGTGTACTCGGGATCAAATGTGGACTTCCGGAGAATACTGCATGGAAGATCTAGTCTCAGCTATGGATAAGAAACCAGGATACAGCTACTTCTATATAAAGGTTTTGTCCGACACGCCCTGGAACATGCCACCTCGGCCTGGTCCTATGCCATCACCAAAGCTGAGCTGGCGCGTTTAAATATTTTACAAGCCAGAGTAGCTAGGAAGTATTTGCTACGTAAAAAAGTCAATGTAGATAGATGCGAAACGAAATCCCAGTTAAATGCCCTTTGTGACTTAGAGTCCTTGCACTTTCGCAGACAAGATCAGCTCTTGTTACTCTATTTAAATTTATACATATATCTCCAGAACACATCCGACATGTTCACCTTTCATTGTCTTCAAGTCCAAGAAGACCAAACAAACTTCACATCAATTATCACGGTAGGCGTTTTTCTTCCCTCTTTTCCAACAAAGCTGCAATGCTATGGAATTGCCTACCGCCTTCTCTTACCTCTATAACCAGCCTCCTGGGATTCAAGCATTCTCTCTATCAGCATTTTCGCCGATATATTCATTACACTGACGGTATCCCAACTCCTTAATCACCAGATTTTGTATGCTTCGATCTATTTCCTTAGCCTATCCTCAATTAACTGCTCCCTCTACATAAAAATGTCATTTCATTCTTCTTGCAGGAGATCCCCTCGACAGGCTCAAAGCCTTTGGGAAATCCTTAAAGTTAAATATAGAAAAATACAAATACATGTAGCCACTGCAACATCAATACAAGCATAATTATGTATAGAAATAATAGAACTCTGGAAGGTGAACTTTTGACCTTTGACGCCCTAAACATTAGACATCTGTTACATTTACAGTGTAGATCAGGCCCTTTCACGGAGCCGTGCCAGATATATACCGTGGTATGGTACGACTCCCTGCCGAGTCCCGGGTGTAGATCTATTTATAGGAGGATTCCCTTGCCCTTGTAACAAACAACGGACTCTGGACGGTGAACTTTTGACCTTTGAGGCCCTAGCGGTTTTATGCAGCAGTTATGCTGAAGGATCAACTAAATTATGCTTGGCAATGCTATTTTTCAGAAAGCCGTGATTATGCTCAAAATTATGCCGGCATTATCCGCCGATGACTAGTTACAAGTCCACGATTATCTAAAACAACACAGCAAAGTAGGAACAAAAAACATAAAAACAAACAATAGGAGGACAGAGGAAGTGTTTTTACTCAGAGTTTCACGCACTAAGCGATCATCAGAAAACAGTATTAAAATGTAAACAAATACATTGCTGAGTCCGACACCTCGTTCTAACAACTACACTGATCCTGAGGATATAAGGGGCAAGGATATATGGTTGGAGGTACTGAGAGATAAACAAGGCACTCCATAATAATAACATGTTACACGACTTTGGGGGAGTATGAATGATATCCAGTCAAACCTCTTTAGGACGAACATCAAGGGACCGATGGCATTTGCTCTGTGAGTTTGTCTGAACCCTATTTTTATAACGAGTGAATACAATTATTTCTCCAATACTGCAATAGAGACACGAATAGATTTCTTCTACAGCGAAAGATTCTAAGCCAGACCAAACCATTGACTCGTCTTTTATGAAACAAATGAGTCACTGAACCTTTCTTTAGCAACATGACGGCAACTGAAACAACAACAGAGAAAATACGATACATGTACAGCACATTCTTGCAGGTACAACAAACAGATTGCAGATCGTAATTCTTGCTCTATCGGCACGCAACTTTATTTGGGGCAGTGCAATCTCGGCGCTACTCACAAATCAAACAGCCCCGACTCGAGTAAACAAATCCAATCGTACGAGATTTTCACGAGACTGCACCCATTGGCTTGTTTCGTATGAAGCAAACAAGTCACTGAATGCATGAACCTCTCCATAATGGAGATTTTCCCTGATATGCGAATTTATTTTGCATACTAACGTTAGTACTCGGCCAATGCGTCCTTGAACCTTCGCCTCCAGATTGGGAACTGCCAACGATGCTATGCCACTGCAAAATTCAGATTCTACCCCATGATCGGAGCACGGAATGCCGGAAGCAATCATGACCAGTGCCTTACTTGTAACGTACCAATGTACAATGAACATGAGTATTTCGACAACACATCTAAGCCTTACCGTCAAGAAGGTGAACTCGCGTTCTTCGCACACTGTTGGCAAGTGCAAAGAGATACGAATGGATCTATAAAATCCGAATAAAATCAGCACACGTTTCCGTAAATGAAAGGGTGAGCATAAGCAAATGATTTGAAGGAAACTGGTCAACTCAGAGATCACCTGTCATTGAGTATTCCGTAAAAGGAGGCCTCGACAGCAGAAAAGCTAAATTTAGAAAAGAGATCCTGTCAGCTTTTCCATTATTATTTTATTGTATTCCACCTAAAATCAGCACACTTTTCGTAAATGAAAGAGTCAACACAAGCAAATGAATCAAAGGGAACTGGTCAACTCACCTGTCATTGAGTAATATTCCGTGAAAAGAGGTCTCAGCAGAGCCGAAGTGAAATAAGCCAGGACACGAAATATCCGAAACAGCTCATGCAATAAGCAGTTCCAAAGAAGGAAGTTCCTCGCGCATGCACATCCGAAAACGGACTGCACTGCATGCGCATATGCATGCAACCAAGAGTCCATACCCCAAGAGTATGCAACTGTGATCTCTTTTCTATGGGCCAACCGCGCGGCGCGCTGCCTTCATTACATCATTCAGCTGCAGTCCGCGCACTGCGGAAAATCAAACACCGCACTTTTCCTCTGGTTTGAAATGAACTTTCGTACGGAACTGGAGTTCACGCGCCAGAATTTAGAGATCGCGTAGGTACTGGAACGAATCGAGCAAAAACAGATGGGCTCGTACGAGAAATTGTGAGTTTGAATGCATGCTTTCAGAGCGTGATGAAGATAAGTTACGTAATGAAGGCAGCGCGCCACGCATGCACCCATAATCACAGTTGCATACTCTTGGGTTATGGACTCTTGATGCAACACAATGTCTGCCGTGCACGTGCACAGCACGCGGCTACCACCCGTTGGTAGATCTAATACCGAGCACCTTACGTAGAAACTTACGTAGCCTAAGTGAAGTACCGAGCACCTTACGTAGAAACTTACATAGCATAGCGGTGTCGTTTTTTCTGCCATGTGAACACAATAATAGAAAAGCTGACAGGATCGCTTTTCTAAATGCACGGCAGACATTGTGTTCAGTGCATGCAGTCCGCGGATCCGTGTTCGGATGTGCATGCGCGAGGAACTTCCTTCTTTGGAACTGCTTCTTGCATGAGCTGTTTCGGATATTTCGTCTCATGGCCTGGCTTATTTCGTTTCGGCGCTGCTGAGACCTCCTTTCGCGGAATATTACTCAATGACAGGTGAGTTGACCAGTTGCCTTTGATTCATTTGCTTGTGTTGACTCTTTCATTCAGGAAAAGTGTGCTGATTTTGGGGCGGAATGCAATAAATAATGGAAAAGTTGACAGGATCTCTTTTCTAAATTTTGCTTTTCTTCTGCCGAGCTGCGAGGCCTCCTTTTACGGAATACTCGATGACAGGTGATCTCTAAGTTGACCGGTTTGTGTGCTGATTTTATTCGGATTTAGATCCATTTTTATCTCTTTGCCCTTGTCTACAGTGTGCGAAGAACGCGAGTTCACCTTCTTGACGGTAAGCCTTATGTTAGATGTGTTGTCGAAATACTCATATTCATTGTACATTGGTACGTTACAAGTAAGGCACTGGTCAGTGGCATACTATCGTTGGCAGTTCCCAATCTGGAGGGAAAGGTTCAAGTACCAATTGACCGAGTTTGCACAATAAATTCGCATATCAGGGGAAATCTCTATTGTGGAGAGGTTCAGTAACTTGTTTGTTTCATACGAAACAATCCAATGGGTGCAGTCTCGTCTCATGAAAATCTCGTACTTGTATGATTGGATTTGTTTACTCGAGTCTGGGCTTTTTGATTTGTGAGTACCGCCGAGATTGCACTGCCCCAAATAAAGTTTCGTGCCGCCAAAGCAAGAATTACGGTCTGCAATCTGTTTGTGGTACCTGTAAGAATGTGGAGTACATGTATCGTACTTTCTCTGTTGCTGTTTCAGTTGCCGTCATGTTGCTAAAGAAAGGTTCAGTAGAGAGGTTCTACAAAACGAAAATTCGAACGAAGTTTCGCGACAGTCCTTGCGAAAGTGTGTGCGAATTTTTGCACGAACTTTGCGTTCTGCACATTTTCGTAGTTTGCGCGGGCCAAGTGCACGTACGCCATGACCCGATCTCACGAAATTTCCTACGACAGTTCATTTCGCGTTCCCTGCAAGTTTCGCGTCCAGAGGTGCGAAGTTTCGCACTTCATGATGTAGAGCGAAAGTTTGTACGCATTTTCGTTTTGCAGAATCTCTCTAGTGACTCAATTGTTTCATACGAGACGAGTCAATGAGTCGGTGTGGCTTAGAATCTTTCGCTGTAGAAGAAATCTATTCGTATGTCTATTGGAGAAATAATTGTATTCACTGGTTATAAATAGGTTAAAGGGGAAGTATACCCTAAAATCAAATTTTCACCAGTTGTAGTCTTCGGGGTGCTGAGTCGAATGGTCTTGGTCCGAGGAAGCTGAGACGCTCCCTTCCTACTTGAATCCCAATCGAACTCGCGCACTTCCACCGAAACTGGGTGACTGCGCCCTACTAGATGGGGATTTGTATGCAAAATGTCACTAAAAGCGCCATTTCGTTCTTATAAAAGCACGGATGACCGCGATTGGCCCATATGTTGTAGTCTTTTGGACGCTGAGTCGACTGGTTTTGGTCCGAAAAGGCTGCGATGCAGCGTTCCTCCTTTATTCCCAATCGAACATGGTTGAAGAAGCGGTCACGTGCTCCTGGGTGCCCAAATCACCTGGTCACCGCGCCAGCAGGCGACAACTTTCACACCAAGGTTCAACTCGAGTAACAGGACTGCAACCAAAAAAGGTCAAACAGGCTAGTAAGTTGTACCCTGCAGGCACGGTGACCAGGTGACTGGTGTACGCAGAAGCACGTGACCGCTTGTTCAACCATGTTCGATTGGGAATAAAGGAGGAACGCTGCATCGCAGCCTTTTCGGACCAAAACCAGTCGACTCAGCGTCCAAAAGACTACAACATATGGGCCAATCGCGGTCATCCGTGCTTTTATAAGAACGAAATGACGCTTTTAGTGACATTTTGCATACAAATCCCCATCTAGTAGGGCGCAGTCACCCAGTTTCGGTGGAAGTGCGCGAGTTCGATTGGGATTCAAGTAGGAAGGGAGCGTCTCAGCTTCCTCGGACCAAGACCATTCGACTCAGCACCCCGAAGACTACAACTGGTGAAAATTTGATTTTAGGGTATACTTCCCCTTTAAGACAAACTCACAGAATAAATACCATCGGTCCCTTGGTGTTCGTCCTAAAGAGGTTCGACTGGATATCATTCATACTCACCAAAAGATGTGTAAGATTTTATAATTGTGGAGTGCCTTGTTTATCTCAGTACCTCCAACCATAGCCTTGCCCCTTTTATTCTCAGGATCAGTGTAGTTGTTGGAACGAGGTTTTGGACTCAGCAATGTATTCGTTTACATTTTTAATACATGTTTATTGTTCCTCCTTTGCTGTGTTGTTTTAGAAAATCGTGGACTAACAGTTTGAAGTCATTGAACTACTTCCAAAAGTTGTATCGGCATCAACAGGACTACCATTTCAGTGCAATATGATGCAGGCTGACCTTATCACGATAACCCATAATTATAAACACAGAATCAACAGAAACATCTGCGACACGCACCTGGCTACATTTCTCAAATAAATCTGATCGAGGGTGGGGAAATCTGAAAGGCAAGACAATTTTATGACAGTCATGAAATTCTGCAACAGCAAGTTGCAACATCCACAGAATGACCTCCGTATAAAAAAAGTATCACCACCACCAGACCACGACTCGCATGTTTCCCCGCCGAAGAACATGCATTATGCTAGTGCCATTTTCTGCAAGAAAAGGCTTGCACATCATGCGTATAATACGGTATTGATGTGAAGGCCATCATTTACATATTGATATAGGGCTTTCCATTGATTGGTGACAGAAAAAACAAAAGAAATTATAGCAATAAAAACTGCTTTATGGCAGTTTTCTAAAAAAAGTTATTGTGTTCTAGTCCATGGACCCCGTCTAAAAAGTAAGAAATTAACGAAATGTGATAGCCGAAAATTAAAATTTCACACAAAACCTCACAATAATCACACACAGGATGAAAAGCGAGAAGACCTTTTCCTCTCGTGGTCCTCTTTCCTATTCATGCATGTTGGCGCAGTACAAGTCACCCGTGAACAAGTGTTGAAAGCAGTATTTTGTTTAAACTAAGATCCTCAAGTGTTGTGATTATTGTGAGGTTTTGTGTGAAATTTTAATTTTCGGCTATCACATTTCGTTAATTTCTTACTTTTTAGACGGGGTCCATGGACTAGAACACAATAACTTTTTTTAGAAAACTGCCATAAAGCAGTTTTTATTGCTATAATGAACCTTTGCGTTCACACTACACGCGTTATACATAACCGCTAGCTGTGCTGCATTCTCACGCTTCTTTTCATAATACTCTAGCTATATAACTGGTTGTTTTTAGTGATTCTTAACATGTGACGATGTTCCACTGATGATAGTCACACGAAAACGTTCTGGAATTGTTTCATTTTAATTGTTTATACATGGTTATGAGCGCACAATTGATATTTTTCGTAACTCAAACTATTAAAATTTGGCAGTGAAAAAATCCTTTTACAAAAGAAGTCAACTAATGAATAGAAGAAGTAATGTTTTCTCTTTTCCATGTTGATCTCTAGCATGCATGGACACCTTGGTATGGGGATACTCATGTATTTTGTTTTACTTATGGCCACTTGCAAGTACGAAAAAGGCACGATTTTCCGAACTTTGGGGCTCCATAAGTACAACAAAGTGGATATGTATCCCCGCGTGCCGAAGCATAATACGAGGATTTTGCGAGCATAATGCGAGAATCCATTAAAGCATAATTCCATGATTTCGCGAACATAATCCGCCGGAGCCTAATACCCGAGGGCATTGGCGGATAATGCTCGAAAAGGTGGCAGATTCTGCTCGAAAAGCAGTGAAATTGGCAGAACCATACAAACCTTATGGCGGGCAATTCCTCGAATTCTGCTCCATTTCTTTATCCACATACCTAACATGCATGAAACTTACCAGAAAAAGTACCGGATTCTGCCAATGTTTCTGCCGGCAGAATCCGCCAAGACCTAGTACCTGGACGTTAGAACTCTCACCTTCCGCCCGTGAAGAAAGACAAAAAAACTAAAAACTAGAACTACCGGGATAAGCGTTGGTAGAAAAGAAACCAGTACAAACACGGGATTCGGGGAGTGTCCACATGCATACCACTTAGAATCCTAGCTGGGTAAGAGGAAGGGGACGCAATGCGGCATAAAAGTTGCAGCATGCGTGGGTGCAGGGTACAACAGGAATGCATAATATACATGTAATTGTAAGACAAGTGAGGTACATGACTGTACATAAGTCCAAAGTGCACCCTCTTCTTCATACCTCACCCTGGATGCATTGTTTACTGACTGAGTCATGAAGAGACCCACGATCACGAATCATCACACATAGTCAGTAGTGCACTGTCAGTAGTGCTGTGAAGCGGGGTTTCCCCACCGACAAACACGCGCACGAAAGTGGTCCAAAACTAAAAGACTACAATGACATTATGTACTAGCAAGTGGTCGCCGGATCGGAGTAAACAATGCATGCAGCACGGAGCTAGTCGGTGAAAAAGAGGATGCACACGTTCAGGCATGACCCTGTGACACTTCACAGACAGTACGCGTGACACCGAGACGCCAAGAGTCCACAATCCCCCTATGGGGATTATGGACTCTTGGTGAGGCTACATGTATGTCCTCTGGCTGTAGGACTAGGAGTCACTTGGGACAGAACACGCACTGATGCATCTACTGTGTTCTGTTTATGTACTAGTACTCCCTTCCCACTCCCCAGCATTCTGGACCACCCCAGCTCACGTTCCTATCAACAAACTGTCGTTCTTTAGTGAATAAATGTACAGAGTACAAGTATGTCTATAGTTGCCGAAGAGTGGCAGCTTGACATTATCTGCGTAGGTGAAACCTGGCAGGCCCCCTGCAGAGAACAAGTCTGGGACAAGCGCAAGAGGTAAAAGTGGTGTCGCTATCCTTGTCCGACAGAACACGTTTTTAAAAGTCCGTTGTTGCGCGTCCCGACCAAGCTCGCGATGGGTGCGAAGCTTTTTGGGTTCACTGAACTCCAGCCGTATCCGGCTGCAGCTGAGCCGATCCTCCTCTGCTGCAGCTACTACTAGTATCGTCCACCTTCTGCGAAGACACCAGATACACACGTACAATCATGTAGCAAGGTGCTGCCAGGCCCTCGAAGAAGCACTCATTACTCTTCCTCTTTCATCGTCTCACGTTATCTGAACGGGTGATTTCATCAGCTAGTACAATTCATGGTGTTCGACAGATTCCACCAACACTGCTGGTGCCGAATTGTATCCAGCGCTCAGTTCATTTTGATCTTCACCAACTCGTTAACACATGCACATACACGTCACCCTCTGGTGCCCAGGCCTGCTTGGATTTGGTGTTTAGTAACGGTGCTATCACGCGTCTTCTGTCGACAACTTACTGCCCTCTGGGTGCCTCAGACCATGCCGTTGACGGTTGTGTGCTGCCAGTGCGACATCCCTTGCCTCAGTCTCCCCGCGAAACCACGTCTCAAGCCCAGGAGCCTAACCCTGTATCATTCGATCTCCGACACGTTACACCTGCTATGTGGGAGGTGGTCAATGCTGACTTAAGACTCAGTACCTTGGAACTCATTAAAATATCCTCAGACGTGGGCAGTGCAATCCAGGGTTGCCGTCTTTGTACTGGCTTCTTTTGTACCAACGCTTACCCTTGTAGTTCTATTTTTAGTTTCGTTGTCTTTTATCTTTTGTCTTTGTTCACTGGAAGGTGAGAGTTCTAACCTCCAGCTGTGCACGGGCGTAAGCTCACTTCTTGCCTTCACCTTATTAACACTCGGTTACTTATCACAGAGTGTAACGTATTTATAACGGTATTGCGCGGCCTGCACAGGAATATCGACACGCAATTGAGCTGCAGAAGGCCATGCGTGGAATAGTCATACTTAGGTGTGTCTTCATGGACCGTCTGAGGTCGACATGCAAGCCTATTAAAAACGATAGCAATAAAAAATGAGTTTTGATTGGTAGCACAGTGTCATACCGATACTGTTTCAATGAATGTGGGGCCAATGAGCGGGTGCTCAGCCTACCAGAGAATTACAGAGAATTAGAGAATTACTGGTAGGCAACAAGAGAGAGCCTACCAGAGAACTACATGTACATTACAGCATTACCAGCATCCCGGATAAATTTTACACAGAAAACACAGCTCACACTGTGCGCACAACGGGTAGCCAAGCGTTTCCCATTCCTCGAGCCCCAAAGCAAATGTACACTGATTAAACGGCGGCAAGACTTGGCCGAGTTCTCTAACTAAAGGAACTTTTGCTTTTCTTGTTGTTGTTGTTGTTGTTGTTGTTGTTGTTGTTGTCCTGTCCTGGATTTCCCACTTGGTGGTGTGTTGGTCAAACGTACGATACTGACCACTCGATGCAGTTAGGCTTTGAGAAGCGGACTAACCGCTCCATTTCATCCCCTCCAGTCATCATCTGTCTCCATGGCATCACTTGACGAAGCTGCGATGTCAGCAGCAATTGCTTCGTCGACTTCTCGATCTGGCGGTCTAGGGAAGTTAGTGCTCATGACGTTAACAGGCTTTTTGCTCTCCTCCTCCTGTAGCCAGTCAAAGAGCGTAGTGTAGAATGTATTGGCTAAAAACGAGCGGGTCGTTATGGAGATGACGAGGGAGAGCGAGTCGAAGTTGGAGTGTGGAATATGGCGTCTTCTCAGGGTGATTGATAGCTCCATTCAAATGATTGCATCGTAGCCAGCCAGCAAAATGCTGTGCAGAGCACTAGCTACCAGGAACAGCTGCCAGCCTAGCCTACTCACTCTGGCGCCTACTCTGCTCCTCCTGGCCACTACCGACCCACTGTTGATGGTGGCACACAGTACATGGCCGCTAACATGCGCCACGCACATGGCCGACATGACATACGTTGCCAGCTCAAGCTCATATCCCAGGATCCAGATATCCCTGGAGATGCCATGCAGCTGGGTATCAAGTGTGCAGAACGGTTCCAGAATCATGCACACGAAGATCAGCATGAGCAATATGTATAAGCTTGGCATACGCGCAAGGTGTAGTTGCACTAGCCTGCTGACATAGTATTTCTCCCACAAACAAAGCACCACCAAAAACCCAAGCAGGGTTGTGCTTTCCAGGTAGAACGAGAGTGCCTCAAAGGCATTGTAGGCCAGCTGACCCACAGAATCCACGCCCTGGCACAAGGCAACGCTTGTGTCATTGAACGCACACGCAAGCCCCACGTAAACATGGATGCCCCAGGAGGTAAAACGCATCAATGATGTTATCCATGCAAGCACCACTACCATGATGATTGTCGGAGTCATGGTTGCATCCTGCTGACACACACACACACGCACACACACACACACACACACACACACACACACACACACACGCACACACGCACACACGCACACACACATACACACACAAACACATACACACACACACACACTACTACTACTACTGTAGCTTGGTTGCCAGAAGGACCACACCACTCCGAAAGGAGCCAGAGTCATTGTCAGGAGCAGAAACAGAGATGACGACTCGCGAGAACAGCGAACACCATACGACGCTCTATCAGACTCGGTTGCTCGATGGCCACGGTCGCATTTGTGACGTCTGAAACCAGGCACTGACTTGAATTGCCGATTGCATGTCACACACAAGAGAGAAGCTGAGACGTTAAGCGGAATAGGTGATGCCGGCGCGGACGCTAAGCGGCTTCCGATGGTTTCAGGGGCAAGCAATGATGTACAAGCAAGCCACCACGAGAGTGAAACCACCTCCTGCATGTACCACACTGCACAGCACCACGCTGATCCTGGATGGGGAGACTTCGCTCTGCGCTACACTTGTGTCTTGCTTTGTCACCTGGCCGACGAAACGAACGGTGGCAGATAAGACAGTCCACTCGTTGAGATTGGTCATGGGAAGGACCGCCTAGGCTCGGCCCAATGGCAGACACCCGCCAGGCAGACCGATCCTGAGCAATCCCATACCAAGCCAGATGTTCAATGCCGATGTGCCGAAGATCAGCCGAAATCACATCCCTCCAGCGACGACGGGGACCACACGCAGGCCAAGGCGACGGTAGGAAGCCAAACAACAGCTGCTTGGGCACACGAACATCCGGCATGCGGGCCACATGGCCAAGCCATTCAAGCCTCCACTTCCGAAGCCGGGAGGACAATAGCGATGGATCACCCCACATATCTCGGAGCTGCTCATTGGTGATGCGTTCCTCCCACTGTTGTGTTCGCGAAACACACAAGATGCTACGGATGCATTGGTGGTGGAAGCTATCGAGGCGCCGGAGGTCACCCTGCAAAGGGCACCAGCACTCCGAAGCGCACACATACACACACATGTACAATACATGCATGTTCATGCAGGCCTGGGTGCATGCCAGAAAAACTGTATCATAATGCTACTCAGTATTAATGACTATGTTGCTGTTGCTCCATAATGCCATAAAGGCACCAGCAACAAGCGTGTAAAACGGCTTGGTTTGTACAGCCCTATGCACGTAGTGTGGCGTTTCGTACATGGCACAGGAAATGCTGAACAAATCGGAGACATAATGCTAGTTTTTATGTCACTGCTATTGTTCCATACTGTGATGCGAGTCCAGAGGAAAGCTTCCACTAAGTCAGCTCAGCGACGCTTGATTTTATTGTCAGGCATAGGCCCGGGCAGATACTGCTAGCATTATAAGTACATGTTAGGGCCCGGCGGATTCTGCCGGCAGAAAAATTGGCAGAATTCGGTACTTTTTCGGGTAAGTTTCATGCATGTTTGGCATGTGGATTATCCGATAAAGAAATGGAGCAGAATTCGAGGAATTGCCCGCCATAAGGTTTGTATGGTTCTGCCAATTTCACTTTTTTCGAGCAGAATCCACCTTTTCGAGCAGAATCCGCCTTTTCGAGCAGAATCCGCCTTTTCGAGCAGAATCCGCCTTTTCGAGCAGAATCCGCCTTTTCGAGCAGAATCCGCCTTTTCGAGCAGAATCCGCCTTTTCGAGCAGTAGGCCTTGACGGATTATGCTAGCATAATTTTTCGCATAATTCCTACCAAAATCGAATAATCGCATAATTCGAGGCAAATTGCATACGAATCGCATAAAATTGTAATAATCCGCCTGTTCGCATCAAATTCCATACAGTTGTACAAGTACAAGTAGATGCACTAGGAAGTTGTAGGTTTACGACTCCCTTGATAACATGTCCAGTCGACTAGTCCACTACAATCAGTGATGGTCGTAGCTAGGTCGGACGATGCGTTGACCCCGTTGAACTTTTGCTTCTACAGTACTACGCCCTCTACAACAAAATTCCCTTGTTATTTTGCGCAGAACCATTATGCATTAGCAGCATATGGGAGCATAATGCGGCATAATATGGTAACTTTTAGCATAAAAATAGCATAATTCTGCAATTTTTTCAGCAATGCGAAAAGCATAATTTCACGAAAATATTAGCATAATCCGTCAAGGCCTATCGAGCAGAATCCGCCTTTTCGAGCAGAATCCGCCTTTTCGAGCAGAATCCGCCTTTTCGAGCAGAATCCACCTTTTCGAGCAGAATCCGCCTTTTCGAGCAGAATCCGCCTTTTCGAGCAGAATCCGCCTTTTCGAGCAGAATCCGCCTTTTCGAGCAGAATCCGCCTTTTCGAGCAGAATCCGCCTTTTCGAGCAGAATCCGCCTTTTCGAGCAGAATCCGCCTTTTCGAGCAGAATCCGCCTTTTCGAGCAGAATCCGCCTTTTCGAGCAGAATCCGCCTTTTCGAGCAGAATCCGCCTTTTCGAGCAGAATCCGCCTTTTCGAGCAGAATCCACCTTTTCGAGCAGAATCCGCCTTTTCGAGCAGAATCCGCCTTTTCGAGCAGAATCCGCCTTTTCGAGCAGAATCCGCCTTTTCGAGCAGAATCCGCCTTTTCGAGCAGAATCCGCCTTTTCGAGCAGAAACCGCCTTTTCGAGCAGAATCCGCCTTTTCGAGCAGAATCCGCCTTTTCGAGCAGAATCCGCCTTTTCGAGCAGAATCCGCCTTTTCGAGCAGAATCCGCCTTTTCGAGCAGAATCCGCCTTTTCGAGCAGAATCCGCCTTTTTGAGCAGAATCCGCCTTTTCGAGCAGAATCCGCCTTTTCGAGCAGAATCCGCCTTTTCGAGCAGAATCCGCCTTTTCGAGCAGAATCCGCCTTTTCGAGCAGAATCCGCCGGTCCCAAGTACATGTACATGAAGCATGAAGTGTACGATTAAAAAAAAAAAAAAAAAAGTAAATTATCGTGTCCGTTCCCGAAGGGAACTCACGACGGCCGCTAACACCCGATAAACCCTAGCGGCAGATGCAGCGCCTAACGGTGGGGGTGAGTGGATAAGTCTCACAACCACTGGCACAAGTGCCGAAAACGACCCCATTAGCTGCATACGATTTGGAATGAGCATAATGCTACTTTGATGTTTATTCTAGTGAAGCAGTGGCGAAGGTCCTACACGGGAAGTTTAAAACATAACAACCACTCACAAGAATAGGAAGTCTGCTGTACCACCCGCTCTTTTCTTTTTCCTTTTAAAAGCGATTATTTGTAACATGGAAATTTGTTCCTTGGCTCACCATCTGAGTTCTTAAAGCTATTATTCATTTTCTGCTGCCCCCGGTTATTTCTTTTATTAGTATTATTATTTTCTTTGCCTTCGCTTTCTTGTTATTGGGCAACTTGCCCGTTAGAATCTGCGAAGTAAAATAAACAACAACAACAACAACAAGCAAGGAGAGTTCCAAGTTCTTTAACCTGAATAACCTAGGTTATTCAGGTTAAAGAACTTGGAACTCTCCTTGCTTGTGAGTGGTTGTTATGTTTTAAACTTCCCGTGTAGGACCTTCGCCACCGCTGCTTCACTAAAAGAGGCTCTAATTTCAGAAATTTTAGGTGCTAAATATTTTCGGTGTGAGGGCAAAAGGCCACAGCTTAGGCTATTCATACTACGTTACAAAACGTGTCACATTTTGGAATACGACGTACTGGCAGACGTCGTTTTTATGCTGGTGTATTCACACAGGCACGTACACGCTGCTCGTACAGCTGTGTGTACAGCCTCTTTTGGGCACCAACTGCCGGGAACGACAGAACGAAACTCGGTACAGGGGTCTGGATACGTCGTCTACGTTTCCGTATTTTTTTCACTGATATTTCGGTGACATGATCTCGTCCTGGGCAGTGTGTCCTGCTGAACGGATAAGAAACAAGGAAATCCAGGTATCAGGCATCGATTTTACCCAACATCTCGATATTTTCCTCCGATTTGCTGGCAATTTCCGCTCTTTCCATTCTTCGATATTTTGCCGAAAGCCGGCGAGATCTGCCTGGGCCCATTGCCTGCGTACATGTACATGTATGTGCGTGCGTGCGTGCGTGCGTGGGTCTGATCAGTGATCTACAAAAAAATGGTAATGAGGCACAAATGCATACAATCATGTACATGATTGTACATTGTACATGTACATGTAGAGTCTACGTTTTAGCTGAGCAGTCTCACAGCTCAGCGCACGAGGTTCTGTGGGCGTCTGTCTCCACACAATGCGAGAGCCGAGTCATTATCGGTGCCGTCTACCGCCCAGGGTCATGTGCTGAGTCAGATGTGTCCCTGATTGACCATCTATGTGGTGCCCTTGAGGGTGTTCGCCGCCTTGGTACCAACATAATCTTGGCGGGGGATTTCAATGTCCACAACGAGGAGTGGCTTCGCAGCACAAAAACAACTGTGGCTGGGGAAGCTTTGGAAGTGTTGTGTACAGCCCACCACCTCGACCAGCATGTACCAGAGTGCACCATTGCTGAAGAGGCAAAGGAGAAGCAGTGGAAGAAGTGGAGGAAGAACTCGCACCGGGATGACCTCAAGACCTCCTTCATTGCTTCTGTCAACCGAGCTGTTCACACACAGCAGAGCGCCCATATGTCTAGCGTCAATCGACTGCGCCACACACTCAGCTGCCCGTCACTTAGTGATAAACAGTGGTGGACAAACATGAAGAAAGCCACTGGCGCTACACGCAACTCCGCTGATGTTCCTTTGCTAGTCGATAGCCATGGCAAGGAGTTCCACACCTCAGCAGAGAAGGCAAAGTGCCTGGCAAAGCATTTCTCCTCGAAATGCAGCTTGGGTGACCAAGAACTGACTATCAGTGACCTTCCTGCGGTGACCACCCCAACCCACGAGCCATTAGAGCACGTTCATTTCCGAGAAGCTTCAGTCCGGCGGCATCTTGCAAGGCTAGTCCCATCCAAGGCATCTGGACTTGACAGCATTCCATCTCGGGTATTGAAAGAGTGCTCTAAGGAACTTGCTGCTCCCATCACGAAACTGTTCCGTGTTAGCTTTCGTGCCGGTGTTGTGCCGTCCCAATGGAAGCTCGCTCACGTTGTCCCGGTATACAAGAAGCCAGCTCTATCTAGGCCATCCAACTACCGGCCCGTGTCCTTGCTCTCCATTTTATCCAAGGTCATGTAGTGTATTTAAAACCAACAAGTCACCAATTTCCTGGAGCGCAACGACCTGCTGCCTGGCAGCCAGTTTGGTTTTAGACGCGGCCGTGGCACAGCTGACCTCCTCACAGCACTCCAGAGCGAATGGGTGCAAGTTGTAGCTGAGGGAGGCTGTGTCCCAGTAGGAGCAATTGATATATTGCCGGTGCGTTTGACCGCGTCTCTCATGTCGGCCTCCTCAACAAAGCAGAGCGAGTAGGCATCGGCGGACCTCTTCTCTCTTGGCTACGTGACTACCTGAGTAACCGCTGCCTAAAGGTGGTAGCTGGAGGCCACATTTCCAAGAAGTACCCCATCACTGCCGGAGTGCCCCAAGGCAGCGTCCTGGGCCCCACACTCTTCATATTGTTTGCTGCCGATATCGACCAATGCCTCTCGCATGGAGTAAAGCTCAGCTCTTTCGCCAATGTCACTACCGTGTACAGTCTGATCAGACCAAACGACAACCTCTAGGAGAAGGCAGCATCCTTACAGACAACCCTCAGCAATCTTGCCGCATGGGGCCAGCAATGGCGGATCCAGTTCGAGCCCACCAAGAGCCAGCGCCTGATTTTATGCAATGCTCGAAAGCGCCCTGACTTTCCACCAACCACCTTTGCCGGCGAGATTATTCCGGACTCGGACCACCTAAAGCTGCTTGGAGTCACATTCGACTCTAAGCTTGGGTTCCAGCGCCATATCCATGCTGTCGCTGTCAAGGCCAGCCAGCGCCTGGGATTCTTGCGCCGTGCTGCTTGGCGTCTGGGTCATGAGGGCCGCCTTGCCGTGTATAAGGGGTTCATTCGGCCCATCCTGGAGTACGCTCCCCTAGCCACCATGTGTGCAGCCCAATCCCACCTAGCACGCTATGACAGGGTGCAGGAGAAGGCAATGCCAATCATCGGACCTGGCACGATCCTTCAGAGCCTGCAGCTCAGGAGGGCAGTCTCAGGGCTTGCATATGTGTACAAGTTGCACTGTAGTGCAAGGGTCCACCCCAGCTGACAGCCCTCCTCCCGCCACCGTCGGCGCCTGCACCTACTCCTAGAACCCGCCGACAACTAGCTTCTCGCCACCCTTTTCAGTTGCAATGGCCACTTGCTCGGATAGCGGTGCCATGCCCGTCGCACCGACTTTGGAGGTGGGGTGGCCATGGAAGGGGGTGCGGGGGTCCTCCCCCGGGAAAAATTCAAAAATTGAAGCCAATTGCAAGCATTTCCGGGCATTTGGTGCCATTACAGTATACGGTAACTACAATGAAAGTCTTTTTTGATTCTGCAACAAACCAAGAAGACGCTACGATCGGGGACAAACATTACCCTACCCCGGGAAAAATTCACAAAAATTGAAGCCAATTGCAAGCATTTCCAGGCATTTGGTGCCATGTCAGTGTTAACAATGAAAGACTTTTTTCTGCAACAAAACACGATCGGAGACAAGGAAAGGATTTGTCACGTTTGCGCTAAGCTGCGATCATTATTATTATTATAGGCAACACCTCATGGGATGAAAAGAAAATCAGCCAGTACGGGAGATGTGGGTGTTAACCAACCATGGTGAATAAAAGAAGAAAAGAAGAAAAGTAATGGTCAAGACGGAGAAGCATGGGAGGGACAGGTGATGGTGAATCTAGTGAGCAGACTTAAATGCGTCCAGGGTACTGGCATTGCGCGTAGTAGCGGGCAGCGCAAGCCAAGCAGAGTAGGCAAAAAGAGTGGAGAGTGTACAAGGGAGGACGTTTTAGCCAAGGGGAGGGCAACAGAACATCTTGTCTGGGAGCCATCTGTGATTCGGAACCAGTTATACACGCTAAGATGAGGAGGATGTAGAGCTAGTTTAAATTTGTGAGCAAAAGTGCAAATTAATTTTTGACGGTGGGTCGACAGTGGTCAAGTATTTGCAAGGACATACAGGGAAGCAGAAGAGTAGAGAGGGGGTAGACTAAACAGGATACGAAGAAGTTTTCTATGGTGGATTTCGAGACGCTCAGCGAGAACCGAGGACAAGCCACACCAGCTAACAGCAGCGTACATAAAAAGAGGCAGGATGTACAGTTTGTAAAACAAAATTTTGCATTTGACAGGAAGGTGGAAACAATGGGGACATATAACACCTAGGGCAGAGCTTGAACAGCTACAGAGAGCATCAATATGGTAAGACCAAGAGAGACGATCATCAAGCATTATTCCCAGGTGTTTATGGTTGGAAACAACCTTTATGGGTTCTGCGAAATCAGGATGGTGTAAAAGTGACATGGATGAGATTGGGGGAAGGAACATTATTTCGGTTTTAGTCAGGTTGGGTCTAAGTCGCCATGTTTGCATCCAGCGTAGGACACTGCATATCTGAGCCGACACTCGAGGTACAAGATATCGCAAGAAAAATGGGGAAATGGGGGAGAGGAGAGTGGAAGATGAAGCATGGGAAGAAGGGAAACAAGTACCTAAATATCGAGGTATAAAAGCAGGAAAGAAATCGACGAGGGAAGAAATCACCTCTGCAGATAATAGCGGGACATTTAGATGAAAAAAACCCAGCAAGGATTAATTTCAAGGAAAAAAAATTTCTCAAACGGAAAAGTTCGGAATTCCAGTCAGAGAATATCTATGCTGTGAGTAATGAGCCTTTAGAGCAATGCGAAAATTGACAGAGGACTGAACGCAGCGGATGTGTTCTGGAAGTTTGTTCCATTCCACAGATAAACTGAAGAGAGGGGATTTAAGGAAATGGGCGCCAGAACGAGGTAAAACTATAGAGGACGGGTGACGACAACTAAGGGATACATTGAATTTGAAACGAATTAGCAAAGACGGAAACTGGTAAAAGACATGATGAAATTTTATTTGTTGTTGTTGTTGTTGTTGTTGTTGTTGTTCTCTTCCATTCTATGTAGGCATGTGCACTTTCAAAGTTTCATAAAAAAAATATATATTATATATCAATGGCCGCTCCCCGAGGTTGCTGATTGGTCGTAACCTAGCAAAGGGTGGCGTGGGTCGTTTGAAGCAACATTACGACATAACACCAGGCGGCGTGCTCCTTCTACCCCCTTCCTCTACTGTACCATTCGGGGCCCACGTAACCCTTTCTCTCTTTTGTGGAGGTTTGTTGTATTCTCGGCTTTTGCAAGTTTTGGCCGTTACTTTATCGCCATCATAAGGGCATCATTGCGCTTTTGGTCTGCGATGTAAAATAAATCTCAACAACAAGTGTGTGTGTGTGTGTTCTCTGCTCTGGTGGAGGACGGTTGCACTTTTTCGGGCTCTTGTTTCTGGCCTCCGTCCGTGCTTGTTCTCGCCGTTGTGGACGGCCTGGGGTGTCCCCTGCCGTCCAGGCCAACAGTGCCTGAGGTGGGGTATTCACCGACAGGAGACTTGGTCGGATAGTTACGATGCCGACACTCTCCTCGTCGCCCCCACCTCGGAGTCCTTCGCGAGGCTTTGCAAGCCCGCGAGTGGAGCAAACTACCGCACGAAGACGGCAACTTGGAACGACTCTGAGCGTTGGCTCATGGAATGTTCGCTCTGTTGTGGAGAGTGATGGACCAGTTCTAGCGGCAGCCGTGAGAGGAATCGTTTCCGATGATAAGCCAGATCCATAGCTGCTGGAGATGGCTCTCTCGAACATGGTCCCGCTCGTCGTTCTATATTGTCGGCCCCGTAAGGGGACACGTGACCGTAATGGCAGTGTTTACCAGGACCAGGTGTGTGTGTGTGTGTGTGTGTGTGTGTGTGTGTGTGTGTGTGTGGCTTGCGTGTGTGTGTGTAACAAGTGTTGTTTGGGGAGCTCAAGGCAACCAGACCACGGCATGGGCCAAAGAAGCGTTGGTGAGACACGATTGTCAGTGATCTGCGCTCACTTGATATTCCGAAGTCCGAGTGGTATCGCACAGGATTGCCCGGAATGGCGCAGGTGGGTCCATCAACATCGTCTTCCTCTCCCAGCACCGAAGGACTTCCGCTGCGCATGCGGCAGAGCGTTTAGGAGACTCAGTAGCCTATAATCTCAACTGGAGATGGGACGTCAAAGGTCAACATGTGTGTGTACATTTATGGCCGTGGTGCAAGTCCTCCGGGGCTCTGGGACTAAAACAACTCCTTGAGAAGTTGAGTCCTTGAACCAGGGCTAACACCCATACGGTTCAAAATGGTTTTGCATAAAGACCGCGCGCCGGGGCTCTGCCAACAGTGGATGTTGTAGGCCGGCTGTTTTCAAGCACAGTGCGTCCTCCGATCCACCTTACTCCTTAGAAGCAACACACAGACCAGGACTATAGTAACACTTTACAGTGTTGTAACCAACCAGATCTTGCTGCAGTCTGCAGGCATATCCGGACATAGCTCACATGATCATATGAGGCCTACAATGTAGGCTACATACAGAACTAATTATTAAAGGGGAAGTCCGGTGAAAAATTTAAATTTCACAGTCCGTAGAGTTCGGGTCGCTGAGTCGAATGGTCTTTGTCCGAGGAGGCTGCGGCTTATGGTTCGTCAGATACGCCCAATCGAACATGTGCGAATTTGAGAGCGCATCACCCAGATCCAGGTGATGACGTCACAGCGTGCAGCCAGGTAGCCACACCATCTAGTTGTGTACAAAAATGGCCATATTCGGAGCGCGTTCGATTGGGGAATCGTTTGTCGCAGCTTCTTCGGACCAAGACCATTCGATTCAGTGTTACAAACACTACGTACTCTGTGATTTTCAGCTCGGTAAACCTCGAGGTTATACCGTATTTTAGCCGTTTCCGAGTTGGACTTTTTCCGTCAGCCTCTACGCGCTGTGCGCTGCGTGCATGCAGAGATTACAGTGCGTGCATGTGTGTTATCTTGCTGTAGTGCAGTCAACAAACTCATCACAGACGGAACTACTCCCGCACTGCCGTGCTGGGGTAGTATCTACAACAAGACTCCAGTCACAACTGACACAAGACTCAGAAAACTAGTCAACGCACGGACTTGTCATGTACTACACGTACAGTCATGTAGTCAGAGAACGTGCGTTTCTCCTTGCCGGTGATTGTGCTTTGACTTGAGAAAGAAAATTACTTTTAGTTTTCCGCTCCCGCCTCATTATTTTATGCTACAGCGATGAGCGCACAACCGTGACAAGTGACAAACCAGCGAACAGCTCCCGGACCTAGAACTTTCAGATTCCATAGCGTTGCGAGCGAAGAGTCGTGCCCGTGGTTCAAAGAGCCTGCACTGTTCTCCGTAGTCCGAAATATTCCAAGTTCGCACCAAAACATCACCATGTGGCAGGCTACTGGCGTCTACGCGAATCGGTATGGAACAACATTTAGAGCACTCGCATCACTCTTCTCCATTTTGGCGACCCTGCTCTCCAGCGATCTGATAATAGACCAATCCCGAAAAGATTGTCTGGGTTCGAAAGGGGGCATGTCAACTGAGAGTACACTGTACAACACATACATGGCACTACCTGATCAGCATGCGCACAGGACGTGTTCGATAGTTCGCGTGTGAATGCGAGGGTAAGTACACGGTTTTCTCGTTAGTTGCATGCAAAAGAGACGATGCGACAGAAAGCAAAGCCCTTTGTAGTTTTCTCTCTCGCACTGGTAATGGTCTGCTGTTGGAGTGGAAATGCTAAGACATAATCCTTGTTTCGCTCTTCTGTGTAGTGTGAAGAGGTCAACGAACATGTAGAGCTCACTTTGATGAAGTAGGCAAGGCTGTGAGCGCTGTGGCTCAAAGCGATAGGCCCTAAATCTTACGAGATTTTTGTAGCTTGCATTTTTTACGGAGAGTCGATCGCCACGCGAATGTTTCTCTCCTCACCGAGAGCTATCTGGCCTCCAAACTCCGTCAGGGTCTGCCTAAGGTACCGAAGGTCCTTTGACTAGCTGCTGGCAGGACTCCATCAAATCCTTTAGCTTCAGCTCGGCGAGCAAAAGTCTCTCTCTCCTCCGCCATGAGCTGACACACACAAACTGAATACAAAACGATGCACTTCACACGTGCTGGCTTGCACGCGTGCCCCCTTTCACGAACCCAGACAATCTTTTCGGGATTGGTCTATTACATCAGCCTCGTCTGCAATAGCTGCTGCTTCTTCATCAGCGGGAAACTCAGTAGCGCTCACTCTTGACCGGCCCGCGCGGCCATTTCTTCAGCTGAGTACCGAGGTTCTCAGCCCCAGACCGAACTCATGAAGGTCAGCCATGGCTGCATCCTCACTCTCACAAGGAGTTACAGGTCTTCGGGGTCGCTTGCACCAACTAATATCAGTCGCCAAATCATTTGAAATAGCACTGACACTATTGCTTTCACGCACTCCTTTTCACCCACGCTATGACGTTGCGGAGGGTGTGGCGCGGCCGCATGACGTCATGGCGCAGCCCCCGAAACTCAGTTTTTCAAACGGAAATATCTCGAGAACGCTTTGTCGGAGACACGTGGGACCAACACCATTCGACTCAGCGCCCGAAACTCTACCGACCCTGAAATTTAAATTTTTCACCGGACTTCCCCTTTAACCCTTTATAACTTACTGTCTTTACAAGTACATGTATGTACTGACATGTACTGACGAAATGTCACTAAACTAGTGTAGTACACATGACTATAATGTACATAGTTAGATTTTACTTCCTCGACATGTCACAGCAGTCATTGTATATTGAATGTGCAGCATCTGGCTAGCAGTACTACTTCACACGGAGGCCGACATGAGGGAGGTACATAACACTACTGAGGCTAGTTACTAGTATGCACTTTTTCTGACAGCAGCCGTCTTATAATTATAAAAGTGAGTACATTATATGTACCTTCAGTGTCATTATGGGTTTCATTTGACCATTGATGGTCGGGCAGTGACCCTTGAAGTTGAAGTAACACACGTAGTCGTGAGTTACAGGGTGAAGGGGATACGGCCCACTGGGCGGCTGTTTGAGTGAACTCTAGCA
>NC_088652.1:18366635-18404135 GCF_964019385.1 Sycon ciliatum
GGATCCAGTTTTCGAATTTTTCAAATTGTTGCTATGCCATTGCTATGGAGTGACGTAGCACTTTCAAGCCCTATAGAAAATAGCCTCTTGAGTCTTGTAGTCTTTGTACCGGCAAAACGCAAAAGAATTCATTGAAAACCTGTCCAATCGTCTAATCACTGTAGTAATCAGGTCATCTTAGAAGTGAGTACGCGGCTACTACGCGCCCCTTTAACATCAAAAGATGTCGTAATGGGCTTGAAAGTGATGACGTCAAAACGGCCAGGGAGTAGTAAGTTGACATCAGATTTCTATTTTTGGATCCACTAAGCCTAAGGTGTGACTTTGCTATTGCCTAAGTATGTGGGTACATAGCAACCCACTCATGTCGCATGCAGCCTTGCAGGTGTGACTTTTATTTCGCCACCAGTTGTAACCCCGCCCCCACTAGCCAAATCAGTCAGTTTCACTGGCTACATCACCATGCTGTGGGTAAGACCGCTTGAAAAGTGCTTGGATCCATACAAAAACTGGATCCAAGTGGATCCAGTTTTTGAATTTTTGAAATTGTTGCTATGCTGCGACGTAGCACTTTCAAGCCCTATTGTGACTTTGGACAGCCATCGGTGCTCCTAATCAGTCAAAAATCGCGACTTCCACGGCTCCAGCTCATAGCCTACACAGCTTCGCCACTAATAAAGGACAACAGAGGTGTCGAAAGCTACGAAACACGGCTTCGCCAAGAGCCAAAGAACCGAATAGCCATAAAATATTCTGCAAAACCATCTAAAGTAATACAATCGCCTAAATGGTCAAGATTCCTCGACACCCATTAGGTTCAAATTTTTCCATTACGCGTGCCCAATGACGTGATGCGCAAAAGGACTGAAGCGCACGTCGCACGTCGCACGACTGTGCATTTGCAGTAGAAAGTGCAATACCTGTAGTTATGAATTCGCTATACACTGTAGTAGTAGTACGCTAGGTGTGGATGTGCGCGATTGCACCTGCTTGACCATTGACTGGCTATGCTTTTAATCAAGTACATGTTGCGGTCCAGACGCCGGGTCTAGGCTTGCCCCGTTCTAATACTAGTACCCTTTCACACTTTGCGTATCTTATGATGACAGGTCCAGGTGTTTTATTACTCAAATTTTGAAGATCAAAAGGAAAGCTTTGCAATAATAACAACAATAAAACGTAGCCTGTAGAATGTAAAAAGTCACTGAGTACAGTTTAATTCAATATCCATGTCCAGTATTTATAATAAAAATAATCTGCTGCAATTTATAGATTCTCACATGCGAGCAACCTGGGCCTCAGCAACAACCAGCTCAGCAGACTCCGGATGCCGAACCGATCGCTCACGGAAAAGACCCCGTGAACCCCGCAAACACATGATGCATGATCGCAACAGGGCAAATGAGAGACGGCATCTGATGTAAGATATTACGTGGGAGTACTGCTCCTTCCTCCTTTCCGCTCTCAATAACGCGATTCGGCGATAGAGTGATGTCGCCGCTCTTCCCATGCCACCACTTGCCGACAGCACAACAGGCATGAACGTCGCATGCTCCACCTCTCTCACTCTCTCTTCATAACATCGTCGCTTTTCTTTTTCATGGCGCCGATAGACAGTGGTGTGTGGTGCAGATCGATTTGAGCGTGCATGAGGATTAAAAACCCGTATATCAAGTAAAGTACGCTCAAAACGACTGCCCCACAAACCACTGACCGCTACATCAAGCCGCGCATGCTCCTCCACAATAGCAGACCTGTATCTCATTCTCTCTCCAGTGAGTGGCTGCAGCTGTGGCTCAATGGAGACATTGTGACAGGTCTCTTGAAGGAGAGAGGCTGTCACATCCCGGATCTCATTATGGCGGATAATGGTAAACCCACCAAGGGGACATGACAAGGCATGGTCAATACCATTGTCCCGTCCACAAGAGCAATGAGTTGGTAACCTCGGCGGCATCCAACCATAACGGAGGCACAAGCCGTCCATGAACTCAGCTTTGCTCAGTGAAAAACCATACTTTTTCAATGGACGGCAAGTCAGCCAACTCGAGGCGCCAGGTTCACGGGCGAGGACAAGGGTGTGTCGCAAGGCGTCCGACGCATCATTGCTGATACGCCGTGCCGACTCCGCCTGGCTATGACGCACTTCCTTCTTCATCTTCGCCTTCTCCCGCTGGATGCCAATCAGAGAATTCCCAATATCAGAAACACGATCCACGACACGCCGGGAGAGAGATGCTGTGATGGCGACAGACGACTCATACTGGGCGCACAAAGTCATAGGGCTGACCAGGCCCAGGCCTCCCAAACGACAGGGCATTGCTAGTACTTCCCTCAACACTGTGCCAGGCGGTGGCCGACCCGTCATTGCTGGTATAAGCTTCGTGGTTATCACGTCCTCCAGTGGCTGGAACTGGGACGGAGAAATAGACTGAATGCGGCATAGGAAAGCCCAGCGACTTCCCAAGCCCGAGACATATGCATAATATGCTGCCTGGGGCTGCGAGCGAGCGAAATCAGCCAACCGAATTAGCTCATCAGCCCACTCCCGGACCTTAGTCGATACAAAGTTCTCCTTGAAATCAGCTGAGCCGATGGCTGCCCCCAGGTACCGGGCTCCATTACACGTAACGACGACACTGGTGTCGCTGAACAGCTCAAGTGCCTCACGATAGCAACGCTCCTTCACCACCAGAATCGATTTTGATGCATTTGGGAAATATCCATAAGCTGGGCCATCACTTGCCAAGATGTCCCACCAACGACGGAGCCTACACAACACACTCGCCGCTGCGGAGTCATCTGCAAACCAAGACTGGATAGTCCCGGCTTGTTTTGCTTTGTGCACGAGAGGCATCATGCCAATGGCATACATGTACATTGCCAGAGGGTCTCCCTGGGTTGTCCCCTCCTCCGACAAGATGCAATCACCGTCGACATTATAGGCATGCAGGCGTGCTGTAGGTGTTAATTAAAACAGTGGCCAGAGGCGGGCAAAGATGCCGAACATTCCGAAGGCAGACGCTGCGATTCAGGCGATTGAAAGCATTTGTTGCGTCTGCCATCAGAACTCCATCAGTCTCTTCACGAGCAAACGCCTCCTGCATAGCATGTATGCCCGCCTCCACCCCGCAGTCCTGACCGGCACACAGCTGGGAGCAGCCAACAACCTGCTGAACCGCAGGGCCAACAATGGACACAATTGCTTTCCCCACAATGCGGCGAACAACCTCGCCGATGCCAATTGGTCTGACACCGGGCCGCTTGTCCAAGGGCAGCAAGCGACATGCAGTGAATGCCATCAATGCACCAGCATCAATATGCTCAGTGGCCACTCTCCTGGCACAAGAAGCAAGCGCATCACACAACCCATCCGAATCTTATGATGACAGCCGCTTCTAGATCACGCAGACCTGTGCGTGTATTCGTGTGCGTGTGCGTGTCCGATCGCCGTTCCGCGCAGCGGACAAAGTAGCAGTTTAGCTGCATGTTTAGCAAGTACTATCGCTACCGCCGCTGCTTGCTGTTTTCTACTATGTGTATCATAGCATGCTGCTGCTTTTAGCGAGAGGTTCTTTCGGTGCTCTTCTCCCAAGCAGTGAACATATTCTCTGCTCTGCCGAGATCAGTTAGTTATGTGTGTGTGTGTTGGGTTAGGACTGGGTGAAGTTGCGTTATGCCAGCCGTGACTATACTTGTCACAAAACGTTCCGAGGGTTAGAGACGACACAGCCAAGGGCGAGACTAACCGGAACACTCCCAACCGGGTTTGACAGATGAAAGGAAGTGATTTCTTGATCGTGTGGATTTGCATCTTTGTATATGCGAAGGTATTTATTGCGAAACATTGACAAAAATTAATACCGAATTCAAATAAATCAATACCAAAAGGGAGGGTACAGTATTTCACTTCGTCACCTTAGCTTGGTTGAACACTATTTCCTGTTACTAGTACACTGTAGCTTCAAAGTTGTCTGACTTCATGAAAAAACCCCGGAGGGCTCTGACGTTGATGCTTTGAGTTTGAGCCAACATATTTCCAAAGGGCTTGGTCTGAATGATGAGGGCACCAAGCCCTTGGGAAATAGACATTTCACTCCTCATCAAACTTCTTGCTCCTGCGGCGGCCAGTCTGTCACTCTGAGCCAGCTCCACTGGCACTGTACTGGGGGATGGGGAGAGCCTCCAGGGATTTTTTCGCAACTATTACTAATGCGTTTCGCAACCGTGCCAAAACAAGTGCAAGTTGCTGAAATCGCATCCATATTTTCAGAAAAAGCTCAAAAGTTGCTAACATCGCAACTAACGTTACTTAAAAAATTGGAGCGTTCTTGTGGAAAAAACACCCAAAAAGGAGCGGAAATAGCAGAAGTGCTGCGACAGCAAATTCGTACAACCCTTCCTGCTGTAAACCACCACTTTACACAGTGCCATGGTGCCAGTAGCCTGATGCATGCATCCTACCTCATTCCAGTGCGCGGAAAATGTAATGCACATGATCGTAACTGCCATTGATCCACTGTTTCTCTGAAATGAGTCTGAAGGCAGGCGAGAAATGAGCGAGCATATACATGTATTTGCCTCAACAACGAAAAGGAACAATTAATATTAGTTGCGAAAAAAGTGGCGAGCATCTTTGGGAAAGGGCTAGTCCTGACTTGTCGACTCCTGACTTCTTCTGTAGACATGTAGTATCCCTGGCCCTACTTGTAACCAACTCGCGGCACTGTAAATCACCTCTTGTCCCACCGGTTACTCCTAAGTGCTTCTCCCAACAACCACTTTAATACTTTGAAGTAGGACTACTAGACAACCCTGCCTGCAGACCGGTACGGCATGACCTGTATACATGTTGCACACATTCATGCTGTACTACATAATTACATTGATTCCTGCTGATAGCAGTGATGCACAGTTCCCCATCACTGACCCTTTTGATCACTTACGAGATTCCTTCCCTATTCATCCATGTCCTAGCTCGCACACAGTCAAATGGCTTTTCCAACCGCTGTCCTCTTACTTTGTCTTAGTAATCTTCCCGCCCCATTAGCCAGCCTGCCATTCACATTAGTTTCCTTCATACTGTTAGATTGCATTAAAGTAAAAAAGTAAAGTAAATTATCGTGTCCGTTCCCGAAGGGAACTCACGACGGCCGCTACCACCCGATAAACCCTAGCGGCAGATGCATCGCCTAACGGTGGGGGTGAGTGGGTAAGTCTCACAACCACTGGCACAAGTGCCGAAAGCGACCCCATTAGCTGCATCCATGTACCCCTTGTGCCTGGCCACAAGTTCCCAGTTGACTGTGGGTAGCAGCACGGCTGGAAAAACCGCTCCCAGGCAGGACTTGAACCAGGTACCTCTCGTATCTCAATCATGGTCTTTGACCAACCCACTGTGCCTGCCTGGTTCAATTGCATTCCTGTTACCTAATGGTTGCTCGCTACTTACATGTAGGTCCATTCTTCCTCCTACCTATTCCTTTCACGTTATCTCCTTGTACGTCTTCTCCTTGCACTACTATTTCTCCCCTTGCCATGTATATGCTGTCTATGCTATATAAGCCCTATCTGCTCTACCAGAGATCAGTTTAGTTTTGTGTTTCGTTTTTAGTTTTAGTTTAGATAGAATTAGCTCATAGCAGAGAAGAGAGTCCCTCCTGGCAGATTGAGCCGGAGCAGTTATATTCCGTTCAGAGTCCCTCCAGGCAGATTGAGCCGGAGCAGTGATACATAACTTCAGGCAGATTGAGCCGAATAACATAATATTAGTCAGTCTTCTTGTGTGTGCCTCCTGATACCACTCGGCGACCTATTACACATACACTGTACATGTAGTGTACTAGTAGTACAGTGCTGGCAACTGAAATCCGACCCCCCTAGCGGTGCGCTAGCCGCGTTAGCGATCCGTACGAGACGGTAGGGGGTCGGATTTCAGTTGCCAGCACTGTACTAGTAGTAGTAGTAGTATTTATTATTTTACTAGGGCAATCCCCACAGACTGTGAGTCTTTTTACAGGGTACCCTAGGTAAGTGCGTGAAATAGAGCTAAATGAAGAAAGCCGTAAGTGCGTGAAATAGAGTAAAGAAAAAAGAAAACGGTGGCTGCACACTGTGCCATTATGTGTTGCAAAAGAGGCTGCGAAGAGTACTGTTGAACATTGCAAAGGAGGCTGCCTGGCGGCATGCTGCTGGAAGCGAATTCCACCTGTCAGCAGCCAGGTGAGGCAAAGCATAGAAACCGTACCGTGACGAAGCATTAGGCAGGGCTAAAGCCAGGGCGGACTGTCCCCTGGTCAAGGCATTGGTATGGTTGCTATTTGATCTAAGTACAAAAAGCTCGGCAAGTAGAGGGCTGCGGCGGCCATGCACACATTTATAGACAAGGCAAAATATCTTTAGGTTATAACGGATGGCGACAGGAATAATTTTGTGGCGTTGACAAATGGTGGCGGTTGGGTGGCATGGTGGGTAGCCAAATGTTATCCTGAGGCTACGTTTGAAGCATCGAATGAGTGTGTTGTATAGGGTTGCTGATATCGTGTGAACGTAGCAGTTGCTGGCGTACTCCATGGTGGATTGGATAATGCTTAGGTAAAAGGAACGTTGTGCCTGGGTGGTGATGTGATGTCGTATTCTGCGGAATGCGGCCAGCTTACGGTTGACGTCAGCAACAACTTTCCCGACCTGCTCCTTGAAGGCAAGGTGCTGGTCGACTAGCACTCCAAGGTAACGGACACACTGGGAAGGGGATACTGGGAAGTTACCACAGATGACAGTGAAGGTAGGTGGAAATGGGGTTGTCTTCCGGCGGACGATTAATAGTTGAGTTTTGTCGGGGTTCAGTAGGAGGCCCAGTTCCGTGAGGTGTGATTTAACCGCATCGAAGCTCTCTGATAGTCGGTCCTGTATCGTGTTGATGCAGCTGCTCGATGTGTAGAGTCCTATATCGTCGGCGTAGAGTATGTTAGATGTGTGAGTTGGTGTGACGTCTGTTACGTGTCTTGTGTAGATTGTGAAAAGAACGGGGCCCAGGACAGAGCCTTGAGGTACCCCTCGACTACAGGTCACGGAGTCGCCGGATGTTTTTGTGGAGGGGTTCGTCACTGTCTGTCGACGAGCGCTTAGATAGGAGGCGAACCAAGACAGTGCTGTGCCACAAATACCGCAGGAGTAGAGCTCGTTGATGAGTGGCTGGTGCTTGACCCGGTCGAACGCCTTGCTCATGTCCAAGAATAACACTCCGGTGTTCTGACCGTCATCCAAGCGTTGTTGCCACTTTGATATAGCCAGTGAAAGTGCATCCTCTGTGGAATGATCTGAGCGGTAGGCGAACTGTTGGGGAGGAAGAATGTTGAGCTCTGGGTGGGTGTTGATATAGCGCTGCAGTTGATGAAGGACGATCTTTTCTAGAAGCTTGGATACGATGGGGAGTAGAGATATGGGGCGATAGTTAGAGGGACATTCTGGATTGCCTTTCTTGAAGAGGGGGAATACAGACGCTACTTTATATATGTCTGGAAAGGAACCGAGGGAGAGTGATTCGTTGAAAATGAGACAGAGGGGACCGGCTAGTTCTTCTGCACAGATCTTCAGAGGAAGGGGTGGGAGTTCGTCGGATCCGGTGGATTTGAAAGGGGAGATCTTCTTGAGGAGCTTGCAGACTTCAGTGGTAGTGACAGGGGTGAAATTTGCGAAACTGGTGAGCTGTCGGGGGCCTTGGGGGATTTGCAGGGAAGGAGGTCGCTCTGGGTCAGAGACGACCGATCCAAAGAAGTTGGTGAGGCTGGAAACGTCGGCTTTGAGAGGTGTTGGAGTGGTGTTCCGACCAAGGAGTTTGTTGAGCAGTTTCCATTGGCGGCGAGGATCATTTCGGCAGTCTGAGAACTCCCTTACTAAATATTGATTCTTTAGGCGTTTGTTAAGCAGCGTGCCTTCTCTTCTTGCTGCACGGTACAGTTGCAAGAGCTGGGTGTCAGTCGGGTTTCTCATAACCGCGCGGTGAAGATGTTTGCGACGGTGGAAGAGATTTGTTAGCGCTGGTGTACACCACGGGGATGGCTTAGGTTTCCGTGATTTCTGACTGCGACAGGGCCGTAGTGGACACAGCGTGTTTACGGCCAACAGGACGCTGTCGCGAAACGCTGATGCTGATTCATCCAGCGATTGGGAGGTGCCGCTCGTCGATTCGGCCACATTCTTTGCGATTTCTGTTTTCAGCATATCAGGGCTGATTGAAGACAGAGGTGGTCGGCGGATATGTCGTATCCCTGTAGTTGCGGGTGATGAAGCTCTACCAGGGGCGCTGTAGGAGAAAGTTACAAGGTGATGATCACTGACGTCTACTACGGGATGTACAGCTTGGTTCCAGATGAAAGCTCTGGAACTGCCTGGCGCACGACCTAGCAACTGTTGATCGACCAGTACAACGTCTAGACATGATTGGCTGGGGAATCGTGTGGGAGAGGAGATTATGTTCTCAAGGTGAAGTGAGCTGCAGAACTCTTTGAAATGGTGAAGGTGAGATGTGGGTGGTGTTCGCAGTGTGTCACAGTTTAGGTCACCCAGAACAATCATCGGTGCACGTGGGTTGTAGAGATGATCGGCGGTATCTGTAAGAAGCTGCCAAAAGCCCACAGTGTTGTTTGGGGGCCTGTAGACACAGGTCAGTGTAAGCTGGTCAGTTTTTGTGGTCTGCACCACAATGCACAAGACTTCAAGCTGGTTTGGATTTGGGAAGGTGATGGCAGTGACAGTGAGTGAGTGCCTGACATAAAAACATATTCCTCCACCTTGCTGGCTAGTCCTGTCAGATCTAAGTATAGAGTAGCCAGGTATTGCAACTAGGGCATCGCTTATAGTGTCATTGAGCCAAGTTTCAGTAATGGCTAATACATCTAGGTTAAAATTATGCAAAACGTGGTGGACTTCTTCAACTTTGTTCCTGAGGCTGCAAATGTTGAGGGTTCCTACATTAAGGCTAGTGTGGGGTAACTTACAAGTGTTTGATGGAGGAGGAGGGGAGAGTGGTGGCTGCACGCCTGTGGCTGTAGACCGGTTAGAAGCTGCCCTTGCGTCTGCGGATCCGCTTGAGGAGGTTTTCGACCTCTTTCGCACTGACTTCGTTAGCCCACGTGACCTGTGGGTCTGTGTCGTTGTTCTGGCATTCCGAGGTGGCACTGTTACCTGGGCGAAAGGAGTTCTTTCCCCTCTTCACTGGAGTAAAGCCATCGTCTTCAGTGTCCGGTGATGGGTGTGTGGTTTTCCCCCTGGAGGTGGCCAGAGCAGTCGTCGGCGTGACTGGGGTGCAGGCGACTGTGTTGGCGGCTGGCGACGCTGCTGGCTTCGCTGGGGTCAAGCTTGTGTGCGGTACTGCGGCTGCGACCACCTCAGTGCTGGCAGGTGGTGCGCGTGCGGTTGGACTTTGCAGGGCTTGACTGTACGTGTTTGGTGGTGGTACCTCAGTGCTGGCAGTTGGTGCGCGTGCGGTTGGACTTTGCAGGGCTTGACTGTACGTGTTTGGTGGTGGTACAGCTACAACTACCTCCGTGCTGGCAGACGGGCCTTGACTGCACGCCTCCCCAGCTGGTGGCGGTGTGCATGTCGTGGATGTCTCAACTACCTCCGTGCTGCCAGACGGGCCTTGACTACACGCCTCCCCAGCTGGTGGTGGTGGGGCTCGCCCTGTACGGGGTGGTGCACGTGCGTTTATGCCCTTATTTGGGCATTGTGCTGCGAGGTGGTCAGGGTTGTTGCACACATTGCAAGTACGCACCTGGCCATCGTAGCGTACGCGTACAGTCAGCCCGCCCTGGGTTTTTATGACGGACGGGATGTGGGTGCCCTTGTTTAGCTTGAAGGTCAAATGTCGTATACCCGTAGCAACTCTCAAGCCAGATTTCGTGACAATGTGCCCATGCCGTACTCCCTGCGTGCCTGCGCATGTCCCGTACCCCGCCAAACAGACAATGAGATCTTGGTCAGAGACCCAGATTGGTGCATCCAAGACTCTGATTTCAACCAGGGGTTCCGTGAAAAAATGGACAAGAATGGCGGTTCCGTCCAACTCAATGCCGTGATCTGCCATGGCCATCGCACTCTCGTTGGACAGGAAAGTTACAATGCATCGACTATTTGCACTTATCTGTACCGATAGGAGGTCATCATAGCCGGAGGCCGCGATCGCCTCAGCCACATCCAAGATTTTGATGTTCCGGGGGCAGACAAACTTCACGGAGTTCTGCTTCAGCTGTTCAGCAGGCACATCTTTCCAGACCGGAAACGTTTCCTCGTTGTTCATTTCTTGATTCCTGATAGACTGGACTTATGACATATGAAATTGGCAGGCAAAACGATTAAGGAAAAAACACACTACAGAGGAGCGTCAAAAACTGCATCCGACTTGAGTACTGTAGTACATGTACGTGTAGTATTATTATTATCAAATTTTTATTTATTTATTTATTTATTTCACCTTCCCGTGGCCAGAGATTATTGTTCTCGTAACACATTATTGAATGTATATTAATCATTGATTCAGCATGGCTACTCTTTAGTCACGGCTTTCCACTGATGATTGTGACAAGAAAATCGATTTTGGTAAACCTTCAATGACTTTGTTGTAGTGTGGCGATGACAGCAGAATTTTTTCTCTTTATAGCTATTATTATTATTATTTTTACAAGAGGTCGGAGGCGGATAATACTTTAATAGCGAAGGTACGTGTTGGGTCGTAAGTATCCACGCAAACACACATCCAGTCAAGGCACTTGTCAAATTATCCGAACGTTTTCGGTCCCTTCTCATCAAGGATTTTACAGGGAATGGCTCAAGTTGGAAAGACTAAAACTTATATAGCGTAAAGATATGAGATAACAACACTCGTGACAAGGTAGAAAATTATCAAGTTCAGCACGACACATAACTCAAAGAAAATAATAATAGTGACAAGAACATAGTGAGCAAATTAAGTTACATTGTTAACACCTCGACGAGGAGTAACACGCTATATAAGTTTTAGTCTTTCCAACTTGAGCCATTCCCTGTATAATCCTTGATGAGAAGGCACCGAAAATGTTCGGATAATTTGACAAGTGCCTTGACTGGATGTGTGTTTGCGTGGATACTTACGACCCAACACGTACCTTCGTTATTGAAGTACTTCGTATTATTATTATTATTATCAAATTTTTGATAGGGCAATCCCCACAGGCCTAAGGCCTTCTTACAGTTACAGGGTACCCTAGAAATGAAAGTACTGAATTACGGAATAGGTGCGGTGAAGAGCATAAGCGGACTGCAGCGGGAAGTACATTCCAAGGGTCAGAACCGATGAAGTGTGGTTGGGAAAGGGATAGACAGTCCAACACCTAGACTTGCACCTGCTCCAGACTGTGACGTGGGACACTCGACACAACGACACCTGCTTGCGCAATGCAATCACATTACTGCCGCATCCGTTCACCATGGCATGTGGGCAGTCAAACTGATCTCCCTTCTCAACGTCCGGCCAGGGGGAAACAAGCAGCGTGCATGCGTTGACAAGGTGTCAATGGGCCCCTCCTGCCTGGTGCCTCTGACAAGGTTCACAGAGTTCCATGATCAGTGATTGTGGTGCGCAGACAGTTGCAAGGTGGGTATGTTGGCCATGCAAGGATCGCTGCAGAATCCTTCTCTCTATACATATGCATAGTCAAGTACACGTGTACGGGCAAACTCAACAACAAGGCTCCGGATTGACGGGTTGGCTCAAGTCCTCGCAGTAGTGCACTCGCAGAACCATGCTTGCTTGTCGACATGGCCTGACTAGAAAAAAGTAGGGGTGAAACGGTTCGGGTAAGGAACCGGTTTTGTAACCGCCAGCTGAAAAGAATCGGGTAAGTACCCATTCCGTCAAAGTTCGAACCGAAACTCGAAAAAATCTCATTCTCTTACAAATGCATGTACATGTACGCGTCAAGTCTACTCAATATGTTACCTTACGATCACCGCTCTTCCAAGGACCAAAGGGTTCCCCTGGTCATTATCTTCTTCGCACATGGACTCACCGATGTCTCGCTCCAGCTCTTGTTCGTAAACATGTTTTCAAAAACATTTGTTGTCGAACGCATTTTGTCGGTCTGTCGGTCTGGAGAAAAGAGTACATGGGACCGATACCCGAACCGTGGAAAACTACGCTGGCATTATGTAGGGCACCCGAATATGAAAAACATGGAACCGTTTCACCCCTACAAAAAAACAGTAGGCGGAGGCTGATCAAGCGTGCGTCTGGACTCTGGAGACAACTGCTACTAGCACTAGTAGATCTAGTACATGTGCACTGTCGGAGTACTGACTCTGTACTGGTACACTGCGTTCACACTCTGTGTTTTATACATTGTACTGTCGTGGACATGTAGGAATCCCGTTTGCACGTCTAGCGGCCCCAGGCCCAGGGCGTTGGCCATGCAGCCATAGCATTACAGTCATGTCAAGTCGTCTTATTACTACTGTATGCGCGGCTGCTGGACTTAGGGTCCAGCGGATAATGCTCCGAAAATGTTCGTATAATGCTAACCATAATGCTCCAAAAACTGCATCATAATGCTGATTATAATGCTTCAGCAAGGAATACACTGCTCTTGGTTTGGGACAAAAATGGAAGAAAGTCTGCTCATTGTCAAACTTCCAGGAAATTATGCATATCGTCGATCTGGATCTGAAGTTGCCACCTTATATCTCACGAGCTCTACCACTTCTTAACGCTATAAGACATGACCGCTTCTCCATTGATTACTACTGTATGCGCGGCTGCTGGACTTAGGGTCCAGCGGATAATGCTCCGAAAATGTTCGTATAATGCTAACCATAATGCTCCAAAAACTGCATCATAATGCTGATTATAATGCTTCAGCAAGGAATACACTGCTCTTGGTTTGGGACAAAAATGGAAGAAAGTCTGCTCATTGTCAAACTTCCAGGAAATTATGCATATCGTCGATCTGGATCTGAAGTTGCCACCTTATATCTCACGAGCTCTACCACTTCTTAACGCTATAAGACATGACCGCTTCTCCATTGATTACTACTGTATGCGCGGCTGCTGGACTTAGGGTCCAGCGGATAATGCTCCGAAAATGTTCGTATAATGCTAACCATAATGCTCCAAAAACTGCATCATAATGCTGATTATAATGCTTCAGCAAGGAATACACTGCTCTTGGTTTGGGACAAAAATGGAAGAAAGTCTGCTCATTGTCAAACTTCCAGGAAATTATGCATATCGTCGATCTGGATCTGAAGTTGCCACCTTATATCTCACGAGCTCTACCACTTCTTAACGCTATAAGACATGACCGCTTCTCCATTGATTACTACTGTATGCGCGGCTGCTGGACTTAGGGTCCAGCGGATAATGCTCCGAAAATGTTCGTATAATGCTAACCATAATGCTCCAAAAACTGCATCATAATGCTGATTATAATGCTTCAGCAAGGAATACACTGCTCTTGGTTTGGGACAAAAATGGAAGAAAGTCTGCTCATTGTCAAACTTCCAGGAAATTATGCATATCGTCGATCTGGATCTGAAGTTGCCACCTTATATCTCACGAGCTCTACCACTTCTTAACGCTATAAGACATGACCGCTTCTCCATTGATTGCTCTCCATTCCAACTTTGATGCAGGGTTGTGGCAGAATAGTCGGTGTATCAAATCTTTCCCCTAATTAATTATCCACGTAGTGAGAGATGAAACCATTATTGCAGTTAGTCATTCATTGTTGGGATGAAGTTAATCTTGGCAAATAGTGTTCCTGCCTGCAGACAAGCTGTCACTGCGTCCGCTCTGTGAATAATGTCTTCATATACAGCATTCCCTCACTAGTGGGACCATTGTTATTAGGCTAGGGCCTGTTTTGGACTTCCCACTCTAAATAAAGAATACAATCAACAAACAAACAACAATCTGAAACACCAGACGTGAGAGCAGCTCCCGAGATCCGATCTCAGATGGAGAGCTCTCCCATTTGCGGAAATCCTGAAAACACGTGGTCAGAAGTTATTTTGCCACTCTACATCCTTTGCTTGTGCTCTCATCTTCTCCTTGAGATGGTGTGTAGACGTAGGGCTTGCCACAATACTCTTCCTTTCTGATAGCATTTGACTGTAGGCCTGGCATTACAACCGTCCACAACTAACTGTACGTGCTTCATCAGGAAAGTAAGACTGGCGCTGCTGAGCAATCGACTTGGTACAGAGTCCATGAGAAATTCAAGTTCTTTTCGAGCCTCCTGAGCTGGACTCGGCAAAGGCAGTTCTTTTGGAACGAGCTCTTTCTGTTTATAGCCGCTCCTTCATCCTGGTCCAAATTTAGCAATGCATCAGTGTCTACTTGAACTTCAGTATCGCTAGAGATGCTATCGCCAGAGCCTCTGGCACAACAAGAAAACTCTTCTTCGTCTGTTTGATATGCACTTCGCGTATGTCTCCTCCGGACCATAGCTCTCCATAATTCTAAAAGTAAAAGAAACCTCGTAAATAATTTCTACGGATTTGTGTCACTTGAACCGCCTCGGCCTCGGTTGGGCATGCTTCACAAATGGCTTGTATACATTAACCTGACCACATCGCATCGCTACAATCATAACGTTTTTATGTAACAACAGTTTAATATTTAGCGTTAGTGCTAAAGGTGTTACGTGTCTACACAATCGATTAATCACAAAGTCATGCGCCGGTACAATGCATGGTGCTCAAATGCCCGGAATCATCCAATGGGAGGAGCGTATATAGTACGCAAGAGGTACACAAAAGGAGTAAAATAGGGCTGTTTCGTCGTTTATAGTCAGAGTTTCATGGCAAAACCAATCATCAGACAACATTTCATGATCATGATTGTAGCCGATTGTCGCCAAAAACCTGGGATTTCCCGATATTATCCACAATGAAACTCGTTATGCCGCTCAAACCTCACATAATGCTCGTTTTGTTCCTTTCTAATGCTCCATAATGCTCTGATGCTCGGATAGTCGTATAATGCCGAATATAATGCCTGCATTATCCGCTGGACCCTACTGCTGGTCGCATCGGATCAACAAGTGCACTGTATGCAACGGCTACACTTCCGTTCTGTACGCGCTGGAGGGCGCCGGCCCCGGTCAATCGACTGGATTTCCATGTCCGCGACAGTAGTCAGTACATACATGTACAATCACAGAGGGTGTGCGCCTTAACCTGCAATAGTGCTCAAATGCCCGGAATGGGCAGAGCGTAGTACGCAAGAGGTACACAAAAGGAAGTATATAGGGCTGTTTTTTTGTTGTAACTCAGAGTTTCATGGCAAAAACCAATCATCAGACAACATCGTTGTTGTCTGATGAGTGGTTTTTGCCATGAAACTCTGAGTTACAACAAAAAACAGCCCTATATACTTCCTTTTGTGTACCTCTTGCGTACATGTACAATCATGGTCATACTACAGTAGTAGTAGTAAGTCTTGTAGTTCCGTAGTTCGGACTAGGTTCGCGTGTATTCAGTGTACTATTCACACACACATGACACGGTGATGTACAGTGCTTGTGTAAAGGCCTACACTGCAGGCTACACTACAGACCAGTACACAGGTACTGGTGAAACAGACAAGGCAGCCATGCATGCACCGATGCCCTATAATTATTTCGTATAAAAGACGAGCACTGTCCTCCAGATGAAGCATCTCATCCATTCAGTCCTAGCCAGTGGTTTCTCGCGAAAGTCTTTCTCCTCACATCCGTCAAGATGAAGTGCGTCCAAGTCCTCTTCGTCACTCTGGTGGTCTGTGTGGCTGTCATCAATGCTGCGCAATGGCCCGGATCCTGGGGACCGTATGCCCAAGAAAATGCGCAAAACGAAGTTGCTATGAAGGCTTATGCTGAGTACCTGGCCAATAACCTACCTCATGGCGCTATGGTTGGCCAGTCGCATGCAGTGTCTGCCAACGCTGATTCGCCTGTCTGCACCTACTACAAGACCCTCTTCAACAACATCTGTGGCATCGTCGAGAATGCTGTGCAGCTAGGCCGATCGAGCTTCCAGTGTACAATTCTCAACGGCATTCGTGACTCTGTTTGTGGAATCATCAACCTGGGCAAATAATCACGCTCATCTTGCTGTCCTGGGCACGTGTCCGTCTGCACATCATCATCTTCACATCGTGGCAAGGATCGACAAGAAGTAAGAAACAAGATTGTGACTCTAACTGTGAAGATGGGATTTGACGCCAATCTGAACAGTTCCATCACTCTATCAGATCTTTTCATGTGTAACCTAGTATGCACGTTACAATGTGCTGGCCCAGCTCGATCCGGCCTTGGCTACTACATACATCAAGAGATGGTTTTGTTGTTCACTCTTCACTCTCGTTTATTCTCTTACTGGCATAAAGTAGTATAAGCATGTAACACTGTGTGCGTGCCGCTCTGTTTGGCTTTGTTCGTAGTCACTCGGATACACTGTGCCTTCCATTCCTATCCCAATGTACTTCTTGCCCTTTCTACTTCTGAAGTAGATTTTTCGTTTCTTTAGCTATAATTATAATTGCCTTTTCTACATACTGGTTGTGCTTGTGGTGTGGCTGGTCTGTGATCTAGTTGTCAGTGCAACCAGTTGTGCACTGTCCAGTACATGAGATACTGGTTCAGCGCTGAGAATGCACAGTAGACCTTCAAATTATAGTAGGCTGCACGATGATCGTATTATACCAATCAGTAGAATCAGCGAAGCGGACTTTGGACCTAGTAATCAACAAGAACAAGAATAAAGATATGGAAAATAGCATTTCCTCTGAGACAAAAATGCGATAATACTCATAAAAAGGACACACTTCAGGCTCTTTACGAACATCTTGAAAGTTTTGGTTTCACAAGTATACTTTCAAGCCTTCTCATCAGGTGAAATACAGGCAAGGGAAAAGGAAGGACGTCCTACCTAATAATAATATATAATATTCGCGGGATCCGCGTCGGCATCGCTTGAATGTTCAGAAACACACAAACTAGCCTTCGCATCCGCAGGCCACCACCATGCCTGTTAACCTTAGTGGCGGCCTACCTACAGGCCAATTATCCAAGTTGATTTATCACTTCCAGTGGCGGCAATGTGAGAGCCGATATGTAGGTAGGACTCTTCAACATCTGGACGCACGCATCCGACAACACGCACCGCTACACCTTATTCCACAACACGCACGATCCACTCGACCACGGAGGGGACGTCCAGCGAAGAATCATCCTGATACAAGATGGTCTAAGGCAGTGGCATCAACACCAAGCAACGTCACCTCACCACCGGATAAACAACCGAAGAAAACACCTACTGCCAAGTACTGGCGTGGCAGTGACAGGAACCACATCAACTAGAAGAATGACAAGATCGGCAGCGACGGCGATGGCAGCGTCTAAAGCACTGACTGAGCAGCAACGGCTAGGGTCCACTCGACTAGCCATTTGATATCGGATGTGTCCACCGCACATGCTGATTGTTCTGATATTAGTTCTGATATACTGTAACACGTGTAGTTTTCCTCACTGTTTATTTCTATTGCATGATTTGCATCAGGAGATCCCCTTGACAGGCCATCGCCTCTGGGAGATCCTTTTAATAAAGATTATTATGGATCGTCTCTGATAAGCATGAGTCGTCTATTGCTAGTCTTTTGTTTGAGCATCCTGATTGTCGTGCCGTGTATTCACTATTCAGATGATTGTTTTTCGATTGTGTCACGTGTACCCAGTGCTAGATTGCTGAATGTTTTGGAAGCCGTATACATGTACATTCACACAAAGAAACCCAACCTTTGCATGTAGGCCTTGACGGATTATGCCAGCATAATTTTTCGCATAATTCCTACCAAAATCGAATAATCGCATAATTCGAGGCAAATTGCATACGAATCGCATAAAATTGTAATAATCCGCCTGTTCGCATCAAACTCCATACGATACAGTTGTACATGTTCAACAAGTACAAGTACAAGTACATGTAGATGCACTAGGAAGTTGTAGGTTTACGACTCTCTTGATAACATGTGCAGTCCACTACAATCAGTGATGGTCGTAGCTAAGGTCGGACGGTGCGTTGACCCCGTTGAACTTTTGCTACTACAGTACAGTACTACGCCCTCTACAAAAAAATTCCCTTGTTATTTTGCACAGAACCATTGTGCATTAGCAGCATGTGAGCATAATGCCGCATAATATGATAACTTTTAGCATAAAAATAGCATAATTCTGCAATTTTTTCGGCAATGCGAAAAGCATAATTTCACGAAAATATTAGCATAATCCGTCAAGGCCTATTTGCAAGCAGAAGCAAATTAAATGCACACTTTAATAGGCTGTTAGGTAGGTCGTCAAAACCTCGTTAGTTACGTCATGTATGTCCAGTGGTTATCTCTTGTTGTCGCACTACATGTCACGCTTATTGAGTTTTCTCGCACTTGCACCTTTGTGTCATTATTGCTATGTGTATAGGTCACGCATTTTCACTGTTTACTTCCATAATTTATAACTATACCAATTTTCTTCTTTGCACCGTTTTACCACCTCCTTTCTGTACCAAAATCAGGGTATACTCCCACCTTAATCCACTGTTCCTGTTCCTTTTCCCTTGCCTGTATTTCACCTGATGAGAAGGCTTGAAAGTATACTTATGAAACCAAAACTTTCAAGATGTTCGTAAAGAGCCTGAAGTGTGTCCTTTTATGAGTATAATAATAATAAAATACTAGTAAAATAAAAAAATAAAATAAAAAATAAAAATTAATGTAGAAAGGAAAAGGACATAAGGATACGAGTTAAGAGCAACTCTCCATCACTGTAACTGGATACTATATACAGTCAGAAAGTGCAATAACTAGGCACACAACTGACAAGAGTACTGAGACATTCGACGTCCTGACACCTACATGTACATGTACATGTACATGTAGCTTCAACACATCTCCGTAGCGCTAACCGACATGTATCAGTACTCTTGTCAGTTGTGTGCCTAGTTATTGCACTTTCTGACTGTATATACATGTACATGTAGTATCCAGTTACAGTGATGGAGAGTTAGTCTTAACTCGTATCCTTATGTCCTTTTCCTTTCTACATTTATTTATGGCTCAACATCCGAGTTTCAAAAAATAAAATACGAGTAGTAAAATACAATCATGACGTACATGTACGTAGCCATAGTGCTAGTAACTCACGCCCACGCATTGCATTGAGCAGTACTGGACAGTGTACAGTAGGGTTTGGCGGATTCTGCCGGCAGAAAAATTGGCAGAATTCGGTAATTTTTCTGGTAAGTTTCATGCATGTTTGGTATGCGGATAAAGAAATGGAACAGATTCGAGAAATTGCCCGCCATAAGGTTTGTATGGTTCTGCCAATTTCACTGCTTTTCGAGCAGAATCTGCCACCTTTTCGAGCATAAATCCGCCGGTCAGTATTATCTACAGTCTGTATTACACTACACTATGAGTACACTACAATACAGTCATTTGCGCTGCGTATTGTATTTTGCATGCCCCGCCTATCTGATGTCTCCCTTGTTCTTTCCCGCTACCATTATCATTCCCTTGTCTGTCAGGTACCAATTCAAGCTGTACGTTCTCAGTCCGTGCGCCAAGCCCTTGAGTAGCCTGTTTTTTATTTGCAACCGCGGGAAAAATCGAGGTGCAAAAAGATGACGACGACACAATTGTTTTGTTGGTATTTTGCAACCTTATTTGGATCTGAACTGGCGTGTGCTGGAGGAATCCTTGTTCATAACTTGGTTTGCTGCTGAGGTATGTCCCTTTGTCACCTATGGCACTTTAGCTGAGGTTCGTTGCGCCCAACTGTAGACCATGAAGACCTGTGTTTGCACTATAATATTTTTCGTCGTAATCGTACCATCAACTTGCTTGTCGTGCTGGAGTGGATAGCATATAGCGGACACTCTCGGCTTATGCTCTAAGCGAAAGGTAGATATATTTGGGTTTGGATTCCCAAAGCACATCCCAATCAGGCTATGCAAAATGGAGCGGCCCACAATTTCGTGGAGGTATGTCGAATTGTGTGGAATTTTGCACTAAAGTAATTGTGCTTGAACAAGGACGTTTTGGCTGCTTATTTTCCTTGGGCACCTCTACATTGCAAACTAGTCCCCTTGCTGTTTTGTCTTTGACATCTAAACGGAATTTCTATGTAAGTTGTGTGATTGGGGCCCAGATTTTAATCAAAATCCAGCAGTATTCCTGGCTGCTGATCTAGTTGGCTAAAATTCTGGCTGAAGGTAGTCTGTTGAGCAGTTTCTGTTGTATGTATAATGTACCATGGTAGGACGTTCATTACATAATTATAGATGGAGTACATAGTCGAAGAAACTTTTTATGTAGTTATGCACAACTGCACGGAAGTGCAGGGCGGGAAAGAAAAGCAAGAGCTGGAGACTCAGCGTCCGCAGCACGTGCGAGTGCATTGTGAGAGCATGTGTCTTCGAATTCAGCATCACACACCATATACACACTTACACACACATGTGCATGCACACACACGCACACCGCACACACGCGCGCGCGCGCAATATAAATATATAGTGTACTATAAGATGTTTTATGGAAACTTACATGGACTCCGGCTCAGCATTCCAGAAGAGCGCACACTCAGGCTTCCATGTATTCCTCTTGTACTTCTGTAGGGGTGTTGACGGCCAGATGTGCTGATTGCGCATGAAGAACAGCGTCGCCACAGTGGACAGTTGCCTCATCATTATCATCATCAGCAGCAGCAGCAGCAGCAGGAGAAACCGCATCATCCTCGTGCTCCTCATCATCCTCCTCATCATCATCATCCTCCTCTTCATCGTCATGATCATCACCCTCGGAGTCCTGTGCCTCACAGTTGGCTTGGTTGTTGTTGCCATCATTGACATTGCTGTTCAGTGGCGTGATATTCTTGCATCCGGTGCACTTGCAGCCAGGACCGCACAGACCAGATCGATAGCATTTGCAGCGCTTAGTGTTACAGCCTGACTTGCAGCTGCAACCACGGGTTAGCAGCAATACACGGGATTGTACAGCAGCCATGTGCTCCTCTGTGTCCCACACAATGCTGATGTTGTTGCTGTCTGTGCTCCAGCCATACTGGTTAGGGTCTAGTGTGACTACTGTCTCTTCATTGGCCTGCGCCCACATGTTGGCGACCCAGCACACTCTCTGCCAATGTAGGTGAAGGGCACTCCATGATGGAGGACAGTCTTCTTCAGGTCCAACCCTGCTCCACACCACCTTCCTAATAGCATTAAGCCATTCCGAGTGACGTTGCTGTGCAGTAGCTCCATCTTGCTGGCTTAGAAGCGACCTGGGCCCATTGTCCTCGAAACCAGCTGTGTGCTTGGAATGATAGGCACAGCCAACCAGTCGAACGAACGCGAGAAACCCATCTTCTGACTCAGTGTCACACAGCATGCCAGGGACACCTTCAGCTGCATTGTTGCCAGTGATGAAGCTAGCGTACCTGCACAATGTGCTGAAGAAGAAGGTCTTGCCCAGTGACCGGAAAAATGACACGTAGTCACAACCCGTGGCGATGAAGGTAACCTGAGCTGTGAGCGGCTTCAGATTTTCCGGAATGCATTGCAGGTCTGGATCGGTGGTGAAGCTACTTGACAAGCTGTTGACACTGATGAAGCTGTGGTCTTGGCTGCCTGGCATGTCTAGCTGCACAAAGATGGTCTGACTGGTGAGAAGTGGCAAGCCAACGTGATAAGTGTCCGTGTCGGGGCTAACAACAAGGCACTGCTGGAAATTCAGTGCGTGTTTCCAAACCCTGGAGTCTGCTTCATCAGAGTTGCTTGAGCACGACACAAACTCGAATACGTTCGGTTGACCTGAAATGATGCCAAGTGCCTTGCCCATCATGTTGCCAGTGAAACCTCCAGAGACTACTAACTGTTGCTCTGGCTTGGTGAACAAGTGGTGCACGAGTTGTAAACTGGCCTTACACAAATACTGCACCAGCCGATACTTGCAAGTTCGGCAGCCGATGAACTTCTTCCAGTTCTTCGGCACTGAGTCATGGCTGTCGATTGGCTTTGTATGATTCTGTGTGCAATCATCTTTGATGCTGCCATCTCGTACCTGTCGCAGAATGTCCTTTGGGCTCATGGGCTGAGGCTCATCAAATACCATGTGGATGCTGTTCGCATTCTGCTGGAATGGTCCTTTCACCCACCGACTGAACAGGAAGTTGGCGTAACTTTCAAACGTGCTGTGAGAGGAGAGGGGAGATGTGGCCAGCCAGAACATGCTGTCATACACAATGGCATGTGGAGATTCTCTGAAGCTTGATGGTAAGCGACTGGTCAATACGTTTTGCTGCTGGTAGCGATCACCATACCACTTGGTGACTGTGGATTTTGTTCCACGCCGAGGTGTGATGTCATCATCAGTCAGTGCTCTTGGTGTTTGAATAATCTGCTCACCAATACCTATGCATTGATCATAATTGGCACACACATAAACAGCAGAAGACATGTAGTATAGCGACTTGGAATAGTGGACGTTTGTTTTGGACGACGTTGTGTGATTTAGATTGGGCAGACTAGTATGTGAATAGAAGTCCCTTATATCCTCAAATAGCTGTACATCAATTGTACTTGCTGGGGCGTATTGTGCATTGGAACGGGAAATAGTGCATCCCAAGCCCACACTATCTCTTAATTTGCTAAATCCTATATATAGGATTTTGGTCATATTTTTCAACTTAAAATGGGTGTGGCATGAGAATAGCAAAAAGTATGTGACCAATTCTTCCTTGCTAGGTCTAAGTAGATATCGAGAGTTGAATAAGATAATTTTTTCAAACACTAACATCTCAGGCTCATCTCCTTGCCCAATATTACTAAGGCCTGTGCCCTATTTTCCGAATCCTATATATAGGATTTGAGATTTTATTGGACCTTGTTTTATCCTTAAAACTGGAAGTTTTATGACGGCATGTGCGATATGTCGTCATGAAACCACCCCGTGCCACACCTGCAATGTTCTTCTGCATATTCACTGCTTCAGTCCTTTCCATGACAGCAGCTGAACAATTATGCACAAATTTCCAATTATTGCTGAAAATGGGTATTCATCAGAAATATTATCGCCCTATGAATCTAAAATGTACACATTCATGCCTCAAACATATTACAACTTCCATGAAAACCATTATGTCGTTATTATTGGTCGTGATGACCAATAACAACGGCATAAAAGGCACACATTTTCAAATCCTATATATAGGATTTTCGGCCAGCAAATTAAGAGATACCAAGGCTAATACGGTGCTAGAATGGGTATAACAACATTAACATGTAGAAATAGTTTCTGGCAGGCAAACACTATACTCATGAAATACGTACCTGACGCAGCAAGGCCATGCGTTTGCGACCAGGCTATACGGCGCTTTAGGCAGGTTGTGCGTAGCTTATCATTCTTCTCCTTTTGGCTCGTTGTACGTCTCTTCTTTGTTGCAGGTGCAAATGTACGAAGCTTCTGTTGACGACGTGGAGGATTTGCTGAGGGAAGATGCATAATCCGGCATTCCACGTATGCTTTGTAGTCTGCCGTTCCAATAGTGTAGAACTGGAGCATGTCGTGCAGCTGTTCTGGTGTAGCAATTATACCATTGAAAACGTTCACAAGTCCTCTACCATTGCTTGCAGGCACTGGCAAGAGTTTGTGCTTCTCAATAATCTCCACGACGGCTTTAAGATTCTCCAGCCGCTCCTGCTGCTGCTTGCTAGGTCCATCGCTGTGGCTGCCTCTGCTGCTCCTTTTCTCTTCAGGTATCTCAGGAAACAGCTCATCTTTGAGATTGTGCAGCACATGCCCACGATGCGGCAAATACCGTGCCAGACGATCAATGTATTCTGCACGTGGGTGGACGATGGCCGCCTTCAGGTCCTTGTTAATACACATTTCATGGCATTCATCCAGGCCAATTGAGCTAAACGCATTTGATGATAGGCTCACTGAGAATGCACCAGCTTGAAACTGTGCTTTCATCGCCTCTGGCATGGATGCAACATGAGACAGGTGATGAGGAAGGAGCCGCAAGTAATATGTCCTGTCAAATGCATGGAACAATGGGGCCGCTGCTTTGATCGCAGATACGCGCAGATCCCAATTTCCGCTGCGAACTGCTGCCCAAAGACTCGTGTATGGCATCATATGGTCGAAATAGAACCCAGCCCAGAACCTCCATGTGTCATCACCTTCAGCCATTGAAGTTGCAAATTCCTGCAATTGAGAGTGCGTTGCCTGTGGGTTCCCACACTGCTTCAGTACGATTCTTCCAATCGCTTCATGGGCGAGGAGTAGGAACTCATGGCACTTGCGGAAGTTGCTGGCTTTCTCCAATACTGACAGCAAATCGCCACGGTAGCCCATTGCTGATGCCATTGACTTCAATCCTGCATCCCAGTAAATCTTCATTATCACAGGGTGCATGGCCTTCAAGAGGTGCCAATCTCCTGGGAACGGAACTAACCATGACAATTCGTCTCTGTACTCTCTGATAAGCGACAGCAGATGGTCATATGTCTTCCCATCCCCAACTACAACCAGGTGAGTAATGAGAGAGCCAACGCCATACAGGGCATGAAGGCATCGTAGCACATTGATCATGGTGTCCTTGCTGTCTGCAGGTTCACTTGTGACGCCAAGGTAAACCACCTTTGACTGTTCGGGCTTAGCTGAGAATGTGGATTTGAAGTGCTCCTTCAATGATGTGTGACCATCTGTAGACAGAAAACTGTGATGCAGCTCTCGGAATTGCTCTAGGACTCTGTAGTCGCCATCTGTTAGGATGAAATCTTCCATTTTCAACTTTTTCCTGTCAAACCAGCTTGTATCTGGCATAGCTGCTGATTGCATTGTGCTGGTCGCCAAGATAGGCACGTCTTCTGATCCAGTGTCATCTGGCGCGGGTTGGGTGTTGCATACTGAACATTCTGTACTTGCAGCCTTATCTTGATCATGTGTAATAGTTGTGTCACACGTTTTTGCCGTATTTTCTGGATTCTCTGTGCTTTCTGTAGATGGTCTTGTGCCCTCGTCATCAACAGCGCTAGGTCCAGAGGCCCAATCAGGCTGAACGGCATCATCCAGCTGTGACTGGGGTGTAGGTAAGTGTCTCTGCGTGCTCTGATGGTCGACTTGTGGCTTCTGGCCTTCAATCATTGTTCTTGCACGGGACCTGCCTCGCATACCCTGTGGTTCACTCGTGTTGGCAGGCTGTGATGCACAGTGGAATCCTTGATGTGGCACTCGGTCTATGTTGTTGCACGCGACAATATTGCCACTGATAGGCTTTGGTGTGATGCTCTGAATAGATGTACCATGAAAGCCTCTTGATTGGTCTCCGCAGTACATTCGCTTGCCTGGCTCGTTTTTGTCGATATTATCCACTGTTGCAATGGAGAACTTTGCGTGAGGTATCTCACTGTTCATTCCGAGCTCTGATTTCTTATCAATGATGGTCTTTTGATATCGCTTGTAGGAGTCGACACCTGCTGTTGCGCCGACTCGAGCTAGTACTCGCATGAGCTCGCTGGAATTGCTATGTGCATCCACAAAGTCTGAAAGAACAAGCTGGAAAGGGTAAGTGCATGCTGGTGTGCTTGCATGCATCATGCATGATAGCACAAACAAGCACCGGATCCTCTTTGCACGGTGGTTGGATGCTTGACTTCCTTCTGACTCCGACTGGCCGTACATCATCAGCCAAATGTTTCCCCACAACTCACTGTCCACACTATCCACCACTGCGTCCAGCTTCATTTCCGACAGTGAAGTTAGGTCGTTATGCTCTTTGTGCTTGAATTCTTGTGCTTGACTTTTGATTTGTGAGTGCATTGCAGCCGACAGCTCTGACACGGAGGATGATGGGCCACTGGGTTGGCTTGTGTGCTGTGTGTGCTGGGTTTCATTTTGTGCTCTGTGTTTCAGGGTCTGGGATCGTGCAACGGCGAGGGAATTGTATAAGCACAGAACTGTGTCACACCCTGTACGATACAGGAGCGTACCTCGTTTCTTACTGGGACCATATGACCCATGGCTGAGATGAGCGCCAAGCTTAGAAATAAGGCTGGACAGTAGCCACCGGTTGTTGCAGTCGATGGATGGTGAAGAAGAGGTGAAGAAATCAGCAGCCGTTGCCAGAAGAAGAGAACGGTTCTCGAGGAATGCAAGACAGACGAATCTTGCTGTTGACAGCAATGCGGACTCCTCGGGTGAGGTGCATTGGTGCATTTCGTCTGTTATACTCTGCACCAGGCTCTCCAGCTTGAAGTCAGTAGTCTGACTGTCCACCATATCCAATTGGCCTTTATAACAGGCTAGGCAAAAAGCACTATCCGCGGTGACCGTAAAACCACGCTCAGCGTGCAGCTGACGCTGAACTGCTCCGACGTTCGGACATTTACGCTTAACACCCCTTATTTGTGCGCCGCACATGGTACATGTGGGCCTGTTGCTGTCATGTAGCTGCATGTTATGCCGGTTGCAGAGACCCGCTGGCTGATCGTTTGCGTTTATTTTCACGTTAAGCTTCTTGGCCAGCTCTACTGCTTGTTATGAAACTGTGACATGCCGTGGCAAATCACAACCATCTACTGAGCAGTCTGGTATTGTTGCGGGTACGGGTGCTGCTGCTGCTGGTGCTGCTGCTGCTGCTGCTGCAACATGCTGTGCAGGCATCGCTTCTGTAGGCTGCACGTTGTCAGTGACAGGCATTGGCTCTGCTGAATGATTTATGAGCCTTTTCATGCATTTCTTGCAGATACATGCATTTCGTGGTATTGTAGGGTGATGTGCATACTCCCAGCATTGCGTGGTCTCGGGGTGGGCATATCTGCCATCAAGGGGAACATCTTGGCAGGCTACACATGGTCCGCATTGCCTGTCAGGATGCAGTTTCGAGCCCTGGCTTTGGCGGCCCATTTGGACTTGGTCACAGTGCGGACACTCGTGGTTTCTTCCTGGCCTATAGCAACACCATCTGTCCGCCCATTCGCGTAGTTTTATCAGAGATAGAGCCTTGCAAAATAAGACGGCCCACAATCTCCTGCGACGTATCTACGAAATGGGAAATTGAGAAGAGAAACAAAAAGGCACCGCAACGACTTGAGATGTCGAATATCGAGGTGCACTTTCGAAAAATGTGCTCATCGCTCACCCTTATAACACCATAACGGCGCAAAAGCAATCGATATAGGAGGATACGCCTGTATTCTCGAGGTAACCAATAGTCGAAAATTGAGAAGAATTGGGTATGTCACTAAATTCGTCTTCAAATCTCCCGCGGTTGCAAATAAAAGTGCAACATTTAGACGACTTTTTTGAACTTGGCGCACGGACTGTTCTAACGTACCGTGCGCTTCATGATCTGGCTAGTGTCTTTGTTGCTAACTGTTTCTGTCTCCGCTCTAGGCCCCAGCAGCAAATGCTAGCACCCAAAGTAGCATAAAAGGGTCGTTTTGTGACTCCACACGATGCTAGCATAAACAGCAGTTTTTACCGGCATCCGATACATTTTTGCCAATTTTGGCATTCTGGATGTGGAATTCGGTCTAGATTACACTATGAAACTAGTATTAGGATTACTGAGCCTTATGTAGTCTTTGGTTGGAAACGTCGCCAAAGCGACTCGCCATCAGCCTCGGACTCGTGTTCACTGTTGCCTGTGGTCTGCGATGGTGTAGGAATTGCAGTTTTGCCTTGAGTGGACATAAAATAAATAAATAAATAGTACGGTTCGCGTACCGGGCAGGTCAAGAACTGCCTTTCCACTTCCGTGGAGATGCCGGTAGTTATTTTGAAGGCGAAATATGGAGAACAGCAATCAAGCGGAGTGTGGCGACTTATCTGATTCTGCTCAGCACTCAGATGACTCCCCAGCATTTGTTCCCAGCAATTCCTCTGAGTCGGAAGACGAAGAGGTAAACAGCGTATTGAAACGTCTTCCCGTCGCTGAAGAAGCTGCTGTGGCTAGGAAACGGTCACTGACGAGAAGCAGTAAAAGTGGAGGTGATAACAAGCGTAAGAAAGTAAGCGGGGGGAAGTCTACTTCTGCACCACGAGTAAGTTGCCGCGAGCGGATCAACCAATTTCTTAAAGAGTATCTTGCAGTCAGCGCTGGAAAATTAGTTTGTGAAGTATGTCATATGGAAGTTTCCTTGAAACGTAGTATCGTCAAAAAGCATGTTGAGAGCGCTAGACACTCCGAAGCAAAGGAGCAACGATCTAAGGCAAAGAATCACCAGCAGCTGTTAGCCAAGTCGTGGAGCAAGTATGCCGCACAGAAGACGCAGAAGGAGACACTCGTGGGAACTGGACTATCTGAGGCGGTTCCAGACAATGTCCTGTTGCGAAGAGCCAATGTGTGGTGGAAGGTTTCCTGAGGGCTGGAATTCCACTAGCTAAGATCGATTACATCCGTCCATTGCTGGAGACTGGCAGCACTCGCTTGACACACAGCACACATATGGCCTCTCACATACCCTTTCTGCTGAAGAAGGAGCAAACGGAATTGGGGAAGGAGATTGGAGCAGCATCACATATTGCTGTCATATTCGATGGCAGCACACACTTTGGCGAAGCCTTTGCTGTTGTCACACGCCATGGGGATAAGGAGTTCTGTGTTCACCAACGTCTCGTCCGTTTCCACATACTAGCAAAGAGTCTCACTGCTGCACAGCTTGCCAGAGAAATCGTCACCACACTGTGCACTCAATTACAAGTTCCACCCGCAAAGGTCACTGCTATGATTAGAGATGGAGCTGCTGTTAATACTGCGGCAGTTTCAACTCTCAAGGAGCTCCTATTTCTCAACATTTTGGATGTGAAGTGCTTCTCACACAGCTTGGACATTGTTGGCCGGAAGTTTGAGGTTCCCATTGTAGACGACTTCTGCCACTGGTGGGTAAGTCTGTTTGCTCACAGCCCGGCTGCTCGGCTGGCATGGAAAGCTAGAACTGGAGTTGCTGCAAAGTCCCACAGCCCAACACGTTGGTGGAGTCGTTGGGAAGTCCTTCATCAACTTCTCCTGTTCTATGGTGATGTCGAACCATTCCTTCGTGAGTGTACGTCTCACCAGCAACTCATCAACACCTTCTCCGTATCTTTGACAATGAAGATGTCACTGAGGAGTTTCGGATACAGCTGGCGGCAACCGTGGACGGGGGTGAGCCATTCGTGAAGAAAACCTACCTCATGGAGGGTGATGCTGATCTGTCATATGATGTATACAAATGGCTGCAAGAAATGTTGGTCACAGTCGGTCATGCTCACTACCCTAATGTGGAAGCTGTCGTGAAACAGATTGCACCGGATGATGATCAAAGGCAGCAGGTATTGATCTTCAACGCAAAGCAATGCATCCGGCCTGCCCTGGAATACTTTCAACGCCGCTTTGCCCATCTTCATGGTGATCTGCACAGCCTTGTTACAGTGTACAAGGCAGTGAGGCTTTGCGATCCACTGTTTGTGCGCGACACACGTCCAGGGGTAGCATTGATCGATGAGCTTCGGCAGATCCCGGTGTTGGACGACGACACCGCTATCGCCGATCTCAAGTCAGAACTCCCCGCTTATCAAGTTGCTGTGGAAGACATACCAGATGATGAGAAACGCATTGCGTGGTGGAAGCGCCAACTCAAGCTGCCTTGCTGGAGGGAGGCCACACGCTTAGTTCTCCTAATAGCGCCATCCTCTGCAGCAGTCGAGCGTGTCTTCTCTCTGCTGGAAGCTAGCACCTCAAAGCTCCAGGAAGGTCTTCTCCAGGATCAGCTTGAGCTTTCCTTAATGCTCCAGTATAACCGAGGCAAATACAGCCATGAGATGTAAGGCGACATCAAGTTGAACAGCAATAGAAGAGAAGAAGAGATCCGCCTCCAAGGATCTGTCCTAACACTGACAGTTTCAATGCCCTTTTTCAGCATGACTGTAACTTGAGGTTACAATAGATGTTGCCATCCATTTTTCTACCGGTAAATAGTTATGTAGTGTCTGCCAGCCTGCTCGTGTCTGAGGCACTTTGGGCTTACAACAGAAAGTGATACAGGCTGACAGCACTAGCGGGAGAAAAAAAGCTCTTGGGCTTAGACTCTTCACTTCATAATTCCACACACAATGAGAAAGAATGATGGGTTTATATAGGCCAGAGGGAGAGACCAGCTGGGAGCGAGGGCAAAAGATTACTAGGAAGACAACTGTTGAAAGATCTAAGGAAAAGACCTTTGAATGTGTGTGAGCTAGGGCTGAACAATAACATGGATTCGGGGAAGAAAGCTGTTGGATGCCTAGAACCGGGAAGGAATCTCGAAAGGGATCAAGAGGATCAGTGATGGGGAACGGACTATACAGGGATCAATGTAATGTATTAGTACAGCATGAACGCAATAGGTCATGCCGTACCGGTCTTGCAAACAGGGCTATCTAGTCCTAAGTGGTTGCGCGTGAGAAGCACTTAGATAGAATGTACCTGTGAACTACAATGTAACTACTGGTAGAGACTTGGCTGTGAGTGTGTGATTACTGACAGTCAGGGATACTACATCCGCCCCTCCTCCGTTGAGACACGTCCTCGTGTCTACGGAACGGATGTTTGTGAAGACAGACAGACACAATCTAGAAGTAGTTCGGTGGACGGATACCGGGTTGTTGGTTCGGACAATTGACATGGAACTACAGGTCACGGGTGAGTTGGTAAGAGGAACGGGTAGAACACTTCCGGGACAGGCAACATACGCAAAATAAATTAACTGATAAGAGGCAAAACTGAGACGGAAGAAGTAAACTTATAAGAAATCACAAATAGGAGCATACCAGAATCACACGATCTCTCGGGGTCAGATATTGTCCTCCACAACAGGACCAGAAAACCAACACTCAGGGTGCAGAACGTCGTCGACTCGTACACAGAGCGAAACGGAACACGGGAAACCACAGTTAAAACTGTAAATCATGGGCTCTCTCACTCACATTGTCCAGGGTTGGCTAGGTAGACCATGGCTCACCATGATCGGACGCCTACCGGACCAACCTAGATTCTCACTCTCGCAAAATGGAAGACTGAAGAGAACAGGAAGACTGAAGGAAGACAGAAAAGCAAAATGAACGGACCGGATCAGTTTACTTGGCCAGACTTGACAACATATTGATTAACGTTAGCGGCGGAGGTTGCAGCAACTGTGTTGACGGGATCCTGCGAACGTTCGGAATGGACAACGGGCAGGATACACTAGAGCAGCATGGTGAGCGATGACATCTTGCAGACATCTAGCGCTGAATTAGGAGCCACCAAGATTCCCACCGATTTTGGTGTCCGCCATCAAACTTGTCCGGGTTGGTCCACTGCCGTGGTAGAGGAGCACGCGGAGCCTGAGCAGGAGCAGCCAGGGCAGCCTGTGCGCGTTGTTGAGCGGTTTTCTGTTGTCGTGGTCGGGCCATTCTACATGTATGAATAACTACGTAAGGCAAGGTAGCAAGAAAAAGAGAAAGGACAGCGACTGCGACATACTGACACGGAAACAAGGCAACGTACGATAAGCCCACTTCTGACGCCAGTGTAGTGTCTGCCAGCCTGCTCGTGTCTGAGGCACTTTGGGCTTACAACAGAAAGTGATACAGGCTGACAGCACTAGCGGGAGGAAAACAAGCTCTTGGGCTTAGACTCTTCACTTCATAATTCCACACACAATGAGAAAGAATGATGGGTTTATATAGGCCAGAGGGAGAGAGCAGCTGGGAGCGAGGGCAAAAGATTACTAGGAAGACAACTGTTGAAAGATCTAAGGAAAAGACCTTTGAATGTGTGTGAGCTAGGGCTGAACAATAACATGGATTCGGGGAAGAAAGCTGTTGGATGCCTAGAACCGGGAAGGAATCTCGAAAGGGATCAAGAGGATCAGTGATGGGGAACGGACTATACAGGGATCAATGTAATGTATTAGTACAGCATGAACGCAATAGGTCATGCCGTACCGGTCTTGCAAACAGGGCTATCTAGTCCTAAGTGGTTGCGCGTGAGAAGCACTTAGATAGAATGTACCTGTGAACTACAATGTAACTACTGGTAGAGATGTGGCTGTGAGTGTGTGATTACTGACAGTCAGGGATACTACAGTTATACAGTGGTCCCTCTATAATCCGGCACCATTTGTGCCACGAAAATCTGCTGGATTAGGGAGGGTGCTGGATTAACAAATCTGATTTACTGCTGCAATGTGCATGAAGAGGACATTTGGCTACTGAAAACTGTGCTGGTTTATCGAGGGTGCTGGATTATAAAGTGCCGGATTAGAGAGGGACGACTGTAGCTCTGTATACAACTTCCAACAAGCACCGTACTAACTATTACGGTACTACCACATTGATAATTGCATGCACTACATTCAATTTGTTTGCATTACCTAGTTGTGACCAAGACCCACATTGCCATTGGTACTTCTTGGTATTTGCTCTTTTGTATTGCAAATATTTCCATAGCAACATGATGCCAACATCGCACCTTTAAAAACTCTTTTTACATACCTGCTTTATGAGAATTCATAACTAGCACGGAACACCGTTTTCAACCCAAATGTTTCACCATTACCATTAATAGGTAGCATTATTCGTGTTGTCTAGCATCCAAACTAGCATCTTTCTGAGTTGTCAGCTAGCATCCCAAAAAGCATCTTGGCAACATTTAGCTAGCATCTGCCGCTGGGGCCTACTCCGCTCTAATTCTACCTGCACTAGTTCTCGCATCCGCTCTCAAGTGTCCTCTTCCCTTGCTCTTCCGACAGCCAAACGTCGCTATGGTTTATTTTCTGTCACTTTCCTTGGCTCTGACCGCTGGAATGCCCTCCCAGCGGAGGTCCGCTCTAGTCCTTCCTTGCATACCTTCCGTAATTCTGTTCTTCATTTTTTAGGGTACCCTGTCAAAAGGCCTTTAATAGGCCTGTGGGGATTGCCCTATCAAAAATTTAATAATAATAATAATAATAATTTATGAAAGGATTGGGAGAACTTCAAATTCAAAGGAACAGTCGGGGAAGTGAACTGCCTGAAAAGAGAAAAAATCGCCAGACCTACCAGGACTCGAACCCAGGACCTTGCTTGTCATGAGCAATCCTCTAACCACTGAGCTATGGGACCGGGCTGAACCTAGAAGGCGCTGACAAGATTTTCACTCCAAAGGCAGCTCACAACACGTGCCACACATACTGATGGCACTTGGGTCTTTCTCCCTCCCCCAGGGGACCAACCACGGTCAGTTTCTGGACCCTACCAGAAGTGAAAGAGAGTGATAAATTTATGAAAGGATTGGGAGAACTTCAAATTCAAAGGAACAGCCCGGTCCCATAGCTCAGTGGTTAGAGCATTGCTCATGACAAGCAAGGTCCTGGGTTCGAGTCCTGGTGGGTCTGGCGATTTTTCCTCTTTTCAGGCAGTTCACTTCCCCTACTGTTCTTTGAATAATAATAATAATAATGAAGACTTTTCCCGTTTGTCTCTTTCCCTCAAAACCAGTCAATAATAATAATAATAATAATAATTTGAAAGTAGGACGGAGGCAGAAAATATTACAAAAAATGTATTATCTACGCATGCATCTACGCAAGAGTCACCACCAGCCAATTAGGACATGTGTCACAGTATTGAACGTTTTCGTTCCCTTCTTGTCAAAATACTACAGGGAATGATGGAAATAAGCTAAAAGACTACAACTATAAGGAAAAGAAGTTCAGAAATACATCACTCCAATTATGTGTAGAAGTGACACGAAAAAAAAAATATAATGAATCAAGAAAACAGCATGCAAATCCAGTAAGTGACAAAAACGTAGTGACAAGAAAAAGAGAGAAATATCAAGAGATCTATTTCGCACCTTCACGACGAACAGTGCCAAACAACTGCAAAGACAACACACTCTCCTTTTATTTCTCTCTTTTTCTTGTCACTACGTTTTTGTCACTTACTGGATTTGCATGCTGTTTTCTTGATTCATTATATTTTTTTTTCGTGTCACTTCTACACATAATTGGAGTGATGTATTTCTGAACTTCTTTTCCTTATAGTTGTAGTCTTTTAGCTTATTTCCATCATTCCCTGTAGTATTTTGACAAGAAGGGAACGAAAACGTTCAATACTGTGACACATGTCCTAATTGGCTGGTGGTGACTCTTGCGTAGATGCATGCGTAGATAATAATAATAATAATAATAATAATAATATGTATTCGTGAGCACCCTGAATGATGGCAGTGATCATACTGAGTCATGATCATGCTGAGTCAGAGAGTGTGTATAATCATAATATGATTATACACACTCTCTGATTCCGATGACTCGCTTTTGTGTTGACGCTTCACAAGTAATTAGTTACCCGTACAAGAGGCTCAAGCTGTTTGAAAAAAATGATACATGTACCTGTTCATGTACATAATGTACTAGGTATTCCAGGTGCTGAGTACATGTACTGTAATACTAGCACTGGAAAAGCCGTGGCTGTCAAGTATCACATGTCCTTTGCGTCTCTGTGTTTTTCACTGTTTTTATTTGACATTATCTTTCTTTACGGAGTTGTTGTTGCTGTTCATTTTGCTACTCTTTCTTTTTCCCTCCCCTTATTTCTATTTATCGCCGTGGTTGGCAATCACCCACTCTCGTAACATTGGCTGGTGCTTCCGCCGAGTCTTGAGATGTTGTAATAATAAATAAATAAATAAAATAACGAAGCGCTCTCTATCTATTTAATACGAGCAGAAAATGTCGTTATTAAAAATAGAAGACGTTACACAGAAATCGATACTTACATGTACATGTATGCTTTGAAGAAGGGCTGAGGCTTCCTGCAGATTCATCTCTGAAAGGAATTCGGGTGGACACACCCATTCCCATAGCGCTGCACATCACATCCGAACCAGTTCCGTTATTTTTACAACGTTTTGACACTTGGCCATTGTCAGGTAATAACTATGAATACCGTGGAAGCAACACAAGAGCAGTATATATACGCAGAGTGTAGCGCCAAAAAGAGATGCGAATTATGTCACCTAGTATGCAGAAGGGGGGGGGGGGGGGACAGAGAGAGAGAAGGTGCAACTACTATTAATAGCACATCACGGAGAAGAAGCAGCAGAAGGTAGCGCGCCATTGCATTGTTCTCTGTGAAGTGAGGGCACGTGCCATGGCGTTACGCAGAGTGTAGCGCCAAAAAAAGGGATGCGAGTTACATGTATGTCACCTCTGGCTCTATGCACAGGGGGGGGGGGGGGGGGAGAGAGAAGGTGCAACTTTGCACATCACGGAGAAGAAGCAGCAGAACTGAATACAGCCCGCCATTGTGTGCTGCTACTTTTTTTTTCTTCAATATCACTGAATATAATATGAGGCGGGTCACTCAAATCCATTCTGTTCCTGATGTCTCGTCGCGTCCCTGGTGGTAACAGTTTGGCATGGAAGTGTGGGATTTCATTGGCGCATGGGCCTCCGTGCCCCCCTCCTGTAATGTGCTAGAATTAACACAATAATTATTTGGCATGTACCCTCACTTCGCAGCGCGCCATTGCATTGTGCTCTGTGAAGTGAAGGTGCGTGCCATGGCGTTACGCAGAGTGTAGCGCCAAAAAAAGGGATGCCAGTTATGTCACCTCTATGCAGAGGGGGGGGGGGGGAGAGAAGGTGCAACTGTGCAGAATTTGCTTCACATTACATGTACATGTACATGTACATGTACATGTACATGTATCATGAATAACCTGGTAAAGACTGAGTATGAGAGGTGCCAAGAGCAGTTCAAAATTTTAATAAGGAGTTGTACCCACACATTCTACATGCATACACACAAGCACACACACACACACACACACACACACACACACACACACACACACACACGCACGCATGCCTGTACACACGCACACACACACACGATTACCGCAAAGGATTTAGCATACAAAGAAGAAGAGTTATCGAAGAAGAACTTTGGTCTTAAGCGGCAGGATTCGGACCTGTTTAGGGCCAGATCAGCGTCCAGCTTAGATCATCATCATCATCTGCGTTGCCGAAAAAATAATAATAGTAAAATAAAAATAAAAAATAAAAAACGGCATTATGCAGCTGTGCAAGCAGTAGATGCACAGTGTGACTGCCAGGCAACTCTGTCAGATGCCAACTGGCAATTCCAGCTTAGTTACGGCATGGTTAAATCTTACTCAAGTACAATGGAGATGCGCTTGCTAAATGGATGAGGGCACTGTGGTGTAGTTGGGTAATTACATACGATTGGATGACTGTTGAGTGCTGACAGTGTACGACTCTACGAGCTAAACATGAGCTAACCTGCATCCGCCACTGATGAGCGGAGCATGAAAATTGCAATTCTGGAATAACCTTATTAAACAACAAACTACATGTACATGTACATTCGGTGTTATGGTGTCGAGTCACTGTTGAGTGATGTCTGCAGCCTTGAACTTCTCATAGCTATAATCAGTGATCACTCAGCTGAACTGCTTGCGTCGAATATACACTGGGTACTGGTCTCCAGCAAGTGGAGGTATGACGCCGATTGTCGAACGGGGATAATCGAACCGTGGAACCGCCTGATCGCTCTCCACTGCCTTGATATCGAAGCAAAGCACCATGGTTGCCATGTAGACCTTGATCTCATCACGTGCAAAGTGTCTTCCCGGGCACAGTGTGGTGCCGCATCCGAACGGTAGCAGGTGATGCCGCACCTTTTCGCCGGACTCCCGATCACGGAAGTCACGTGGCTCGAGGCGGTCCGGCGTCAGGAAGCGGTCCCACTGGAACTGCTCCATGCCGTCTCCGTAGATTTGCTCTTGAGTGTGCAGGGCGTGTGTAGCAACACAAACACGGTCGCCTTTACGGATGTGGATCGGCGCTTTCTGATCGGGTAGCTGCAGAGTGCAATCCTTTAGCGCTATTCTCCCTAGGAGCGGAGCGCTGCAAGTGCGGAACATCTCGTTTATGAGACTATCTAACTTCACCATGCTCTGCAACTGCTCCCGCAGCACGTCTGGGTTAGAGGATAGGTGATGCTGACTGGGATCACACATTTCTGCCGATGCCGGTGCGTTGCCGACGTCCGTACTTCCATTACTCTTGATGATGTCATGTATTTCTTGCCTGATCTCATCGATGACGTCAGGACGTTGCACCAGGTGGAGGAGGGTCCAGAAGATGGCCGGACTGGTGTTGGCTACCAGCCCAAACAAGAACGCCATGTTGTGCACATGCAGGTCAGCCATGTTCACTCCAGCGCTGCTCGTAGTGAACTGCTCACGGCGGTGCATCATCAATGTACTCATGTTCTTTCTCTTCTTAGACAGATGCTCCACCAAGCGTTGGCGAGCCCGCAGCGATGACGCAATGGCGGGAAGCCACGATGGCAGGCCTCCAAGCAACAGCAGGACATTATCATCGAACTTCTGATAGTCCTCCAAGACGATG
>NC_088652.1:18411635-18731635 GCF_964019385.1 Sycon ciliatum
AGCCCCATTGGGCATCTGCCCCTGTTTTTCGGATGCCATTTTATGCTCCTTCTCAAAAAGAACCTAATTATGTCTTGAATTATGCCTTCAATTATGGCTTCAATAGCAGGGATGTACATGTACAATGTACATGTAAATGTACATGTATAACAGCCTCATAGTGCATCTGCCCTTGTTTTTCGGATGGCATGTCATTCTCCTGCTCAAAAAGGACCTGATTATGCCAAACATTATGCCAGCATAATCGGCCTACCCCTAGTGTAGTATCCCTGCCTTGCTTGTAGTATCCTGCATGTACGTAAATGGTTAAAAAACTGACCATGAAGTGCCTCCGGTAGCCTTACACCCCGTGCATAGGCATATGCGGATAATGCCGGCAGAAAAATTGGCAGAATTCGGTATTTTTCTGGTAAGTTTCATGCATGTTTGGTATGTGGATAAAGAAATGTAGCAGAATTCGAGGAATTGCCCGCCTTAAGGTTTGTATGGTTCTGCAAATTTCACAGCTTTTCGAGCAGGATCTGCCACCTTTTCGAGCATAATCCGCCGGTGCAATGTTATCGCATGAGCTGATTGTTTAGTAACTGGTGGTGTTAGTGGACATTATAGCGTAACTATTACTTGTAGTTCCTTGGTCCTCTTTCCTTTATATAAATTTATCCTTGGCTCTCCATCCGAGTCCATGTTTGCTTGTGAATTTGGTATTCTTCTTGCATTATTATTATTATCATTCTGGTACTTCCCCACTTTCGCTGATGATCGGTCGACGACCCCATACAGTGAATAGCGATCTGAAGGCTGCCGTTGCTAATTGCTTCGTTCCATCTTCTCCGTCGCCTAGGAGTGATCCGAGTTTTTTCCTATTCCGCCATACTTCAGCCAGGCGGTCTAATAGGCTCCCACCTGTTGATTTCCGTGTACAAATAGAGTATTGTGCATACATGTACATTCACATGTACGTGTACATTCACATGTACATGTACGTGCCGAGACAATACTACACAATGTACTGCTGTGATGGACTCCCACCAACCGTCAAGCTGACACCACTACTATAATAATGCACTAGGACCGTTCTCTACCAATACTACCGGTATGGTCAACATCATTCCATGCAGCAAAGAATAACTCAAGCAAGAGAACGGTTCTCCAGACTACTGGAGACTGGAGACTGAAGTGCCACTTGTTCGGCCAAGTTGCCCACGAGCCTGGTGCTTTGTCTGAGGTATTTCTTGCATAGTCGCGACTAGTACACCGTAAAATGTTGAGTCACCTCCACTATTGCACTGCGCTCTTTAGCCGACTAGACCCTCCTGCGCACAACCATCACCACTGCGAGGACACTTCATTAGACATTGATAATTCCTTCAGACAGCTGTTTCGCTAATGTATAGCTCATCACTCAGTCATCAGTGAAGGTAGATGTTGAATTATTAGAAATATAGACCAAACTGCTATTATTATAGGGTTTTCCACGTACAAAACTGGCATAGCGGATGCGATAACGCGGGAAAAGGAAAGTGTGAAGTACTGTTGACGCGCATGGGACATGCATGCAGCGTCAGAAATTGGGCGGGGAAAATCAATCACCAGGACTATCAATGCAGAAATAATGAGCCAGAATCAGTGTACTGTATTAAACTAGTGAGAGTCTGTGTATTGAGTTTGCGGGCCTTTATGGCGCTGGGACAAGTGCAATTCACAGACTCTCACTAGTAAAACAGTACACTGATTCTGGCTCATTATTTCTGCATTGATAGTCATAGTGATTGATTTTCCGCGCCCAATTTCTGACGCTGCATGCATGTCCCATGCGCGTTAACAGTACTTCACACATTCCTTTTCCCGCGTTATCGCGTCAGCTACAAGTATGCCAGTTTTGTATGTGGAAAATTGGGGCCAGCAGATTCTGCCGGCAGAAAAATTGGCAGAATTCGGTACTTTTTCTGGTAAGTTTCATGCATGTTTGGTATGTGGATAAAGAAAAGGAGCAGAATTCGAGGAATTGCCCGCCATAAGGTGTGTATGGTTCTGCCTATTTTACTGCTTTTCGAGCAGAATCTGCCACCTTTTCGAGCAGAATCCGCCGGTCCCTAGTGGAAAACCCTATAACAGTAGTTAGGTCTATATTTGTATATTTCTAATCATTCAACATCTACAATGTACATGTACATCTACATGGACCTTCACTGATGAGCTACATGTAATTATATTAGCGAAACACCTGTCTGAAGGAATTGTCAATATCGTCTACGGAAGTGTCCTCGCAGTGGTGATGGTTGTGTGCAGGAGGGTCTAGTCGGCTGAAGAGCGCCGTGTAATGGTGGAGGTGACTCAACATTTTCTTTAATTAAATAAATGGCCGAGAGCTCTGTCGCGCCCTGGAATAGTACACCGTCCGTAGTCGGTGAAATGGCCGTCAACATGCGTGTAAGGGCTTCAAAGGTTTACTACAATGCATGTACAGTATATGGTGTATTCACTGCATGCCTGCATTAGGGGAAGAACCCATGGAATATTCTACCCTTTGTGCTTGTTTTCGGTTCTGCCGATTCCAATACTTTTGGGAGCAGAATCTGCCAATTCTTAGAGCATAATGCGCCAAGAGTAACCCAACCCAACCCTTCACTAAAAGATATGGCCATTTACAAACTGCCAAGAGCCACAACCAAAACGAGTAAGGTTTGTGAAAGGGCTGCTATTTGAAAAGGAAACGAGCAGTTCATGATGCACATCTATTAAAGTCTATCAGTGCAGTTTAGTACGTACCTTAGTAAGCATCAACAGCAACGTTTACAGGGAAAAAGTGGAGGAAAAAAAGGCAGGAGAAAGCGACAAGGGTTTAATATCTGTGGTGGTCTGGCAGAGCAAATACAGCAGGATCAAGCGTGTTGAACATTGAAGTATTGCGAGCACATCAATTTTGAATTGGTCATAGGTATCATGTCCGATGCTCGTTTTCACAATCTTTTTCCTTACTTCTTGTGGATCCTTGCCACAGTGAGAAAGATGCCAACCACGGACTCGTGCCCAGGAGCATGATTACTTGCCCAGGTTGATGATGCCGCAAACAGAGTCACGAATGCCGTTGAGAATAATACACTGAAAGCTCGATCCGCTTAGCTGCACAGAATTCTCGACGATGCCGCAGATACTGTTGAAGAGGGTCTTGTAGTAGGTGCAGACAGGCGAATCAGCGTTGGCAGACACTCCATGCGACTGGCCAAACATAGCGCCATGAGGCATGTTATTAGCCAGGTACTCAGCATAAGCCTTCATAGCAACTTCATTGTGCGCATTTTCTTGCTCATGTGCTGGCCATGGCGCAGCATTGATGACAGCAACACAGACCACCAGAGTAACGAAGAGGACTTGGACGCACTTCATCTTGAAAATCAAAGTTTGGGAGGCGAAAGAAGCTTATAGGAATTAAGAACTGAATCACGGTTATGCCCCAGTAGTTCAACAACAACTTCCTTTATACCCATGGTTGGCCATCTTTCTGTCATTGTGCCGCAATTATTTCAACAGCTAAGGTATGCCCGAAGATAATCCTGTATTGGACTTGTTTAGTGTGAGGTCCAGGCGGCATGGTACGATGAATGGGCAATCTTTCGCCAACCCTCCAGGTGTTAGCTCGAGCCTAAAAACACTAGTGGATGGTTGGACCACTTGCGCATGTGTCCAGGCTGGGGTGTCAACCTGGATGCTCTCTGCCAGTCAGTTCAAGACTAGCACAGCCTTCCTTGATCCTGTGATTATCACATTCATGACTCGCTCTCTGCTGAGAGCTAGTTTTCTGTTCCACTTTGTGTTGACTAGGGTTTATCGGGTGTTAGCGGCCGTCGTGAGTTCCCTTCGGGAACGGATACGATAATTTACTTTTTTTTGTGTGTTGCCTGTTCTGTCCAAAGCACCGAAGTAAAGAAAGCACACTAGTAGTGGGTACTGGTCTAGAGGCTAGGGACCGGCGAATTCTGCTCGAAAAGGTGGCAGATTCTGCTCGAAAAGCAGTGAAATTGGCAGAACCATACAAACCTTATGGCGGACAATTCCTCGAATTCTGCTCCATTTCTTTATCCACATACCAAACATGCATGAAACTTACCAGAAAAAGAGAAAAGCAGGCACGGCTGGGAGATAGAATGGAGAGGATAATGTAGTATAGATTAGCACCTGCGATGTACGTGACCGGCTCTGTGCTCGATTTTAGTAAACACTGTCAGCATAAGTCGAAATCGACCAACAGGCACCTGAGGGTTTTAATTAAATTAAAATTAAATTAAATTAAGAAGCAGGAGTAAGATCTAGATCTTTGGCACAGTACAAAAAAAGACCTCCTTTTTCTCCCAGTTGCCTAAACCGCTTTTTGTACTGTGCCAAAGATCTGGATCAGGTTGGTCACTGCAGACGACAGAGACTCGCAGACTTGCTTGGGACACGCGTTGGAGCAGTCGAGAGCGATGTCATCAGCGAATTCCTGATCGCCACATCCGGAGGCATCGTTGACTTGACGTCAGCAGTGTAAATTACATACAGCAGTGGGCCTAAGACACTGCCCTGCGGAACACCGCGAGAGCAAGGAACAGTGCCTGACAACTGATCCTGCAATTTGATCTGCTGTGTCCAGCCAGACAGGTAACTGCAGAACCAGTTGAGTGCAGTTCCCGAGATGCCTGACTTAAACAGTTCGGTAACGAGTCGCTCATGCCTGACGCGGTCAAAGGCCTTTGACATGTCGACAAACACGATGCCGGTATACTTGCGCTCTGCCCGTGCCATTTGCCATCGATCAACAGCATACGTTAAGGCATCTTCTGTGGAGTGAAGCTTTCGGTAGGCGAGCTGAGTAGGCGGAAGAAGCTGCTTGGAGTCCAAGTACTGCCATGCTTCTGTGATGCGGGAGATAACTGGGAGCAGTGACACAGGGCGGTAGTTCTTTGGCAAAGTTGGGTCTCCACTCTTGAACAGCGGACTGACGTGGGACAACTTGAAGGGCAGGGGAACTCACCGGAGGACGTGGGTATTGATGATGCGTGTACGTGTGGGGGCAATGGTTAGATAACACTTTTGCAGGATGATGCTCGGAACTTGGTCACTGCCTGTTGCCTTGACAGGGTTGACAGATTTCAAACTGCTTGCCACATCCTCGACTGTCACTACACTGAAGTCGGTAAATGCCCCTTCCGCCATTGGACCAGAGCGAGAACAGAGCTGAAGAGGACGCTGGAGATCATGGACAACGTCTTGCTAAGATCCGATATGGGTACTTGAGCAGTGTTTCTTCCGGCCAACCACAGTATTGATGACTGACCAAAGTTTACGTTGGTCAGAAGTCTGGCACTGCTGGATGAAATACGTGTTCTTCAGGCTCCTGTCCAGCTTCCTGGCCTTGGCACGAGCAGTGCGGTGTTGACTGCGGAGATCATCATTGCAGCGGTTCTTCATGAGCAGTCGATGGAGTCTATCTGGAACAATGGAGGTGAATTCTCAGCAAGCAAGACATCCGTGCTGTGCCATAGAGCTACCAATGATACACCTACTGCAGGAATCCAATACCAAATGTACAATGAGCCATTAACGGTGATTTCTGAACTCCAACATCTTGGCATCACCTTGACCGACAACCTGGATTCCGCAAGCATAATAACTTAACATAATAACTCAATAACTTCGAAGTTCAGATATCGAGTGTACCTACTGTGTAATAATGTCCCAGCAACTTACGCCTTCGGCAATGATCATACTGTACAAAGGGTTCGTAAGACCTGTGATCGAATTAGGGCTCAAACGGTCACGGTTTTACCCCTAACGGTTAATTGCTAAGTTAACGGTCGGTTTAGCGGTTATAACCTATAAGCCACGGCAATCCTGCGGACTCTTTTTTACCGTATATTTGACTATACTCATTCAAAAAATGTACCCTATTCAGTACAACGCACGCATGTACATTCTCTTGCATGCTCATTCATACATACTCTCACACCAAGAGACCAGATATGACCGAGTTGACAGCCCAGAAATTGCGTACGCGTGCGATAGCCTGCGAAAGTGCATACTTTGCAACGACCTGATACTTGAAAAATTGACTGAAAAGTTACTGCGTAACCGTTATCTTTATCGGTTAACCGTTAATTCTTCGTAACCGGTCTGCAACCGGTTAATCGGACTAACCGTTTGAGCCCTAGATCGAATATAGATGTACGGTGTGGTCGTTTGGATCTAATAAGAAACCCATGACCACTCTTGATCAATTACAGGCAAGGTTTGCTAGAGCTCTACTGAAAAAGAAAAAAATGCATTTGATTACACTTCTTCCAAATCTGTCTTAAATTCTAAATGCTCCCTAGAGTCACTAGCCTATCGTCGTCAAATCATCAGTCTCACTACTTTTCACAGATATGTTTTCCATCATCTTGATTACCTTGCTGATTTCCATTTCAAGATTACGAATAGTGAGTGACGACCAAATAAAAGCATTCTTCCCAAATTTAAATCATTGTCTAAGTCTCTCTTCATGTTCCGAACTGCTATTCTATGGAACTGTTTACCCCCAGTCTAACATCGGAAGCCTCACTCTATAAGTTCAAAGCTGCCCTCAGGAAATTTACAGCTGACCATGCTTATGCAATCAACGGAATTCCGCCACCTTGCAGTTGATTTTCCCCATTTCTCTCCTCATCAATCCCTACTTGTCTTTGTACATACATCTACATGTACTAGTAGTAGTACTGTTATTTCAATCAAATGAACCCCTCGACAGGCACATTGCCTTTGGGTCATTTCAGAATAATAATAATAATGATAATCTCGCTCCCGTACGCAGGCCACAAGTTCATCTGTTACCCACGGGCAGGGACGTCTATCCCGATTTCGCCTCATCCGCACGGGTGCATGCTTATCCAATGTTGACACTATAGAGGCGATGAAAGATGATGCAAGGGTGTTGATATCATCTATGGCGAGCAGAGAGGCTTGCTCTGCACTGAGATTGCTGTTGAAGGTGTCCCAGTTTGTCTTATGGATGCGGCGTGTAGGTCTGTAGCTGGAAGTACGGCCTGGTGAAAACCCTGCTACAGAGAAATTCCCTGCGTCTGGGGCACACGAGAAGCACGTCGAACCTTCCACTCAGCAAACCTGCAAGAAAGCATCACTCCCTGCTCAATACACGGTGTTTCGGGGAATTCATCCCTCATCAGTTGAGCTTGAGTAGGCTAATAAAAGTTCAACATGTTCCATTGGAACATAGCAAATCTCTCTAGCTGCCAAACAAGCTAACCGCTACTGGAGTTGCAAGTACATGTACATGTACATCAAGTGCGGAAGCACAGCCGTTACCTAGTGCAAGTACATGTGCCTTGAAAGTGATGACGTCAAAACGGCCAGGGAGTAGTAAGTTGATATCAGATTTGTATTTTGGATCCACTAAGGTGTGACTTTGCTCTTGCCTCAGGATGTGGGTGCATAGCAACCTACTCATGTCGCATGCAGGTGTGACTTTTACTTCGCCACCAGTTGTCACCCCGCCCCCAGTAGCCAAATCAGTCAGTTTTATTGGCTACATCAACTTGCTGTGAGTAAGACCGCTTGAAATGTGCTTGGATCCATACAAAAACTGGATCCAAGTGGATTCAATTTTCGAATTTTTGAAATTGTTGCTATGCTGTGACGTAGCACTTGCAAATCCTGGAAGTTTTCCGACAATGTCAACTCCCGCTACTCTGCAGCTGCCTACTCTACCCAGCTTTAACGAGTTACATGGACATACATGTATCTGTGCTAACAGGCTTTCCGAGCTTACACCAACCAGTGGTAGATACCCACACCTTGCCTCTGTCCAAATCCTTCCTGGGTTGTGCCGGTTGCCAACATCGACGATCACCTCAGGAGCCTAGTGGATGACGAAAGACTATCTGCCTTGGAGAAGCCCCAGCTAGAACCAGCTGACACCACTAGGACCGCTCTCTACCACTCTGGGCCGTATGGCACCAGCGTACTACCGGTATGGTCAACATGCCATGCAGCAAAGAATAGCTCAAGCAAGAGAACGGTTCTTCAGAATTTCCAAACTCCATTGCAGCGTGGCGGTATTTTCAAGTGCAAGAGAACGGTTCTCCAGACTACTGGAGACTGAAGACCGAAGTGCCACTTGTTCGGCCAAGTTGTCCACGAGCCTCGTGCTGCTGTCTGGGGTATTTCTCGCATAGTCGCCACTAGTACTCAAAGGGCCCCCCTCCCAGCAGCGTTTGGCCTGTTTATCAGCATACAACTTAGAGTCATGCTGCTGGTGTGTGAAGTCGGCCAGAGAGCGCGTTTGGTGGAGGTGGATTACTTTTAACATTAGTACATTGTATTCGGCGAAATGGCCGTCAACACGTGTAGAGGCTTCAAAGCTATACTACAGTGTATGCATGGTGTGTTCACTGCATGCCTGCATTAGGGGAAGAAGTCCGAAGAACCCATGGAATATTCTACCCTTTGTGCTTCTTTACGGTTCTGCCGATTCCAATACGTTTGGGAGCAGAATCTGCCAATTCTTAGAGCATTATGCGCCAAGCGTAACCCAACCCAACCCAACCCTTCACTAAAAGATATGGCCATTTACAAACTCCCAAGATCCACAACCAAAACGAGTAAGGTTTGTGAAAGCGTTGCTATTTGCAAAGGAAACGAACAGTTCATGATGCACATCTATTAAAGTCTATCAGTGCAGTTTAGTACGTACCTTAATAAGCATCAACAGCAACGTTTACAGGGAAAAAGTGGAGGAAAAAAGTCAAGAGAAATCGACAAGGGTTTAATATCTGTGGTGGTCTGGCAGAGCAAATACAGCAGGATCAAGCGTGTTGAATATTGAAGTATTGCGAGCACATCAATTTTGAATTGGTCATAGGTATCATGTCCGATGCTCATTTTCACAATCTTGTTTCTTACTTCTTGTGGATCCTTGCCAAGATGTTAAAGATACCAACCACGGACTCGTGCCCAGGACAGCAAGATGAGCGTGATTACTTGCCCAGGTTGATGATGCCACAAACAGAGTCACGAATGCCGTTGATAATCACGCACTGGAAGCTCAATCCGCCTAGCTTCACAGCATTCTCGACGATGCCACAGATGTGGTTGAAGAGTTTTCTGTAGTGTATTGAAGTTGTTTAGTGTGAGGTCCAGGCGGCATGGTACGATGAATATGCAGTCTTTCGCCAACCCTCCAGTCCAGGTGTTAGCTCGAGCCTAAAAAAACACTAGTGGATGGTTGGACCACTTGCGCATGTGTCCAGGCTGGGGTGTCAACCTGGATGCTCTCTGCCAGTCAGTTCAAGACTAGCACAGCCTTCCTTGATCATGTGATTGTCATCACATTCATCACTCGCTCTGTGCTGACAACTACATGTACATGTAGCCTAGGTTTCTGTTCCACTTTGTGTTGCCTGTTCTGTCCAAAGCACCAAAGTAAAGAAAGCACACTAGTGGGTATTGGTCTAGAGACCTGGGACAGGTGACGCAGTGAGGAACCCATTCTGGACAATACCGGTACTTATTAATAATTCTTTATGCGACTTTTACTGTGAGCAATCGCATTGTACTTTGTCAATCGGCTCCCACCTGTGAATTTCCGTATACTTATTGAGCTGAGTCGTCAGATGCGAAAATGGACATGCTGTATCTTGGTCAGCTCGTTAGCTGTGCACTTGAGAAATCACTTTTGAATGATACGTGTTCGTTTTTAATTAAGTCAATGCACTGCATGATGGAATCCCATCACTCGGCATATGCGGATAATGCCAGCAGAAATTCTGGCAGAATTCGGTACTTTTTCAGGTAAGTTTCATGCATGTTTGGTATGTGGATAAAGAAATGGGGCAGAATTCGAGGAATTGCCCGCCATAAGTTTTGTATGGTTCTGCCAATCTCACTGCTTTTCGAGCAGAATCTGCCACCTTTTCGAGCATTATCCAAAAATATACACCAAATACAAACCGAGGCTGAAGGCCGAGGTTTGTTTGATGGTGTATATTTTCCAGGTGTTAGCTCGAGCCTAAAAACATTAGTGGATGGTTGGTCCACTTGCGCATGCGTCCTGGCGAAGGTGTCAACCTGGATGCTCTCTGCCAGTCAGTTCAAGACTAGCAGAGCCTTCCTTGATCCTGTGATTGTCATCGCATTCATCACTCGCTCTGTGCTGAGAGCTAGGTTTCTGGTCCACTTTGTGTTGCCTGTTCTGTCCAAAGCACCGAAGTAAAGAAAGCACACTAGTGGGTACTTTTTCTGGTAAGTTTCATGCATGTTTGGTATATGGATAAAGAAATGGAGCAGAATTCGAGGAATTGCCCGCCATGACGGCATAAGGTTTGTATGGTTCTGCCAATTTCACAGCTTTCCGAGCAGAATCTGCCACCTTTTCGAGCATTATCCAAATATATACACCAAATACAAACCGAGGCTGAAGGCCCAGGTTTGTTTGATGGTGTATATTTTCCAGGTGTTAGCTTGAGCCTAAAAACATTAGTGGATGGTTGGTCCACTTGCGCATGCGTCCTGGCGAAGGTGTCAACCTGGATGCTCTCTGCCAGTCAGTTCAAGACTAGCAGAGCCTTCCTTGATCCTGTGATTGTCATCGCATTCATCACTCGCTCTGTGCTGAGAGCTAGGTTTCTGGTCCACTTTGTGTTGCCTCTTCTGTCCAAAGCACCGAAGTAAAGAAAGCACACTAGTGGGTACTTTTTCTGGTAAGTTTCATGCATGTTTGGTATGTGGATAAAGAAATGGAGCAGAATTCGAGGAATTGCCCGCCATGACGGCATAAGGTTTGTATGGTTCTGCCAATTTCACAGCTTTCCGAGCAGAATCTGCCACCTTTTCGAGTATTATCCAAAAATATACACCAAATACAAACCGAGGCTGAAGGCCCAGGTTTGTTTGATGGTGTATATTTTCCATATACACTCCAGCCAAGGGTATATCCGACTTATACCTGCATGTACCTCAGTTTGTATCCTAAAAAGGAGTAGACAATACAGTGAATATACACTGACCGAGGCTCTGCATGATGAATGGACGTGTACATGTTTAAAGTAGGTATAACTATAAGCTATGATAATATGCCACTAACACTGCCAGTTACTTGACAATCAGCTCATGCGATAACATTGCACGACACTGACCGACGGCACTGACTGGTGGTGTTAGTGGATTTGTATAGCCTAACGTGTAGCTCCTTGGTTCGATTTTCTTCTTATAAATTAATGCTTGGCTCTCCACCCGAGTCGAATTGTGCATAGTATGTGGGATAACGAAGGAGTCCAGAATGGGTTCATCGCTGCTGGTCTTGTTTTAGGCCACTGGACTGGACTGTACATGTACGTAGTCGTTGTTGTTGTTGTTGTTGTTGTTGTTGTTGTTGTTGTTGTTGTTGTTGTTGTTGTTGTTGTTGTTGTTGTTGTTGTTGTTGCTGTTGTTGTTGTTGTTGTTGTTGTTGTTGTTGTTGTTGTTGTTGTTGTTGTTGTTGTTGTTGTTGTTGTTGTTGTTGTTGTTGTTGTTGTTGTTGTTGGTGTTGTTGTTGTTGTTGTTGTTGTTGTTGTTGTTGTGCTGTTATTTAAAGTCGTTCAACCAAACAGGCAATGGTGCCTGCTCACAAGGAGACGACTTAGAAGAGGAGAGGGCAGAACGAAAATGGGGAGGGGAGAAAAGCAGGCACGGATGGGAGATACATGTAGAATGGAGAGGATAATGTAGTATAGATTAAGAAGCAGGAGTAAAATCCAGAGCTTTGGCAAAGTACAAAAAGCGGTTTAGGCAGCTGGGAGAAAAAGGAGGTCTTGCGAGCGCAATGCATCATGCAACCGCTTCTTCTCTCCAATGGATCGAAGTTCCGCCGAGAGACTGTTCCACAATACGCTTCCCACAAACTGGATTGACGATCGGCTATAAGGGCCTCTTAGGAAGGGTATTTGCAGGAGATTGAAGGAAAGACCACGAGTTTTGCGGCGCTTAGGCGGGCATGCAGCATTAATAATTATTAGACTAAAGAAATTGTCGAAAAGAGGGCTTGTAGCAGACTGGATACAGCGATGGACGAATACTAATAATTTTAGCCTATAATTAATTATGTGGACAAGAGGAAGGATGCGTGTCTGTGCAAGCAAAGTTGACTTCGTCGACCCCGCTCTCCCTAACACCCAGTTTGCATACCGCCCTGGACACTCGACCGAAGATGCGCTGGCACTGCTCTCGGACACCGTCCTCCAAGCCCGAGACAATGGTTCTGTTGTAGCAACATGCCTGTTAGATATGAGTAAAGCCTTTGACAAGGTGAAGCATGCCACCCTCATCCAGGACTTGTTCAGCATCGGTATCTCCGGCACAGCCCTGAAATGGTTTCGGGACTATCTGTCTGGGCACCATCAACGCGTTCGTATGGGCTCCCGACTGGGCAGAACTGTACCGTGCACTTGTGGTGTGTTGCAGGGCTCTGCACTAGGACCCATGCTTTTCTCCATATACACAAGAGAAGTCCCCTCTGAATCTGTGCCGGCATCATCACTGCAGTTTGCGGATGACATCGCCCTGACATGTGCAAGACGGACAGCGCAAGAGGTGTCTGATGCGCTCAGCTTGGCGGTTACCTCCCTCTCAAGTTGGCTGGACGCTCGTGGTCTTGTATTCAATGCAAAGAAGAGCAATGTATTGCTTTTACCAGCAGCAGTGGGCAGCAGCCGGACGTGGTTGTACGCTGGCGAAATGATGTACTTCCGCACACCACCAGCGCGAAATACCTCGGCGTCTTGATCGATCAACGAATGGCCTGGCAGCCGCAAGTTGACCGGTGCATCTCACGCACTGCTAGGAAGATCGGTAGTCTGTGGCGGGCGCGACGCTGCCTCACTCTAGCTAGCCGAAGCAAGTACTTCCTATCTGTCATCATGCCGGATTTGGATCGTCAGCATATGGCTCCGGCTTGACCCACAACCAGCTAAACCGCTTGCAGGTGGCCCAAAACCGCGCAGCAAGGGCGGTGTTCGGACGACCACGATTTACCAGGGCCAGTGACCTCTTGGAGAGGCTCTCTGTTTATCGCGTGGACGAGGTATATCGCCAGAAACTGCTCGTGCTGGTATGGTGGTGCGTTCATAACCGTGCCATTCTTGCTCTGCAGGCACTGTTTGCTCGCAACTGCGGAGCAACTCGCCTTCAGCGCAGTCTGGGCCTACAACAACCAATAGCCAGAAGCCGAGCAGGCCAATGCCGACCGGCATCTCGCGGCTGCCTGTGATGGAACCATATACCTGACACGGTACGCGGTGCGAGCCATGGGCAGCATCCCAGCATTCCGCCGAGCTGCCATTCCCTACACGTTGTAGACTGCTACACAGTTGGTCATACCATGGTATTCAGTACCCACGAACTTTGCAAAGCCGATAATGTGATAATGCACCGTGGTGCATGCACAGATGGTACCACCACTTCGTAGACTGCCTCCCGTTCATTTCTGTGCTCCTGTCTTTATTCTCGTCAGCTATGTACTTCAGCAGTTCAATTCTGTGCTCCAGTCGACTAGTCCTCTGTATTCTCGTGAGTTGTGTACCTGTTTGGCTGTTTTTGTTTTTGTTTTTTTTGAATTCGCACAGTAACCGTGTACTTCAGCTATTCTCTCCTTAACTACTTCTTCTGAATTTGACTCTCCGCTGGCCTTCTCTCCTCCCATCCCCTTACATTGTATTGGGCCTCCGCAGCCCCCCCCCCTCCCCCCACCCCCCCCCCCCACCCCCGCACACACTATTGACTACATTAGGCTACATCTTCGTAATCGTCATACTCGTCCAACCGATGTCACCCTAACCCTGCGAATTCTCGTAATCAGCTCATCTCTCCCGTAGCTCCAGCTCTCCTTCCATCATGACCGAACATCAACTATACCTCCATTTGTATAATTATTAGAGCAATATCCATAGCATGCACAGTCATAGCTGCTAAGACCCAGACGTCATGACTTCGTTACAAGCATAGTGTACATGTACGCGGAGTTTTGCGGACTACCCGTCACTATCTCGTCCGCCCCGGGGATACCAGATAAAGGCTGATTCACTCGCATCTTCTGCTACATGTACTGTATCAGGGTGAGAAAGAACTTTGAAGAAGACGAGTTCGAGCACAAAAAATTGAAAAAATGTACAGTAGTAGCAGGCTGGTCGCTAGTCACGGTGGTCTTTAGTTACAGGTTTTACTGTATTGCCATGATTTCTACCCTGCTTTTCATTGAAAACACTATCTGCATGACCTCCGAACCCTTTACCATGCAGACCACCAGCACTGATCAGGTGCATTCTATACAATTGTGTCGCCTACATACTAGAACTGTGATACAATCATGCAGTTATGCTCCTACCTCCGAAAGGATTCCAAATCTTGCTCCAAATTTTCAACCACCAAAATATGCCAATAATTATGCCGGCATAATCCGCCAGTGCCTACTGGCGCGCCGCCCAGGGCGTCGGATTTCAGTTGCCAGCACTGTACTAGTAGCCAGTCTCTGTAGCTGCCAAACAAGCTAACCGCTACTGGAGTTGCAAGTACAGTAAAACCTGTCAAGGCGACCACTCGGACAAGGCGACCACCTGTCCTAGGAGACCACTGAACCCAGGACCAAGGGATCTGATTTCCAGTCAAATGACCCTGGACAAGGAGACCACCTGGTAACAGAGACCACGTTTTGATGGTCCCTTGAGCGGTCGCCTTAGGCAGGTTTCACTGTACATGTAAAAGAACATCAAGCACTGCCGAGTCTGCCGTTACCTCGCGCAAGTACAAGTCTAAAGTTATTAGCAAATCCTCGAAGTTTTCCGACAATGCCAACTCCCGCTACTCTGCAGCTGCCTACTCTACCCAGCTTTAACGAGTTACATGGACATACATGTACATGTATCTGTGCTAACAGGCTTTCCGAGCTTACACCAGCCAGTGATAGATACCCCTACCTTGCCTCTGTCCAATCCTTCCTGGGTTGTGCCGGTTGCCAACATCGACGGTCTCCTCAGAAGCCTAGTGGATGACGAAAGACTATCTGCCTTGGAGAAGCCACAGGTAGAATCAGCTGACACCACTAGGATCGTTCTCTACCACTATGGCCCCAACGTACTACCGGTATGGTCAACATTCCATGCAGTAAAGCATATCTTGAACAAGAAAACGGTTCTTCAGAATTCCCAAACTCCATTGCAGCGTGGCGGTATTTTCAGGTGCAAGAGAACGATTATCCAGACTACTGGAGACTGAACACCGAAGTGCTACTTGTTCGGCCAAGTTGCCCACAAGCCTCGTGCTGCTGTCTGGGGTATTACTCGCATAGTCGCCACTAGTACTCAAAGAGTATAAAATACTCAGCAGCGTTTGGCCTGTTTATCAGTATACAACTTGGAGTCATGCTGCTGGTGTGTGAAGTCGGCCAGAGATCCCGTTTGGTGGAGGTGCCGTGGATTACTTTTAATGTTAGTACATTGTAATCGGTGAAATGGCCGTCAACACGTGAAGAGGCTTCAAAGCTATACTACAGTGTATGCATTGTGTGTTCACTGCATGCCTGCATTAGGGGAAGAAGTCCGAAGAACCCATGGAATATTCTACCCTTTGTGCTTCTTTACGGTTCTGCCGATTCCAATACTTTTGGGAGCAGAATCTGCCAATGCTTAGAGCATTATGCGCCAAGCGTAACCCAACCCAACCCAACCCTTCACTAAAAGATATGGCCATTTACAAACTCCCAAGAGCCACAACCAAAACGAGTAAGGTTTGAGAAAGCGTTGCTATTTGCAAAGGAAACGAACAGTTCATGATGCACATCTATTAAAGTCTATCAATGCAGGATAAGAACTAGTGCGTACTTTAGTAAGCATCAACAGCAACGTTTACAGGGAAAAGTGGAGGAAAAAAGTCAAGAGAAATCGACAAGGATTTTAGTATCTGTGGTGGTCTGGCGGAGCAAATACAGCAGGGTCAAGGGTTTTGAACATTGAAGTACTATTGCGAGCACATCAATTTTGAATTGGTCATAGGTATCATGTCCGATGCTCGTTTTCACAATCTCTTTCCTTACTTCTTGTGGATCCTTGCCACGGTGAAAAAGATGCCAACCACGGACTCGTGCCCAGGAGCATGATTACTTGCCCAGGTTGATGATGCCGCAAACAGAGTCACGAATGCCGTTGAGAATAATACACTGAAAGCTCGATCCGCTTAGCTGCACAGAATTCTCGACGATGCCGCAGATACTGTTGAAGAGGGTCTTGTAGTAGGTGCAGACAGGCGAATCAGCGTTGGCAGAAACTGCATTCGACTGGCCAACCATAGCGCCATGAGGTAGGTTATTGGCCAGGTACTCAGCATATGCCTTCATAGCAACTTCATTTTGCGCATTTCCTTGCTCATGTGCTGGCCATGGCGCAGCATTGATGACAGCCACACAGACCACCAGAGTAAAGAAGAGGACTTGGACGTACTTCATCTTGAAAATCAAGTTTGGGAGGCGAAAGAAGCTTACAGGAATTAGGAACTGAATCACCGTTATGCCCCAGCAGTTAAACATCAGCTTCCTTTATACCCATGGCTGGCCATCTCCCTGCCATTGTGCCGCCATGGCAACAGCTAAGATATTACCGAAGATTATTGGGTTGTTCACAGTTTAGTGTGAGGTCCAGGCGGCATAGTACGATGAATGGGCAATCTTTTGCCAACCGTCCAGTTGTTAGCTCGAGCCTAAAAAAACACTAGTGGATGGTTGGACCACTTGCGCACGTGTCCAGGCTGGGGTGTCAACCTGGATGCTCTCTGCCAGTCAGTACAAGACTAGCACAGCCAGCCTTCCTTGATACTGTGATCGTCATCACCTTCATCACTAGCTCTGTGCTGAGGGCTAGGTCACTGTTCCACTTTGTGTTGCCTGTTCTGTCCAAAGCACGGAAGTAAAGAAAGCACATTAGTGGGTACTGGTCTTGAGGCCTGGGACAGGTGACGCAGTGAGCAACCCATTCAGGACAATACCGGTAATTCTTAATTTCTTTATACCACATACTGTGTGCATTCGCATTGTACTTTGTCAATCGGCTCCCACCTGTGGATTTCCGTGTACCTATTGAGCTGAGTCGTCAGATGCGAAAAGGCACATACAGTAAAACCTGTGAAGGCGACCACTTGGATAAGGCGACCACCTGCACCAGGGGACCACTTCAACCAGGACCAAGTGATGCTACCTCCAGTCAACTGACCCTGGATAAGAAGACCACCTGTACACAGCAACCACGTTTCGAAGGTTCCTTGAGCGGTCGTCCTAGACAGGTTTCACTGTATCTTGGTCAGCTAGATGTGCAGGTGAGAAAAACCCTTTGAATGTTTATGTCACGTGGTCGTTTTAACCAATAATAATTATTATTGTATGTGCCATGATCATGCGGATACGCGTTGAGTCAATACTTCACAATGCACTGCTGCCTGATGGACTCCCATCACCCACCAAGCTGACACCACCAGGTCCTTGCTCTACGTACATGTACGTATAAACCGACCATATTCTACCACTAACTTACTAGGATAGTCAACAGCTCATGCAGCAAGGGATCTAATACAATGGCATTCAGGGAGTCGTACCCAAACTACATGATTGTAGTTTGAGCACGACTCCCTGAATGCCATGTACAAGTAGTTCAAGCAAGAGAACGGTTCTCCAAACTACGGTACTCAAGTGCCGCTTTGTCGGCCGAGTTTCACACGACCTTGGCACTGTTGTCTGGGGTGCTCAACACTCTTGCATACATGTAGTAGTAGTAGTAGTAGTAGTAGTAGTAGTAGCTGCTGGAATGGCAGTCACCACGTGTAGAGGCTTCACGTTTTTACTACAGACAGTACATGCATGGTGTGTTCCCGGCATGCCTGCATTTTTTATACTAATGATGGGAAGAGGGGACATCCCGCTGGAATATTCTGCCCTTTGCGTTTGTTTTCAGTCTGCGGATTCCAATACTTTTTGGAGCAGAATCTGCCAATTCTTAGAGCATTGTGTGCCAAGAGTAACTCAACCCTTCACTAAAAGGTATGGCCATTTACAAACTGCCAACAGCCATAGCCAAAAATAGCAAGGTTTGTGAAAGCGCTGCTTGGATCCATACAAAGACTGGATCCAGGTGGATTCAGTTTTTGAATTTTTCAAATTGTTGCTATGCTATTGCTATGCTGTGACGTAGCACTTTCAAGCCCTATAGTCAAGAGTAAGCGACATAGATGTAGTATCTGTGGTGATCTGGTGGAGCAAATACATAGATGTAGTATCTGTGGTGATCTGGTGGAGCAAATACATAGATGTAGTATCTGTGGTGATCTGGTGGAGCAAATACAGCAGGGTCAAGCGTGTGTAAATTGAAGCATTGGGAGCACAACATTTTTTGAATTGGTAATACATGTAGATGTCATGTCCATGCTAATTCCCACAATCTTGTTCCTTTAATACTTCCTTGTCAATCCTTGCCACGATGTTAAAGATACCCACCACGGACTCGTACCCAGGACAGCAAGATGAGCGTGATTACTTGCCCGCCTTGCTGATGCCACAGACGGAGTCACGAATTCCCTTGAGAATCAGACACTGAAAGTTCACTTGGCCAATATTCAAAGAATGCTGCACGATGCCGCATACGCGGTTGGAGAGGTCCTTGTAGTAGGTGCAGGCAGCGTTGGTATCTTCTAGGCTTTCCATAATACCAAATCTGTAAAAGAAGTGATGAGCAATAGGTGAGCACAGAAAAAGATAAAGACATTATCTAGGGCAGAGCTCTGCCCTTGAACATATGATTGTAAGCATGTTTGGTTTCGGTTCTATTATTTCAGTTCGTTGCCTCAACAGTACAAAGTACAAAATTAATATCAAGAGGGACGAACGAAAAAAGAAAGTAAAACAGAGCAGAAAGGAAGATGCAACTGGGCAAGCGAAAAGAGAAAGTAAAACAGATGTAAACATGAAAAGTGTGCCAGAGATAAGCTTCTAAAGAATACGATGTGACGCTACATATTCAACGGAATTCCGCTGCAATGAAACCAATGCTCGTAGAACTGTTTGTGCAGTTTTTTTGCTTAAATTCGCTTAACCTAGTCAAGGAGGTGATCTTAGGGGGCAGACAATTCCGGAGGGTGCTGTATCTATGGAAGTGGAATAGACACCTACATACAGCTCTCACCACGGAGCATGATGAAGGTGATGGCAATCACAGGATTTAGGACGGCTGTGATAGTCTTGAACTGACTGGCAGAGAGCATCCACGTAACTAAGTCGTTGACACCTTCGCCAGGACACATGCGCAAGGGGTCCAACCATCCACTAGTGTTTTTAGGCTCGAGTTAACACCTGGAGGGTTGGCGAAAGACTGCCCATTCATAGCACCATGCCGCCTGGACCTCACACTAAACGAACCCAATACAGGATTATCTTCGGGCATGCCTTAGGTGTTGCAATTGCGGAGCAATGACAGAGAGATGGCCAGCCATGGGTAGCTGTTGTTGAACTGCTGGAGCATAACGGTGATTCAGTCCTGTAAGCTTCTTTCGCCTCCCAAACTTTGATCGTCAAGATGAAGTGCGTCCAAGTCCTCTTCGTCACTCTAGTGGTCTGTGTGGCTGTACATACCTTAGCTACTGTGCCCATGTATCTGTCACCTGACCGAGAACATGCGCAAAATGAAGTTGCTATGAAGGCTTATGCTGAGCACCTGGCCAATAACCTACCTCATGCCGCTATGTTTGGCCAGTCACGTGCAGTGCCACTTGGTCGGCCAAGTTTCACACGACCTTGGTACTGTTAATAGTGTTGTCTGGGGTACAAGCTTCAAAATCACTCAAACTTCCAAAGGCTGGCGGAGACGAACCTGTCACATTTCGTAAACTTTTCAATGCACGACCTGTTCACCACAATCTCCGTGTTAGCGCCACTGACGGGCACGCCCTGCGTCCCTGAAATATCTCGAGTTATTTAGTATGAGGTCTAGGAGGCGTGGCGTGCGCGGTCTTGCGCAACCCTCCAGGTGCTACTTTGAGCCTGAAAACACACTGGAAGTTGTTCAGCTGCATGGCAAAATAAACAAAATCACTTTTCCTTAAATGCCACAAACGTGTCAGCGTGATGGCTGATGGCAGAAGGACATCAGAAGTACAATAGATTGCACGTGTTGACTCAACGCGTATCCAAATGATGGCACATAATTATCACTTATCGCTCGTAAAGAAAACCCAACGAGACACCGGTCTATGTCCACAGCCAATCGAATCATCCACCAACAATCATCAAGCAAATACCGAAAGCATATCAGCAGGCGGCTAACCGATATTTCATCCAACCAAGACGCGTTCAGAGAAGTCGCACTGCTATACAACAGTGCACTTAGGAACAGTGCCTTTTCGCATCTGAAAGCTTATAATAGTTACTAGTTTAATAAGTACATGTACATGTGTACGGCAATCAACAGATGGGAGCCTATTGAAAAATACAATATGATTCTACGCCGTATGTGGTATAAAGAAATGGATTGTCCAGAACGGGTTGCTCGCTGCGGAACCTGTTTTAGGCCGCTAGACGAGTATCCGCTAGCATGCTTTCTTTACTTTGGTGCTTTGGACAAAGCAGGCCACTCAACGTGGAACAGAGCCCTACATATAGCTCTCAGCCCAGAGATTAAATGAATTTTTTCTCTTGAACTTATTAAACAGTTGCGAAGCCTCTTTTTCGGGCAAAGGAAACACAATTGATGAAAATGCAATACAAATTTAATGCAATCCAAGAAAACCAGAAAAGGAAAAATGTAACCCAAAAAGCATAAAATTTAATGAAGGTGATCAGAGGAAGACTGCGGTCGTAACTGACTGGCAGAGAGCATCCAGGTTGACACCTTCGCCAGGACACATGCGCAAGTGGTCCAACCATCCACTAGTGTTTTTAGGCTCGAGCTAACACCTGGAAGGTTGGCGAAAGACTGCCCATTCATTGTACCATGCCGCCTGGACCTCACACTAAACAAGTCCAATACAGGATTACCTTCAGGCTTACCTTAGCTGTTGCAATTGCGGAACAATGACAGAGAGATGGCCAGCCATGGGTATAAAGGAAGCTGTTGTTGAACTGCTGGGGTATAACGGTGATTCAGTTCTTAATTCCTGTAAGCTTCTTTCGCCTCCCAAACTTTGAGCGTCAAGATGAAGTGCGTCCAAGTCCTCCTTGTCACTCTGGTGGTCTGTGTGGCTGTCATCAATGCTGTGCCGGAACGTCCACCATATGCCCAAGAAAATGCGCAAAATGAAATTGCTATGAAGGCTTATGCTGAGTACCTGGCCAATAACCTACCTCATGGCGCTATGGTTGGCCAGTCGCATGCAGTGTCTGCCAACGCTGATTCGCCTGTGTGCACCTACTACAAGAACCTCTTCAACCACATCTGCGGCATCGTCGAGAATGCTGTGAAGCTAGGCGGGTTGAGCTTCCAGTGCGTGATTATCAACGGCATTCGTGACTCTGTTTGTGGCATCATCAACCTGGGCAAGTAATCGCGCTCATCTTGCCGTCCTGTGCACGGGTCCATGGTTGGTATCTCTAACAACGTGGCAATGATCGACAAGAAGTAAGGAACAAGATTGTGGGAATTAGCATTGGACATGAGTCACATGACACCTACATGTACATGTATTACCAATTCAAAGAGTGACTGTTATGCTCCCAATGCATCAATGTTCAACACGCTTGACCCTGCTGTAATTGATCGGGCAGATCACCACAGATACTAAACCCTTGTTACTGTCTCTTGATTTTTTTGGAACTTTTTCTTCACTTTTCAAGACCGGTAAACGTTGCTGTTGATGCTTATTAAAGTGCGATAGTTCCCATCCTGGACTGATAGCATTGGACGTGCATCATGAACTGTTCTTTTCCTTTGCAAATAGTAGCGCTTTCACAAAATTATTCGTTTTGGTTGTGGCTTTGGGCGGTTTTGTAAATGGCCGTACAGTACAATCATTTTAATTCATGTTAGTGAGGTGTTGGGTTACTGTCGGCGCACAATGCTCCAATAATAGGCAGATTCTGCTCCAAAGAGTATTGGAATCGGCAGACTGAAAACAAAGGCAAAGGGTAGAATAATCAACCGGTTCTTCCCCTCTTCTTTCTAATAATGCAAGCATGCAGGCCCTTGCAGGGAACACACCATGCATGCACTGTAGTAAAGCTTTGAAGCCTCTACACGTGTTGACGGCCATTTCACCAACTACTGCTATGCAAGTAGCCCTTTCCCAAAGGTGCCCTCTTAATTCGCACTTGGTGCTTTTCGCGTCCCTCAAAATATGCTGAAAAAGTGCTCTCTTTTCAGTGAAAACAGGCAAAAAGTGCTCTTTTTTCAGTGAAGGATAGCCATGATACATGTTCAGATATGACACAAGATGAGAAATGAATACGCGCTCTTCCATTTATGGGTCCACAGAGGGCAAAACAGGAAGTAAAGTTTTAAAAAAACCACTTTTTACAGCATTCTGTACATCGGGTACAAGCTTCACCAACTTGTTGCCCCCCCCCCCCCCCGAAAATGCTGCGTGCCAAGGCCCATCCACATCGAGCACTCGGAAACTGTGACCGCGTGCGTGAGCAAACAGATTTTAGCACTTTTTCAGCTAAAAAAGTTCAAAAAGGGCGATATTCACCAAAAACGCAATAAAGGGCGAAAGAAACGGGCTTTTCCAAAAAGGGCCAAAAGGGTGAAAAAAGGGCAAGCACCTTCGGGAAAGGGCTATATGCAAGACTCTTGAATACCCCAGCCAACAGTGCCCAGCTTGTGTGAAACTTGGCCGAGCAAGCCGTACTTCAGGAAAGTAGTATAAAGAAGCCGGTTCTTGCTTGAAGTACATGACTGTATTACTACATGACTGTATTACTGCATGTACATGTACAATGTACAGGACTTGTAGCCTTGTTCTACTAGTTGAACTATGTCTACTGCATTCAATTTTGACCATAGTAGATGTATGTAATTAAATAATCGAGGAGGAGACAATAGTCGTAAAATGGCAAAAAATAAGATCAGTTGTGCACTCGTAACCCCAGCAGAAAATGAAGAACTAAGTGAATTACATCTGTGGAACGCCGTCACATCAATTGTAATAACTAAAACACACACTTACGTAGCGAATATGGTTTCAGGCAGAATAGGAATACAGCAGCCAGCAAGTACAAAAAAAATGAAGTCTACACCTTTCCTGTGTGTGAATATAGTGTATGTGAGAAAGGTAGTGGAAGATGAATATGTTACTGTGTAGATGAATGGGATGGTGCGTACGTATTATTTGAAGAGTGTGAGCAATACACCGTTTGCATTCTGTTTGCACGAGTACGAATATACATAGCTTCCAACACCTGCAATTGTTTGAAGAAAAGTGCGCAACGAATAACACTAAACCAGAAATCATCAAACACCTTACAAGTTATGACATTCTGGACTGGACGCCAAATGCTTGTACACATTCTTCAAGTAATACGCACGCACCATCACATTCATCTGCCACTACCTTTCTCACATACATGTACACTATAGTTACACACAGGAAAGGTGTGAACTTCATTTTTGTACTTGCTGGCTGCTACAGTCAACTTCGCTAATAAGGACATCGGATATAACGACAATTCGCGAATAACGACATAATTGTCATGCCCAGAGCAAAGTCCCATCCAACTGTTACACATATAATGAGACTTCGGGTATAACGACACTTCGCGAATAAGGACACCTTTTTGATGCCCCGCCGAGTGTCGTTATAAGCGAAGTTGACTGTACATTCCTATTCTACCTCAAACCATAATATTAGCTACATATAAAGTGAAGTGTCGAAAAAGCCTGCAACCACAAAGTATCGTATTTGTTAGACTCGGGTGGAGAGTCAAGAATTTATTTACAATCTCATAATTTGCTAAATCCTATATATAGGATTTTGGTCATATTTTTCAACTCAGAATGGGTGTGGCACGAGCATAGGGAAACGTACATGTACATGTGTGTGACCAATTCTTCCGTATTAGGTCTTAGTAGAGGAGAGTTGAATAAGATAATGTTTTCAAATACTTACATCTAAAGCTCATCTCCTTGCGCAATATTTCTAAGGCCTGTGCCCTATGTTTCGAATCCTACATATAGGATTTGAGATTTTACTAGACCTTGTTTTATCCTTAAAACTGGTAGTTTCATGACGGCATGTGCGATATGTCGTCCTAAAACCACCCTGTGCCACACCTGTAATGTTCTTTTGCACATTCACTGCTTCAGTCGTTTCTATGACACCAGCTTAACAATGCTGTTCAAAGTTCCAATTTTAGCTGAAAATGAGTATTCATGTCCTATGAATCTTACAGCTTCTATGAAAACCATTATGCCGTTATTATGGGTCATGAATGGCTCATGATGACCAATAACAACGGCATACAGGTCACATATTTTCAAATCCTATATATAGGATTTTTGGCCAACAAATTAAGAGATAAGAAAAGAGGACGAAAGACCTACAAGTTACGTCACAATATCCACTAACACCACCAGTTGCTTTACAATCAGCTCATGCGAAAAGATTGCACGACACTGACCAACGGTACTGACGTTCTACACCTACATGTACATGAACGTGTAACTGGCTATTGGCTCTAGCACATCTCCTTATGATGTGCTTCACCTCCTTGTGTTATTTCTATAACTTAGAACCTTCCAAGCTGGAAGGCTGTTGGAGTGCGCATCCAAGATGTGCTAGAGCTGATTGCCAGTTAGGTGTAGAACGTCAGCACCGTTGGTCAGTGTCGTGCAATGTTATCGCATGAGCTGGTTGTAAAGTAACTGGTGGTGTTAGTGGATAGTATGGCGTAACTTGCAGCTCTTCTGTCCTCTTTTCTTCTTTCGGATTTATTGTACTTGTATTTGTACTTATCAAAGTATGCCATCACTGGCGTAGCAGCTAACGAAAAAGCGAAATACATGTACAATGCTTCTTGAGGAAAGGAAAAGGACATATGGATACGAGTTAAGACTTAAGAGTAACTCTCCATCACTGTAACTGGATACAATATACAGTCAGAAAGTGCAATAACTAGGCACAAAACTGACAAGAGTACTGAGACATTCGACGTCCTGACACCTAGCTTCAACACATCTCCGTAGCGCTAACCGACAGCCTTCCAACTTGGAAGGTTCAAGGTTATGGAAATACAAAGAGGGGAAGGCAAGCGCAACGAAAACGAGCAAAAGCTACAGTCCCCCTCTTTGGTATTTCCATATCCTTGAACCTTCCGAGTTGGAAGGCTGTCGGTTAGCGCTACGGAGATGTGTTGAAGCTAGGTGTTAGGACGTCGAATGTCTCAGTACTCTTGTCAGTTTTGTGCCTAGTTATTGCACTTTCTGACTGTATATTGTATCCAGTTACAGTGATGGAGAGTTACTCTTAAGTCTTAACTCGTATCCATATGTCCTTTTCCTTTCCACATTTATTTATGGCTCAACATCCGAGTTTCAAAATGCTTCTTGAAGTTATAATTATAGAGAAGATATTCACTGGTAGAGAGAAGCCGGAAATGGATAAATCTACACACAACGATAACTTCCTTTCTGTTAGAAACAGTAAGGCATGTCTCTACATGTTACTTGTGGCTGAGCTCTAGTTGAAATACTCATGTATGTACTTCGAACTGCTTGTACGTGTTCTGCCACTTTTTTGCCATTGTAGTGGACTTAGGAGAATAAAGTTGAAGACACCACTGCAACTGTACTTATGGTTGATAAATATGTTGGTAAAGACACACCTGTAGCCCTTTCCCAAAGGTGCTCTTTTAATTCGCACTTAGTGCTTTTCGCGTCCCTCAAAATATGCTGAAAAAGTGCTCTTTTTTCAGTGAAAACAGGCAAAAAGTGCTCTTTTTTCAGTGAAGGATAGCCATGATACATGTTCAGATATGAACCCAAGCTGAGAAATGAATACGCGCTCTTCCATTTATGGGTCCACGAAAGGCAAAACAGGAAGTAAAGTTCAAAAAACCCACTTTTTTACAGCATTCTGTACACCGGGTACAAGCTTCACCAACTAACTAACTTGTTGCCCCCCCCCCCCGAAAATGCGGCGTGCCAAGGCCCACCCACATCGAGCACTCGGAAACTGTGACCGCGTGCGTGAGCAAACAGATTTTAGCACTTTTTCAGCTAAAAAAGCTCAAAAGGGCGATATTCACCAAAAAACGCAATAAAGGGCGAAAGAAACGGGCTTTTCCAAAAAGGGCCAAAAAGGGCGAAAAAAGGGGCGAGCACCTTTGGGAAAGGGCTACCACCTGGCTTTAACGACCGCTTTTGCTTGCACCGTGGGGTGGTCGCTTAAACCAGGTTTTACTGTACCAGTATTCTGACGATAGTATCATGTATTAAAAGCCCGTCCTCAAGTCATGTATGATAAGGCCTGTGGAGAATTGATAAATACTTGAGGTACATGTACTGGTATATGTACAGAAAGATCGAGGGAAACAAGCGTGGCATTCACTTCATGACCACAGCTGCACAAGAGGATCGGAGCCTTCCCGGTGTCCGTCCGTAACAGAGGGTCAGCTCATCTACAAACTCTCTGTAAAGTAAAGGCCATAGATTTTCCATGGGTGAAACGTTAACGAGTCTGCTCGATGATTCCTTATCGCGGGTAACGCCAATGCTGTTGTGCAGACCGAGCCTCGGATGCATTCTCTTCTAACCTCCATCTCCACAATCTGTCCTTGACAGGTCTTGATCCTCAATTCTATACACAGTGTGTATAGTAGCTACCAGTATCGGTACAATGAATGTCATGCTTTTCCGCATTGGCATCGCCAACAAGCTCGACTAGCCTTCGCATAAGCCAAATGGAAAGAAGAAATGAAACTCGAGAGAAAAGTCGATTGCTCTGCACACCCACACCGGAGCTCGCGCTTTTCCGCCCACTTGATTTGACACTTGGCAGCACCAAGTTGGAAGTGTCGCTGATAACAATGAATCTTCCAGGTCTGAAGGCCATTGGTTAGCACTGGGGAGTCTCATAACGGTATGGGAGTATACTGTTATGTAATTATGCTACCGTGACCATGCTTAACACGCTATGGTGCAATGCTCAAGGCCACATGGTCATGTCGTGCGATCACTGAATGTCTCAGTAGAGTCAGTACTCCCTGTCAGTTTTGAGTGTCATTTTAGAATTAATAATTACACTACAATAGTGGTTTAACTCGGATGGTGAGCCAATTAAATTTAATTAAATTATGGTGAAAAAAGGAGGACAAAATGTTACTAGTCATAACTCGTAACATGTTGTCCTCCTTTTTTCACAATAGTGGTTCCTAATGAGTGTTGCACGAAAACTAGTTCGAATCATTTTGTTCCATCATTCTTTCTTCTTACATGTCTCTTTCCAATGATGATTGTGAATGAGTTGAACTAGTGCAGTGTGAATGGAAGCGAGCGTGTGACGGTGTGGGCTCTACTCTTAACTGGTTATGAAACTGCAGGAAGCCTCCCCACTTTTACTTACGTCTCTTTAAAAAAAAGTAAATTATCGTGTCCGTTCCCCAAGGGAACTCACGACGGCCGCTAACATCATGTCTCTTTCCACTACAATAATTATCTCATAAACTTCATGTTGAGGTCCGGAGGTTTTTCCATCCTAGCTTCAAGCGTGTGTGAGTGCTGCGACGTCTGCCCCATTTGGGGATAAAATTTGGCATTTGTGGTTTTGCTACAGTCTTCTCACCTCTCCCTTTTGCTACTGGAAGTCTCTCAAGCTTCGCATGGTATGTGCTGGGTGTAGTAGACGAGGGGAGACTCTCAGGGACGGTGGGTGCCTGTGGTATAAGCTTTGCCATTGATCCTTGCGGGGCACACTGTCTCCCAATTGTGCCCTTATAATCGCCGTACGTTTTCTGCACAAGTCTTTCCTTACCGGCTAGCGATTCCCAGCGTTTCACAATCGCACACCACTGGTCGATGTCGTCCTCGCTTTTCGCGCACACGTTCTTGCGGAATTCCTCACTGAGCTCGGGGCTGGTTTTAGCAAGCCCTCTGTAGGCGTGGTAGCGCATGTACTCAGCTTTGGACAGGGACACTCTCTTTATGTACGCAAACGCCTCGGTGAGATTCTGAAATGCTGATAGGTCAATGTAGGAGGTGTTGCTGGGTGCTGCCCGCTCAAATCCTGGTAGCGGACCATGCGACATAACTATGGGTACGCTTGCCACGGTGAGCGCCCGGCTGAACTTCTCCGTTATGTAGTCTTGGCACACGGCATTCTCGACGGCAAAATGAAACAGGTACTGCTTCAGCACTTTGCTTATGGGCACTCCAGCAGTCTCAACATCAGGGACTGGGTCGTAGTTATGAAGGCACCGACCTAGGCTGTGAACCTCAATCTGCTGCAGCATGTATTGCAGAAGCAACTGACGACCGCCGTAGGATCTGCAGTTGCTGACCAGGGCTGAGACGGGAACGGTCAGGTGTCGCTGTTCGTACTCCACTGCAACTGGTTTCAAGTACTGGTCACAGAAGCACTCACCCGGTTGCGACAGGGAAAACTCTATGTCGCTGTATCTGGAGAACGTTCTCAAGAGGTTTATGGAAGACATACTCTCCCAGTGCAACACCGTGTACGGAGCCTCGCCACTCGTGGCCATGTACAGTTGATACGCGTGTGCACGCACTGGAAGTGGAACGGGAAGATGCGGAGAATGGAAATCGACCAAGTCAGCTTGGGCGAACCAAGACTTGTTCGATGTGTACACCAAGTTGACACCATCGCAGCATCCGAAGTGGGACAGTCCATTTTGCGGCGGGTGGGTGACGAAAGGCTCGTGGCGGTACGACAGTATCAGAAACGTTGCACGATGCTTGGTGCAAACTCGCACCGTGTCAGGGTGCTTGCATTTCAACTCGGACACGGAGACAGGCCAAGCGTATGCGGAGCTCTCCCCGTCATTTCCCCACACCTCACTGACAAGAGAACGCTTGAGCCCGTAGGGATTAGCAATCGAAGACGAGGTGAATGTGCTGCCGCCTCTTGGCACTGACCAATAATTCCGATCGGACTGATGTTCCAGCTGGCGGGGAAAGACCAGTGATAAGCAGAACCAGATACCAACAAACAGGAGCAACGTCACACGTTTCCATCTGCACAAGATTAGGCGCATGCTTGCCTTCCGCAGAGCCCAACGCCACGGTTCAGACCGATATTCTTGTCCGGACCTGGTACTGTCGTCACTGATAAAACAATCATACAGTTCTAATAACTTCTATAATTATTTTTACATCTACTCTGTGCTGTACTTTTGTAGCACTTGTTCGACTGCTCGCTTGTGTACCACTTGGTTTGATCCCGCCTCCCAACTGTTTTTGTGTGCATATTTAGTATCAGGATTCAGGATACCTGATATCGGAGGCAGAGTGTGTAATGACCCCGGCCCCGTCAATGTCGTAGAGTCGCAGCCTAGCCTGTATGGTTGTTCACCGGTCAGTGTTCACGAAGCGCCTCTTCCACAGTCCCAGTCAAATGCCCTTGGAATAAGTGGTTGCGTTGGAGGGGTTCCGCACTTCCGACTTGACGCTGCATATCATGGACACGTACAATGCATCACTATGTACATCTAGATGTCATTGTGCAAACAAGGCCGGTCTAGGCAGCTCGAGGTAGCGGGTAAGACTAAGAGTGCTCAATGCACGAACGTAGAATCTACGGAGCAGCATACACACACACACAACATAGGCGAAAGGCTATGCAGCTGTAACTTTTCAAAGTAACCACCGTAGAATCCCGCACAAGGACATTTCGGTGCATGGGCTTATACGAGAACATTGGCTTATACGGCGACACCAAGTTGTGCTATTGAAATGTACCAGGGAAGTCGTAGTGATAAGTACATTGCTGAAAACCACTGTGCAAACAAAAACAACCGATGATTGTGCTGAAATGTACGAAAAAAAGCTATAATGTGCATGACTACGTACCTGGTATGGCCAAGAGTCCATAATTTATGGACTCCCCGTATGACCTAGGCCCATGGGCTTGTACGATGAAGCTTTGTGACGTTCGAACAAACCCTGGGCTTAGGGCGCGCTCACACTGCGACCATGAGTACGCGTCCATGCGTCAGCAAAACGCAGAAACGTGGCAGTCATGCTCACACTAGGCCTCGTACACGCGTAGACGTGAAGTTGTCACACAAACTTTACGAATTGCAGTTCGTATCCAAAAGAGTTCGTGCGTTTCCTAATAAAGTTGTGGCCCGTTTTGGATGTAATTTTTCGCATGTTGCATGTTGGAGGAAGTGCCTCGTGGCTCGTATTTAATTCTTGAAGTCGACGAAAATAATTCATACAATCAGGTAGGTTTGGACTCTTGAGGGACTGCCGCTGACAGCCAAGCGCTTTCGCTTTCCTGACCTCGTGGTCAGAGCAAGTGCCAGTGCAGTGGAAATTCCGGTAGTGGTTTCTTTCGTCTGTTGCCGAGAAGAGAACTGTATTTTCCGATGATATGTAACTGAAATGTCTTGAGGTATGGCATTCCATCATCGCAGAAAAGTAGAGAAAGATGATTTCCCAAACCGAAAAGCCAGGCCAAGCTGCCATCGTATTGAACGAGTACACTGTAGAAATTTATTAATGCGATTAATAGTATAAGTGAAGCGGACATTACAAAATGATGAATGAGAATACATGTATCTAAAATGGTTGTTCCTAATCGATTTTCTTGAGACTATCATCAGGGAAAAATCGTCTCACAATAGAGGCTATACGGAAAACAAACTACTTATAGGTTATAGGATAGTGGGGAGTATACAAGGTGAGGTGTGAAGAAAAAAAAAACTAAAGTGGGAGAGAATACGAAAGAAATTAGAAGAAAAGATGTGAGAGTGTTCAGACGGTGTGAGCTACTACAAAAGGTGAGTGAAATGAAGGCGTGGAAGCAGGTGACTGTGATAGAGTGAGGAAGTGTGAGGTGTAGGTGTATGCGAATGAATATGTGTGTGAATGCTAGGTGAAGAGTCTCAATTTTGTGACATTTTCTTTCTGAATGCATAGATTAGGATTGTGTTTACGGATGAAAACAGCTTCTAATACCTTAAGTTCACGAAACCTACGAGCACGGCACAAAACAGTGAAGCATGAATCGTCATACACTGAGCGGCATTGGCTACTAGACAAGAGGTGTTTTTTAATTGCTGACCCTTTCGTTGTGCTCTCACCTTCAGTCCGGTCATCTTCATCTTGGTTGTCCAACTCACTCTCTTCATCACTGCTCACACCTTCTTCATCCTCTTCCTCTTCCATCCCGTCCTCTGCACCCGACGACAATCCCACGCTACTGCTCACTGCCAGTCCATGTCCGGTTGTAGATGCCATTACCAGCGCACGAGTCATGCTCCTTGTTACTGGTCTCCGTACCTGTGCTTGTCCATTTCCTACAGTCTCACGTAACTGTGCACTTGCAGTGGGTTCACCCGCTGCTGTAATAGTGTGGTTCTGTTGTGCAACTGGCACCTGTTTGCGGGGACGGCCTCGCCCAGGTCGCTGGGCTTTGGCTGCATCTGACAAAAGGTACAATGGTACATGTTGTTTGACGCGTGCGTTCAGGTGCTGAAGGGTTCTTCCTACATATCGGCTATCCCAATGCCGACATTCAAAATGATAGATTACATGGCTAATTAGTTGGGTAGGAAGAACATCCTTCTTCACCGTGAACGCACGGGCCGTAGTGAAGACAGTTGTCAATGCTGTGGCAAAATAGGTTTGTCTGACCACAGTCCTCACGGCGCGGGCCACATCCAGCGAAATTTGACCTTTCCATGGAAGTCGTAAAAATACACGACATGGGTCAGGTCCAAACTCAGGCTCGGCAACCTGAATATCAGGTTCACTAAACAGCTTACTGAGGAGCTGAACAGGATATCGCATACACCTACACCTCACACTTCCTCACTCTATCACAGTCACCTGCTTCCACGCCTTCATTTCACTCACCTTTTGTAGTAGCTCACACCGTCTGAACACTCTCACATCTTTTCTTCTAATTTCTTTCGTATTCTCTCCCACTTTAGTTTTTTTTTTCTTCACACCTCACCTTGTATACTCCCCACTATCCTATAACCTATAAGTAGTTTGTTTTCCGTATAGCCTCTATTGTGAGACGATTTTTCCCTGATGATAGTCTCAAGAAAATCGATTAGGAACAACCATTTTAGATACATGTATTCTCATTCATCATTTTGTAATGTCCGCTTCACTTATACTATTAATCGCATTAATAAAGTTATTGTCTCCTCGTCGCCTTTTCACTGTAGAAATTGGTCACTGACCCGATCACAACGAAGCAACTACAAAAACAAAAACAAAATTGACATCGTCCAAAATAGTGCTGGGGCCAAGTCCGAAAAAGTCGCTTTATTGAGGAGTTGCATTTGACACCTCGTCCAGGAAAGATTTGACTTCAAATTCGGAGAGGCGGACCAACTACAGGAATTTTGGAGAAAACTAGCAGTTCCCAATGTTGTCCGTTTGGAAGTTATGAGCTATTTCCAAATTGCTTAGGTTACTATGGTAACCTGTGTGCAATTGGCCGTTCCTGAGGCAAAGCCGGTACAATTTTGGAGAAAAAAGTTACCTTGTTGGAAGGCGAGCTCTTTCCAAGACTGTTATTGAAAACTAGAAGTTTATAGGACTGTCGGCTTCCTTGTCACAGGAATTTCTCGAATTTCTACGGTCACCGCGGTAACGTGTATGCAATTAGCCACTTCTAAGCCAAAATCAGTGCATTTTCTTCCCTGTAGGCAGGTGGAAAGCAGAGAATAGTTATAATAATGTGGCTTAGAGGTCTATTGGGCTGTTGCAAGCCTGGTTTGTAGAGACTGGACCCCTCTCTCCTGATTTAGTGCCGGGATCCACACAAAAGGATCAAGAGGATTTAGGCAGGACTGACATCCAAGAACGAGCAAAGAAACACAGCTGATAGCAAAAACAAAAACAAGAAGACTCAAACAATTCCCTAGCATATATTAGAACTGGGGCTAGCCCCCATTATAGTTCAAATGGTCGCAAGACCAGGGCTATGCCAACCGTGGAGGTTGTAGTAAGGTCATAAGGAGCACTGTTTTCGAACACAGACTCAGTGCATCCTCCGCCTACACGTAGCTTGTAACATGCTGGCAACCAAACTACATTGTATGTTTTGTCATGTACATGTACATGACTACACGTATTTTTTCACATCCAAAGAATCATCTTGCCCGTATAGAGGCCAGTACTGTAAGGTGTACATGTACAATACAATGTACTGAACTGAAGTACATGTCCAGGACACTGTTGAGGTATTCATTATAGTTACATGTATTGTTGTTGTTACTGGTGTGCATGAAGTACATGTATACATGTACTTCATGCACATGTATAGTCGTTCAACCAAACACACCAAGTTCCCTTCTCATATCACACGGAGATGTCAGGACTTAGAAGACGAGAGAGATCGGAGTATGCAAACTGCTCCATGGCAGGGCAGAAACCTCACTATTGTCACTAAGAACTCCACAACCTGCCGATTAACAATTTTCTCCAATACGTTGACAATTGGCAAGAGATATGGCTTGTAGGAGTTGAGAGTATTCAGTATTATTATGGCCATAACTGTCTCCACATTTACATGATTGTATACAGGTGAAACCATCCAGGGTGTTCGATGTACATGGAATAATCTGTGGCATCATGGTAAGTCCCGGTTTTGCTCAGTCGGTAGAGCAAGCGGTTACAGTAATGGATAATGGTTATCATACAGAATTGCACACTTATTCCGAGAGAGAGAAAGAGAGAGTTCTCAGGTAATACACTGTAATCTAGCATGAAACTAATCCACAGGGAACTGATCTGCGGAGAACTGGTCTTAATCGGCAAGAAACTTATCCGCCGGAAACTAGAAAGACAGTAGCTTTTATAGGGTGAGTAAGTAAGCTAGCCTATGGTCAGGAGATACGTAGAGCAGAGAGAAGTAAGAAGAAAGGTCAAACTACAAGGTACATGATTGTGTGGGCAGAAGAATGGGAAAGGTCGGGACATGGCACCTGTGCAAGAGGAATACGTTTTAGAGGAAGAACTGAATAGAAGGGTGTACAATACATCGTATACATGTACATGTAGGTGTGCAAGAATACCAGGAGGACAACTGTTGAAAGGGGCATTCGGATGTACATGTATGTACAGCTGTTAGTGTAGATAAGTACATGTAAAAGGGCGGCTGAAAGTGAAATGCATCAAAAGGTCTCCAGTGTGCTATCTAAGGTCAACCTCGAAAGTGTGTGGGAACAATACATGAAATCAGCGCATCGTATAGTATTATTAGTAGTGCATGTAAAAGAGGATAGAAGATGAGGCTGGTGTAACAAGTCGAGTACATGTGCATGTCAATTATAATGTATGTATTCCTTTCTAACAATCAGGTACTGTACTGTATTTGCATCACTTGTAGCCGAGTTGGATGGTGAACAACTGCTGCACACGTACATGTACATGTACATGTACATGTATCTGTGAGTGCTGGAAATGATGCCACATGTACCGGTACAGGTACTAGCAAGAGTTATAACCCCCACCCCGGTTATACACTCTTGGTACTACTACTAGTACTAGGTGTAGAATTCATAGTGGCTCGGCTAGATAGCAGGAGAGGTCACTGCCCCATGCCCCATGGGGTCCGTCCGGCACTGTTTTGAAACTGTTGCTTGATCAGAGAGATGTGACCAGACCTTCCTGTGTAAATGCTTGCTGTGAGTTGCTGAAAGGGGAAGTTAAGGCAAAAATTAAAATTTCACCAGTTGTAGTCTTCGGGGTGCTGAGTCGAATGGTCGTGGTCCGAGGAAGCTGAGACGCTCCCTTCCTACTTGAATCCCAATCGAACTCGCGCACTTCCACCGAAACTGGGTGACTGCGCCCTACTAGATGGGGATTTGTATGCAAAATGTCACTAAAAGCGCCATTTCGTTCTTAAAAAAGCACGGGTGACCGCGATTGGCCCATATGTTGTAGTCTTTTGGACGCTGAGTCGACTGGTTTTGGTCCGAAAAGGCTGCGATGCAGCGTTCCTCCTTTATTCCCAATCGAACATGGTTGAAGAAGCGGTCACGTGCTCCTGCGTACACCAGTCAGCTGGTCACCGTGCCTGCAGGGTACAACTTACTAGCCTGTTTGACCTTTTTTGGGTGCAGTCCTGTCACTCGAGTTGAACCCGAGTTGAACCTTGGTGTGAAAGTTGTCACCTGCTGGCGTGGTGACCAGGTGATTTGGGCACCCAGGACCACGTGACCGCTTCTTCAACCATGTTCGATTGGGAATAAAAGAGGAACGCTGCATCGCAGCCTTTTCGGACCAAAACCAGTCGACTCAGCGTCCCAAAGACTACAACATATGGGCCAATCGCGGTCATCCGTGCTTTTATAAGAACGAAATGGCGCTTTTAGTGACATTTTGCATACAAATCCCCATCTAGTAGGGCGCAGTCACCCAGTTTCGGTGGAAGTGCGCGAGTTCGATTGGGATTCAAGTAGGAAGGGAGCGTCTCAGCTTCCTCGGACCAAGACCATTCGACTCAGCACCCCGAAGACTACAACTGGTGAAAATTTAATTTTTGCCTTAACTTCCCCTTTAAGCATGACACATGAGCACGGAATATGTGGCGGAGTTTGTTGTACATCATGTATGTTGCGGTTAGGGCAGTTGTTTGTCTATTCGCCATTTCGTTGATCAAAATTGTCCTTCCAGGTCTTGGCGTAGGCGCCCACCCCGGTCTACATGTACATGTACATGACTGTATTTCATGGGCAATACCGTGCTTCCTAAACATGTACATGTACATGTCGATTGGACAGCCTGCATGACATTGTTCCATAAAAAGAAAATGTGAATTGGGTGGAAAGTACTAGTACTAGTGGATCATGGTGACCAATTCTGTCAACATAGCACATCGCTGTCTGGGTACTACATGTACATGTACATTGTATTATGTGAAAGAAGGGAGGAAACAAGTGCCAGGTCAATGCAATCCCGGTAGTGTTAGAGGGGAGAGGAGCCCAGTCTCTACAAACCAGGCATGAAACAGCCCAATAGACCTCTAAGCCACAATATTATAACTATTCTCTGCTTTCCACCTGCCTACAGGGGAGAAAATGCACTGATTTTGGCTTAGAAGTGGCTAATTGCATACACGTTACCGCGGTGACCGTAGAAATTCGAGAAATTCCTGTGACAAGGAAGCCGACAGTCCTATACACTTCTAGTTTTCAATAATAGTCTTGGAAAGAGCTCGCCTTCCAACAAGGTAACTTTTTTCTCCAAAATTGTACCGGCTTTGCCTCAGGAACGGCTAATTGCACACAAGTTACCATAGTAACCTAAGCAATTTGGAAATAGCTCATAACTTCCAAACGGACAACATTGGGAACTGCTAGTTTTCTCCAAAATTCCTATAGTTGGTCCGCCTCTCCGAATTTGAAGTCAAATCTTTCCTGGACGAGGTGTCAAATGACACTGTCAGATTTCTGGACCTGGCTCCAGGACTAAAAAGGCCAAAGAATGCATATATGGCGATGCGTGCGTGCAGGACCACAACTACAAAATTTTAAAAATGTGCACATGTCGAGGATGACATCGACAACCGCCGAGTTTCATAAATCAACACTCCGGAATTTGAGAAATTGAACATACTTCAGGCCAGGTTGTACACAAATACGCTTCACGTCTACGATCATGTTGCCGCCAAGTCGTGGCACCCCCCTCCGGAGGTCGCGGTCACGATTTGAAACGTGGCCGCGACGTTTTAGTCAAGTTCATGCCGTTGCCATGCAACTTGGCCGCATGGCCGCATGGACGCTGGTTTTGGTCGCAGTGTGAGCGCGCCCTTACCGGTATGCGCGGGCATGGGCTTATCCGCGGGATTCTACGGTACAGTCAACTTCGCCAATAACGACTGCGGATATAACGACAATTCGCGAATAACGACATAATTTTCATGCCCGGAGCAAAGTCCCATCCAACTGTGACACATAATGAGACTTCGGATATAACGACACTTCGCGAATAAGGAAACTTTTCTGATGCCTCGTCGAGTGTCGTTATAAGCGAAGTTGACTGTATTTTAAATTAACAGTTGCATGCATTTCAGCGATCTTCAGACGGCAGCATACACTATCGAATCCTCTGCAAGCAGGCCCAGATATTTGATGCTAGTGTGGAAGTACAACGTTAGTTAGTGCATACATGTACATGTATGTGTGAAGTGTAGACGTGGCATTGGGGCAGTGGTATTGAGTTGTTTGTGACAGTTAACGAATAATAGGTGAGAATGGAGGCGTTAGCCCCATCCCTCACACAAACAAGTCAACAAAGAGGCATCTTTGGATTGAGGAGTGCTGGTTTCGAAACAACTGGTTTGAAGCTCATAGCAGAGCTGGTGTTAGCTCAGAGCAGAGCTGCAGTTAGCTCATAGCAGAGCTGCTGTTAGCTCACAGTAGAGCTGCGGTTAGCTCGCCTTTACCGAATGGGTCCGTCTTGGATGAAAGCAGGAAGAGTTGCAGGCGTCCGTCGCCAGGGGAGCTAGTACAGCCCCGTGTGACGCCATTGGTGAATTCGGCACACGGAAGCAGCATGGCGGCTTGGTAGAGCAGCTTGTCATGGCCATTCAGGATACTACTTTTCCGGCGTGCATCCGTCAGGTGTCGTGGGATTGGCATAGTCATAGGAAGGCGAGGGGTGAGTACAGCCGTACCATGGCATCGCTGGATGCCCTTCAACACCCTCTTCAGAAGCCACGCATCTACTAAGGGGCCGGCAAACCCATTCTCAAGGTGGGCTTTACGCACCGCACTCACATACACAGATACAGTTCAGGGCACTCTGATCATAGTTCACGCATGAATGTGTGTCCAGGAACGATGACTCGGGCAGCAAAAGCGAGCTTCCCCGGGAGGGACTCGAGTTGACGCTGGCCGATGCTGCGCTCACTGATAGTAGCCATGAGTGGCGCACGGATCTCGGACAGCTTGTCCTCTGGTAGCCGAGCTTCGTGGCGCTCGCAGTCTAGGACAATACCAAAGAAGGTCAATGATGGTGATGGCCCTTCGAGCTGGGATGGAGCAAAGAGGAATGCCGAGATACGTGACTGCCCGGAAGGGGATGGTGAGTTGCTGGTTGGCTGCAGCCAAACCAGTGGAGACGAGAAAGTCATCGAGGTAATGAAGCCGGTGATCTATAGCAAACTCGTGCTGCATGATCCAGTTGACTGCTATGGCTACTGAGTCAAAGATCGCTGGGCTGGAGCGGAGGCCGAAAGGCAGAAAGCGCTCTTAGCAGTAGGAGCCTTCCCAGCAAAGTCCTGACGGCGGACTGGGATCAGCCGAAATGCACTGCGTACATCGAGCTTGGACAAATACACAGGCTGTGGGCATGACATGATGATGTTGATCGCGTTGTCAATGCTCGCGTAGTGCAGAGAGAGCGGCTCGGCAGGAATGCTATCGTTCGCGCCGGTGCCTTCCGGACTAGACAGATGGTGGATCATTCGCAGCTTGCCGTTCTTTTCGGGAATGGCACCAATACCAGAGCGGCGCATGAACTGAAATGGAGGTGACGGAAATGGGCCTGTGGTCTCGCTGCGGGCGCTGGAAGCAGCTAATTGCTCGGATATAAATGCTCAAGGTAGAGCTGCTGTTAGCTCAAAGTAGAGCTGCTGTTAGCTCAAAGTAAAGCTGCTGTTAGCTCAAAGTAGAGCTGCTGTTAGCTCAAAGTAGACCTGCTGTTAGCTCAAAGTAGAGCCGCTGTTAACTCAAAGTAGAGCTGCTGTTAGCTCAAAGTAGAGCTGCTGTTAGTTCAAAGTAGAGCTGCTGTTAGCTCAACGTAGAGCTGCAATGCTAAATGGATGTAATATAGCGCAAGGCAGAGCCGCAGCAAATAGCTAGATAACACCAGTTGTGAGAGTGGACCCGATTAGTGGGTACGATAATTATAATGATGGTGTGAATAAGTTGGATAGGGAGGGATGGTGGGAAAAGAAACACTGCTGAAGCACGATCCGTTGTCTGGAATTGAAGAGCACAACAGGACAAGCAAGATTTGTTTTCTTTTCACTGCAAAAATGGGCTGGTGCCATTTGTGATTACGCAGCAAAACAAAAGCGCATGACGTCAGTCTTGAATGCAGTACAAAGTAATGCAGTGCAGTGTGTGCGCTAGTTCGGATTGTTGCTATAAAGATTTAAAGGGGAAGTTAAGGCAAAAATCAAAATTTCACCAGTTGTAGTCTTCGGGGTGCTGAGTCGAATGGTTTTGGTCCGAGAAAGCTGAGACGCTCCCTTCCTCCTTGAATCCCAATCGAACTCGCGCACTTCCACCGAAACTGGGTGACTGCGCCCTACGAGATGGGGATTTGTATGCAAAATGTCATTAAAAGCGCCATTTCGTTCTTATAAAAGCACGGATGACCGCGATTGGCCCATATGTTGTAGTCTTTTGGACGCTGAGTCGACTGGTTTTGGTCCGAAAAGGCTGCGATGCAGCGTTCGCCCCTAATTCCCAATCGAACATGGTAGAACAAGCGGTCACGTGCTCCTGCGTACACCAGTCACCTGGTCACGTGCCTGCAGGGTACAACTTACAGCCTGTTTTGACCTTTTTTGGGTGCAGTCCTGTCACTCGAGTTGAACCTTGGTGTGAAAGTAACGTTAGTTGTCGCCTGCTGGCGTGGTGACCAGGTGATTTTGGCACCCAGGAGCACGTGACCGCTTCTTCAACCATGTTCGATTGGGAATAAAGGAGGAACGCTGCATCGCAGCCTTTTCGGACCAAAACCAGTCGACTCAGCGTCCAAAAGACTACAACATATGGGCCAATCGCGGTCATCCGTGCTTTTATAAGAACGAAATGGCGCTTTTAGTGACATTTTGCATACAAATCCCCATCTAGTAGGGCGCAGTCACCCAGTTTCGGTGGAAGTGCGCGAGTTCGATTGGGATTCAAGTAGGAAGGGAGCGTCTCAGCTTTCTCGGACCAAGACCATTCGACTCAGCACCCCGAAGACTACAACTGGCGAAATTTTAATTTTTGCCTTAACTTCCACTTTTTTAAGTACTAGCTCAGCTAGTACATGTACACCATTTTAACAGAGAAGTGTTCCCGAGTCATCGAAGGTGATTCCCCACGCGCGACGCAGCTCACCAGATCAAGGTGTACGTGTGGGTCCTCTGCACTCAGTACGAGTAGATCTACAAGTCGTAGAGTCAAGTCGAGCGAGCTGCAACTCCCGGTACGCGGTGCCGATAACAGAGAAGTGTTACCGAGTCATCGAAGGTGATTCCCCACGACGCAGCTCACCAGATCAAGGTGTGGGTTCTCTGCACTCAGTAGAGTCAAGTCGAGCGAGCTGCAACTCCCGGTGCCAAAAGGCGGGCTAACGCCCCTACATGGCTACTTCCCCTTGTCTAACCCCCAACACGAAATGATAGTAGCCGACTGGCCGAAATTAAAAAAAAAAAAAAAAGGTGGTAGCGACAGTAGCGCTAGCGTAGTGTTGAGAATTTCTTTCCCTCTTCACGATCACGCCTGCTATGTTCTTGCGCTACAGTCGCTATCACCTTCGATGACTCGGTAACACTGCCCTGTTATCGCCTCTACTCTCGCAAACAACTCAATACCACTGTCCCAATGCCACGTCTACACATCACACATTTGCACATTGACTAACTTCCACACTTTCATTTCTCTCGGGTGTTTTTCTTTTCCTTTTTTTCGCAACCATCACATGTAGCAGAGCTCAAAAGAGACAGAAGCGGAAAGATTAGCATGTGCTGCCTTGTACGCGAACTGTTCTATTATTGTTATTATTATTATTGCCTGAAAAGAGAAAAAATCGCCAGACCCACCAGGACTCGAACCTGGGACCCTGCTTGTCATGAGCAATGCTCTAACCACTGAGCTATGGGATCAGGCTGAACCTAGAAGGCGCCGACAAGTTTTTCACTCCAAAGGCAGCTCACAACAAGTGCCACACATACTGATGGCACTTGGGTCTTTCTCCCTCCCCCAGGGGACCAACCACGGTCAGTTTCTGGACCCTACCAGAAGTGAAAGAAAAGTGATTCATTTTTGAACGGATTGGGAGAACTTCAAATACAAAGGATCGGGGGGGGGGGGGGGTGAACTGCCTGAAAAGAGAAAAAATCGCCAGACCCACCAGGACTCGAACCTGGGACCCTGCTTGTCATGAGCAATGCTCTAACCACTGATCTATGGGATCAGGCTGAACCTAGAAGGCGCCGACAAGTTTTTCACTCCAAAGGCAGCTCACAACACGTGCCACACATACTGATGGCACTTGGGTCTTTCTCCCTCCCCCAGGGGACCAACCACGGTCAGTTTATTGTATTCGAAGTTCTCCCAATCCGTTCAAAAATTAATCACTTTTCTTTCACTTCTGGTAGGGTCCAGAAACTGACTGGTAGGGTCCCTGAAATGAAATCTTCACAACTAATTGTTACTTGTACAGTTGTAGCGAAAATTACACTGATTCCGATGGTGAAGGTCAGGTTGATCGGAGCAGCCGTCCCCGAGTTATACCAGCTTGAAGTTTGCAATGAATTAATTATTTGGTACATATGTAACAGCATGATGACGTCATTAACTTGTCCAAAACCAGGCCGGATTTATGACGTCAGAGAGATAGACTTTGTATGGGAGTAGAAGGGGAAAAACCAATAATTCTTTCTTGTTTCTCTGCAACAATGATACTAGAATTTTTTCCAACCGGGATACCGGAAGGGTGCCACACGTCCCCTCGTACCGAAGGTTGAAAAAGATCCGACTTCTTTGGGACAATGGATAGCCTAAATACTGAACTGAGTTTCCCCATCTACAGTAGAGTCGCGCGCCCAAGAACGTTGTTTCCAAGAGGTTAGCCTGGTCCCATACAAACATCAAAGTCACTCCAGTCACTGGCACTTGGCCACAGTGTAAGTACAATGTAGGTGCAGTGCATCGTTTCCCCTACTTTAGGCATTGGCGGATAATGCTCGAAAAGGTGGCAGATTCTGCTCGAAAAGCAGTGAAATTGGCAGAACCATACAAATCTTATGGTGGGCAATTCCTCGAATTCTGCTCCATTTCTTTATCCACATACCAAACTTACCAGAAAAAGTACCGAATTCTGCCAATTTTTCTGCCAGCATTATCCGCAAAGGCCTACCATATACCACTCATATCGTACTCGAGGAGGTGCACATTGAGTCTATGGACATGCCCCCCCCCCCCACACACACACTTGCACCCCTGAATTCCTGGGCAAAGCAATAGAATAGTTCAGTATTTATTGCAAATCACTCTGAAAGAATACGTAAAGTCGTAAATGGCTTTGAAGATGATTGGGATCATATGCAAGCGCACACCACAACCCGGCCCGCCTTACGAACGAGTTGAATGCGACGCTAGATTAGAAATTCAGTGTGAAGAACAGCTTGGTGCCTGCATTCGGCTGCGAAGGGCATCCACCTGTGGCGATAGGATGCTCAGGTCCGGTGCCCCTGAAGCACGGGACGGCCCATTGCAGCGGGCGAAAGCGAAATCTTGCACCGCAGCATTAGTCACTTTTAGTGATCACCACGGAATCAGGAGAGTGCCTGCAGGTCAGTCTTTTCCACAACCGGACTTGCAAGGGTCTTCAGGAATATACCGGTACAGTAGTCTGTAGAGTCGCGCGCTGAAGATTGCACATGTCCAGCCTGAAATACCAAGAGTACATACCCCCCCCCAGAGTGTGCAACTCTAGATCTACATGTACTAGTATATTATGGGTGCTGTCCCGACAGAATTTCAAGTTGACGTCATTTTTATGATGCAGTGCGCATTGCATACGGATTGTCAGACGTATCCGGAACCTGTGGTGGACCAAAGCCCATCTGATCCTGTGCAAATTATTGCAGGGTATGTCACTATGTGGGAGTTGCACACTCTTGGGGGGTTATGTACTCTTGGAAATACTAACTGAACGCCCCGGCCTTTTAAAGTTAAGAACAGCGGTGTTGGTTCCCTCTGTAAGAATATTCTCTGCCAACCATCCATGAGGCAGAGAAAACCAGGGCTGATGCTGGGCCACCTGGGCGTAACGGTACATGAACCGCAGTCGACTGATCATGTGACATGCTCTCCATATGAACAGTACTGTCTTTTCTTCATTCTTTCATGGTACACTGGGTATGGGTCTGAACAAGAGGACATAAGCCCCAAGGAGTGTGCAACTGGGGGGGGGGGGGGGGGGGGGGGGGGTGTGGTGGTGTTGCTATGTACTCTTGGCCTGAAGCTGACTGACGGCTTTTTTTACTATTATTCACAAACCCAACTTGTAAAATAAATAATTATGTGGACAAAAACAAACAGCTATAGCTACTGAGCAGGGGCTTCTTGGCGCGACAGCAGCTGCAGGTGTGCCTTGGGTGGAGTCACCCGGCCTAGGATATTTATTTAAAAGAAAAAAAGCATCCTGCTGGCTCGTCCAGAAGCTGTCAGCTCGGAGTACCGGTCCCTTGCTCTACGACTCCCTGCCTGACAGTCCTGATAAAGCTTGTTGTTGTTGTTTGGCTTATACATTTATAATTATAATAATATAAGCTTGCGTGAAAAAGGATCGAGCATGAGGATTTTGGTATGTCACTGGTGATCGGAGTTAGTAAGATAGAGTGACATGCTCTCCCAAACACTGTGCCTTACTCATATAAAGCCAAGTAAAAAAAAGATTTTTGATAATCAGAATTTTCCGAAGAAGTGTTTCTGGCGCATATTGCACATGTTCAGGTTACAAAAATAATCCATGGATAAAAATGTGTGGATTGCACAGGTTGGCAGTGACAAATAAGCACTTGTGCATTCGGAAAAAAAGTTCAACCCCCCAAATTCGAAGCATTTTTGCCATAGAAACTCAAGCTGAGGGTGGCCGGTAGAGAGACGTGCCCGTATCTGAGGCGTTTGAGTGTACTACCATTGTTGGTTGTGACTGCTACCAGTCTGCCTGGAACACTTTGAACATGTGCAGATGACTCTGTGATACAATTTCCTGCTGCCATGCGGCGGGCACGCACACACACACACACCGTTGACGCCCATCGCCGGAGGCGATGATACGGCAGAAGCCATAGCAACTTGTGCTGGGATTGCACCATTTAACAGCTTGCAAGGCTGAAGAATTGACCGTCACTATTCAGCCTGTCACACACGCACACACACACACAAGTACACTGGAATCACACTGCACTGTGTGATGTCGCTACGGTAAAAGCACGTTGAAGCTGTACATGAGAGCTTGCGTACGCGCGAACTGCTAAAAAGGTTCGCGTTTCGCTAAACACACGAGTTTTCTACCATTGATCGGGAAAATAAAAAATAAAATACATCCCAGGACGGACTGAAAATCGGGGCGGGCGCTGACGATCAACAATCAATTATTTTTACTTGGCCTAACAGAGTTCAAAGGAATCCCAGGAAAGGAGCCCACAGTCGGCAGACATGCTCTCCCAAACACTGTGCCTTACTCAGCAATCCAAGGAAAGGCGCCCGCAGAAGCCATGAACCATCTGAACAACACACCCACATGTCTCGCACAGTGAAGCCCGACACGGAGATGTTCAGGAAACGGTGACAAACTTCTTTATTTACTCAAAAATAAGAAAATCAGGGAACCAAAACGAGCAGTGCAAGAACAATGCATGGCAGTGACATAGCATGGATGCACACACAGGCAAACATACAGAGCAGAGGCGCTCACACTACAGGACACCACACCACGGTGAGCCACTGGCAAACACAAAACAACAGGGTCGAAACAAACGGATTGCTGCAGCGCCAGCCAGAGCCACGACCGGAGCCCACCCGACGGTGCTGTCGTCAGTGGAAACAAGTGAACTCCAGCCCGGATGGTGGCAGTTCGGGTCAAGCAAACAGACACGCAGAAAGACAAATGAAAGCAAGTGCAGTAACGCGCCGCAATGATAAAGATACAATGGAAAACAACTGCTGACTCAAGGAGCGAAGATAATGGAGCTAGAGAACAGGAAGATTGGGTTCGTTGGGAAGAAAACGTTTGGAAGATGAGCACCCCGAGTGGTTGGAAGGCTGGGCAAAGGAAGCGCCCGGGTGCAAGATATACGCCGTCGGATGACGCGGCGAAAAGAAATCTTTTTTGGTAATGTTGGTATTTGAGACTGACTGTGTGTGCAAGAGAGTATAAGCGTCGCACAATCCACTGACGTCTTTGGTAATGAGCGAGCAGTTACTGATACTAGTATGTTTGGGCAGTACCAACGAGAGTAGAGCCGGCGATGGTTTACAACAAATATAGGCTGCAGAGCTAACCAGTTGGGCGCTGAGTTATGTCCTAGTGAGAAACGAAAACACTTAGAGAGAGAGAGTACCTGGCAAAAGCGTTATCAAGAAGAAGACAGTTAAATAAACGCACCAGCGGTTCAGCACCAGTACTTGAATTCCTGTGAGGTCTGCGGGGACTCTGATGTCCGTGCCGACACTGCCTAGGCACTGGGGAACATGCGTTCGACATGCGCCGGTTGCAGTTCCGGCAGAGTTGCCACCGACTGGAGCTTGGAGTTGCTGTACTTTGAACGAACAGCCTGCAGCAACACCGAAAGAAACGACAGAAAACGAAAACAAGACAAAACCGGTCAGCTACCATTCAGCACACCAAGAAGGTAACCAGAGTCTTGAGAGGCTGAAGCGAATGAGAAGTTAAGAGAAGGGCATGAATATACCGTCACAACCAGGTCACACTGATCAACACTGAACCTTGAATACAGTTTCTGGATGGACCTAATACCCTCCCAGGGGCGGCATAAGGTACTGACTGAACTGAGCCATACTGGCTGGGGATCTATTGCCGGCACAAAGCAGTCTCTCCAGGAAGCAGAGTCTTGTCTAGTTGAATACTATTTCAAACACCTTGCAGGTCAGATAATGCACACCTTCTGAGCCATGCTGGTGGACTCTGAAGAAGGTTCACTTTGGTGTGAATGCCTGTTCCGTTGGACAAGACTGATTGCGCTTCAATGTAGCCGCTTTGCAGTCTGTGATCTGCTGATTGTCCTGGACCAAGCCCTGTAGAATATACAGGTGAGTGAGCGGATTTCCCATGGCCGCTAAGTAAACAGGGCGAGTTAGTGCAAGCGCAGCGCTGCGCCGAGAGCCCGCAACGTTGCCAAAGTATCTCGACTGATGTAATCGTATAACCTCTACAGAGAGTACGAAATCTCGCAGCGAACTAGACAGGACCAATACAAAGACACCTACCACAAGCTTTCTCTCGGTGGAGGTCCTCTTCAGGACCTGCGCAATGCGGCTAGTGCACTTGGAGAGCTGTGCCTCCGTGTACCCACTGTAGTATTCCAGCGTGGGAGTCTGCACCACAGCAAAACACACGCACGCACACACACACGCACACACACACGCACACACACACACACACATCACAGGCGAGTACAGTCAGAACACGGTATAAGGGGGTCGTCCATAAATATCGAACTTTTTCACAAAACGAAATAATTTCGTTAAGGGGTAGGAGGGGGTTGACCAATTTCGTTTCAGAAAACATTGATTCATGTACATGGCCGTTGTATATGCATGTATGTCAACATTTTTTTACGTTCTGAGAGGGAGGGGTGGGGTCTAAACTAAAATAATTCGTTTGGTGAAAAAAGTTCGATATTTACGATATTTAACCCTTTCACTGCCAGCTGACCACTCAAGGTGACAAGGCGCTCCCTGCCAGGCTGTCAGCTGAGCTGTACACCCCCTCCCTGCCAGGCACTTTTTACCTCCAGCTCGAAAAATCGAAAGGCCTACTTTTCCTGGATTTTTTGGTACTTTCTGTACGGAATATCGCTTTCCAAAGTATACATCGTAGGTAGACAACTCATAAAGGAAGCCATTGCCGTCGAAAAAAATCGCAAAATCCGAAGTACAAACGTGCTGCGCGATCTAGCGCCAGCCGCTGTACAAAAATGCGTGTCATGTCATGCGAAAGTGCGCCGCATGCGCTACATACACTATGTACACGATCGGCCCGGACACTCGCGAAGTAAAGTTAGTTGTTGTTTTGGAGAGAGAAGCAGATCCTTTTTTTCGTTCGCTGGGATTGAAAGATATGCCAGTGGACAGGAGAGCTACAACACTGGAAGCAGAGGAGATGGCTTGCGGAATCTTCTCTATCTTCGTGGCAACAGGACTTCAGTTGCGAGAGACTTTCGTCCTGTCGTTGCGGACGAAATTCTTGTTGCTGCCACCAGAAAACTCGGAGAACGAAACGTTCGTAAGTCGTTTGGTGAAGCGGATCGTGTCGGTGAACGGCTGCGGAATGTTCTGCCGCCATGGTGGTCGTTTGTTCTCCCCATTAGCAGCAGTCCAAATACTTTTCAACTTCGGAGAGTGAAGCGCTTCCCTGTTCCGTTGACAAGCGTTCGCGAGTGTAATTCACTTTCGCATCAGCTTGCAGTAGATCGTCAGGTTTTGAGCCAGAGGTAGGTGTCGTTGTAGAAAGAATATAATTATGTTGTAGCTGACATACCTGTAGTGTCTCTTGACCGTGCTGGTCGCCATTGCAACGTGGTAGTTCTTAGAAAATTTTAGTTCTGGACCCGGTGACCGCCGCCAGCGCTGTTTCCGTCAAGTTTGCAGTGAATGCGTCCGCGAGGAATTTATCGTCTGGTTGTCTCTACCCGTGACTCCAACCGCCTATCGCAACGGATAGCCGCCTGGAGTCTTGGGTAATAGCTAGGCATCAAGTCTGAACCAAATTCCATGCTCCGTGCAATGAAAGTTGACGGGAAAGAGGAAAATACTCGCACCGACTCAGCGAGGTGGAAGTGCGTGAGAACCGGTTTCTTCCTCGCCGATCGGCTAAAAATCGGATGCGCATTTTCAATGACGCTGGTTCGATTTTTTTCAAATGGCAACCCATACTTCTGGAAGCGTATTTCGATGGGTATGGACATCTTCCAGGGCCCAGTGGCCGTCTACCACGGCAAAACATCTCCAATATTCGAAAATAGAGGCACGAACTGGGTGAGGTCTGCCTGTCGACGGAAGTCGACAACAGCACTGGGGACTGCATGTTTACTCGTCGACGCAAGTCGACAATGGCACTCGGAGTGCATGAATGCGCTGTCGACTGCAGTCGACAGCGGCAGTGAAAGGGTTAAGGCACTGGTCATATTCAGCTGAACACCCACACAGTATGATACCACAGAGTACAGAACTCTGCAAGAGTGTGCAACTCTCACAGACCCGGCTGTCCCAACAGAATTTCAAGTTGACTATTATTTACGATCCAATGCTCCCTGCACCAGTGATTTACGACATTTTAAGGGGCCTGGCTAAGCTCTACGGCGTGTCAACACATCACACGTGCTTCCAAATGGGGCCTTGTCCGCCACCGGTTATCGATATGTCTGGTAATACGTGCACAGTGCTAGTGTGCATCGCATCATAAAAAAAGACGTCAACTGGAAATAATAAATGATACTTTGTCGGTACAGCACCCCTTACTGGAGTTGCACACTCTTCGGGAGTTATGTACTCTTGATGATACAAGTGGAATCCTGAGAAAAAAACCGCGGAGAAGAATTCCGAACATGTACCCATTGTCGTAAAGCGAATCTTGTTAGCAACAGGTCGCGACAAGCAAGCTACCACAACACCTAGTTAGTCAAAGTCTGAATGTCAACAAGCCCATTGCGCAGGTTTAAGAGAGCATGTCTGAGAATACCAAAGTATGTGTGCAAGTGGATCTCTCCGATTTCGCTCAAAATTTGCAGGTAGGTTGCCTTTGGGGTGTGGATCGACTGTGCAAAGCCCTTGAAAAAGTTTCTGAAGGGAACCTTGAAATTTGCATACCCCTCAAAAATGGCCGAAATATCACATTATTTATGGGTCTAGAAACGAGTCACGCCACAGCGTATACGAACAAGCTATGAACAAAACTCCATCAAGCCAACATTGCCTCACCTTAGAAGAGTTCCTGGAGCAGTACCGCTTAGCCACGCCAGCATCCCAGAAGACGAGGTCCATCACCCCCTGACGCCACAAATGATCGTCTTGAAAATAGCCAATTTACAAGCGCTGGCAAAACAGCCAGCTACGTCCTCAATTGGCCAGAACTATACACCGGCAGATAGTAGAACACCTCTTCTAGCGCTGAGGACATGTCCCCCATCTTCCTTTTGGGGTTTTCTTGAAATAAACTTTTTTGAATTTTTCCACTCGACCATGCTGAAATACGGCCAAAGTCATACCTGCGCAGGAAAGCTCGCCCCGTCGCGACGTCTCCTCAGCAATTTCTACTCCAACACTACTCCCAAGGCCGCAGAACAAAGTATAGTGTTGACTCTGACAAGGAAAAGCAGCGGTGATCACTTGTCACTCCAAACGACAAGCTTCTCCTTGCGCCACCAATAATTTTTGTGCGACTGTTGATGCAAAAGTGACTGAAGGCCTGATAGCTGAGCGCAGTTTTTGAATTTTATTGCAAGATGCACGGTGAGATCGCGTGCTCTGTGACGTAGGATGACGCTTCCTGCGTCACGATACTCGTACGCGCCCAACGATCGTGAAAGTGCCTGGAACGCTACTCGGAACAGACCATGATGGCAGAGGTAAGATGAGCTTCATTTCCTGCTTGAACTGCTGAGTACCCCAACAAACTGTCCTAGGAGTGTTGCAATGGCAGCAAGCCGTTGAAATATGCCCCGTACAGCATGGAGAGTTATTCGTCTTTCACACATACCTCCTGCAATCCCGAACATAGTCCAACAGTAAAAGTCCCTTGTTTTCATGTCGATGCTCGACAAAAGCGGCTAGCTCGGTCCCTGTGTTGACTGGCACGCGAGTAGCACTGACTGCACGCACTTGTCGCGTGAACTGCATGAGAGATTTCTTACGTCATAAAGAATGTGATTTCATCATCATTTCACTGGTCTTCGACCTACATGGTCAGGGAAAGTCCCGGTTCGTAGGCCTACAACACTCCCAGCGTGTTCTTGAGCGCAGTAACAACACAAGTGGGATCACTTCCAGACCACCGGGCGTTCAAGGCGAGTAACAAGCGCACTTGACGAAGGTGACTCTGAAATCTCGTGAGCCGTGCAACACAAGTGGGATCACTTCCAGACCACCGGGCGTTCAAGGCGAGTAACAAGCGCACTTGACGAAGGTGACTCTGAAATCTCGTGAGCCGTGGGCCACGCGACTTGGCATTCTTGCGTCACAAGGCACGTGATTTCACCGTGCATCTTGCAATAAAATTCAAAATCTGCGCTCAGGCCTTCAGTCACTTTTGCATCAACAGTCGCACAAAAAATTATTGGTGGCGCAAGGAGAAGCTTGTCGTTTGGAGTGACAAGTGATCACCGCTGCTTTTCCTTGTCAGAGTCAAAACTACACTTTGTTCTGCGGCCTTGGGAGTAGTGTTGGAGTAGAAATTGCTGAGGAGACGTCGCGACGGGGCGAGCTTTCCTGCGCAGGTATGACTTTGGCCGTATTTCAGCATGGTCGAGTGGAAAAATTCAAAAAAGTTTATTTCAAGAAAACCCCAAAAGGAAGATGGGGGACATGTCCTCAGCGCTAGAAGAGGTGTTCTACTATCTGCCGGTGTATAGTTCTGGCCAATTGAGGACGTAGCTGGCTGTTTTGCCAGCGCTTGTAAATCGGCTATTTTCAAGACGATCATTTGTGGCGTCAGGGGGTGATGGACCTCGTCTTCTGGGATGCTGGCGTGGCTAAGCGGTACTGCTCCAGGAACTCTTCTAAGGTGAGGCAATGTTGGCTTGATGGAGTTTTGTTCATAGCTTGTTCGTATACGCTGTGGCGTGACTCGTTTCTAGACCCATAAATAATGTGATATTTCGGCCATTTTTGAGGGGTATGCAAATTTCAAGGTTCCCTTCAGAAACTTTTTCAAGGGCTTTGCACAGTCGATCCACACCCCAAAGGCAACCTACCTGCAAATTTTGAGCGAAATCGGAGAGATCCACTTGCACACATACTTTGGTATTCTCAGACATGCTCTCTTAATAACAATGAAACCTACCCATGTGCCTTTGTTGAGCAACTTGAAGGTGAGATTGAGAGCGGATGCTGCTATCGTTGATGGCAGCTCACAGATCATGTCACCTTCTGGCAGCGTCAGCTCCATCAAGTACTTGGCAATAACATGCATGAGCGCGTCGGCCTGGGGTAGACACATAACACAGATAGACGATCAATTTCAACACAGGCCCTCAAACAGGGTTGACCGATTTCGAAAGCCGCCGCTCGAGGAAAGCTGTGTCCAGAAAACAATCAAAATAGGCAAGGGCAGTGTTGCCACATCATTATAGCCAAGTATCAGTAGACTGAAAAAAATAAAATGGACCCCCCCCCCTCATAGTAACCCTAATAATATTATACCGTAGAATCCAGCGAATAAACCCACCCGCGCATAAGCATAGGCCAAGTTCGAACATCGCCAAGCTTCGTTGTACAAACCCACCAGCGGGATTCTACAGTGCACACGACTCAGGCTGAGTTTGCCGATTTCCCCCAGACAGCTGTATTGTAGGAGAGAGCTATGGAAACACTCGTAATGAGCAGTAAAAGCCAAAATTCTGGACCATGACTTCTAAACCAAGCACAAAGGTCAGATTTGGACACTTTCATGGCTGTTGTCGGCAGGTCGTGACAGGCCTCAAAAATCGACAGGCTACTGACATGTCGGCAGGTGTGGCAACACAGCAAGGGAGAGGACAAAAGCTGCAAGGCATGCGATGACAGAATAAAGAAAAGCAGAGACTCCCCCCCCCCCCCCACCACACACAAACTTCATCTCAACTCCACTATTTTGGCAGTTTCGTAACAACATCTAAGAGGGCACCACCAGTGTCAGCTAGCACCTCTGAGAGCATCAAACAGCCGTCAAAAAATCCACAGAAATTGATACTAGGGGGACAGTCACCAACACACGCAGCAGTAGGAACTTACATGTCCAGCCTTGGAATTTCTTCTGAGGAACTGCAAGCAGAAAGGCTTTCCGAGCTCAAACTCCAGAGTTGCCAAGATCCTGACCTCCATGGCGCGGATTTGCGACGCTGTGTAGGTGTTGTCCGTGATGAAGACAAAGTCCTCAATCTCCGGCGCGTAGATCTCCTCGTACTTGGAGGCCAGAAGCATGGCGGTGACACCAACCAGCTGCAGTTGATTGCGAGGTGGCATGTTCAACTAGGGATACGACGGAATAAGAAACAAACAAAACAGCATTACATTACAAGACTCAAAGGAAGTCATGTAGCTATGACAACTATGTACACAGGGGACCTAGGTCGCAGCCATTTTTCATCAGGCGTGGTGCCACAACCAATGGATGCGAGTTGCAAATCTTGCTGTTACTTTATGGTTGCCATGGAAAGCCGCAGAGCAGTGTGAGAGCACGTGCTGGTCACAGACCTTGTAATGTATTTTGTATTTATGGATTTTCCACAGGGAGGGAGTCTCCGTGTGTAAAGCCCGGCCAAGTACACGAGGCAAAGCTTTCCAAAAGACTTGCAGCGCGTGCGTCGTAGAAAAGATTACGTCAACAAATTCCGCCACAGGCGAACCCATCCGCGAGTTGCACACTCTTGTCTATCTACTCTTGGTTATACGGACCTTTCTTTTTCATCTGCAAGGCGACACATACTCCCTGCGAATCAAACTCCAAATAAGCAACGGAACCCGTACATGAGAGATGATACGACCCACTACAAAGCGCAAATACCCCATTATCTGCATCCAGCACACTCTGGCATGGCTAGTTGTCAGGAAGAAGGCAACATAACACCCCACAAAGCCACTGGCGAGTAGTGGTCTTTGGTCGTTTCCGCATAAGTGGTCCCTTTTCTGCTGGATTAGGGAGGGCGCTGGAATATAAAATCTGATTTACTGCTGCAGTGTGCATAAAGAGGACTTTTTGGTTACTGAAAATGGTGCTGGTTTATAAAGTGCCGGATTAAAGAGTGACCACTGTACTAGTAAGTGACATGAACTGATCAAAAAGTAATGCTAGGAAAGACCTCGTCGGGCTTGTTTCACAATAGGGAGGTTTAGTTCCCACGTAATGGAAACGCGTACGTGGGTGATCCACGTAAAGTGGATGAAGGGCACCCGCTTTGCAATGTTGTGTTTAGTCACACGGAACAAACAAAAGCATGAAGCGAACGGCCCAAACCTGGTCAAAGACGAAGCTACCCGGGCCTAAGAAGCTCATCCAATATTTTGATTTCGTGCTTCTTCAGCTGAGCACCCTCACAGCTCGCACAATGCGCTCCATTCTGATGTTCACCCACGTTCTGGCGGAACGTGGGTGAGCCTCCATACATGGTATGTCGTGAATCAGAAAACGTCTGTACGTGGGTCACTGAGTATCACGTGGTACACACACGTGAAATACCCACGGATTACGTGGGACTAAACCTCCCTAATGAGACCATCCACACAACTTACAGAAAGGAATCGATCCAGTATAGCCACAGCTACGTACAGTGTCTCTTGAAGCAACTGGAAGCGACTGTGAACCTGGAAACAGGAAAGCAAACACACGCGTATTGAATTTCATTCAAAAATGCAAGAGAAATTACGTAGAGCGGCTCAGCCTGATAGGATGCCCCCACCCCCAACCGAACTTGAGGCATACTCTAATTTCAAATTTTCGGTGCTCAATATTTTTGGCATGAGGGCAAAAGGCCAGGTTAGATGCACAGAAGTTTTACGTACAGAAAAGCAGTTCCCTATTGGTTTATGTGGTTTAGTGTTTGTTCTGAAAATAAAAGTACACCGAAAATTTGTGAAATTACACGTGCTTCATCGCACACACCTAGACATACCGGTATACTACAGACTAACAGTGTTCTGTTTTGCTCATGGGCAAAACCTACCGACGTGGGCTTCCCACGTGCGGAGAACAAGAGAACAAAAGAGCAAGAGCGAGAAAGAAGCATGCAAAGATTGCTGTTGAAGTATGTGGAGTCGTCCAAAGGCCAAAGTCCTGGGATTATAAAATGCTGCCTGGACATGCAACGCACATCCACACAGCAACACGCACAGCTCTCTCTCTCTCTCTCACACACAGCTCACCTGAATGAGCCAATCCACAAGGATAGCTCTCATTTCGGTGGTAACGTCGCGTTGACCATGGAAATAATTCCTCTGCAGCGAGTATTTGCTCTGCACAGTAACGACAGCAGCAAAAAGAACCGGTCACTAGAAACAATTGCAGACACACCTCACTCACAAAATAACTACAAACATAAGACATCTGGCAAGGGTGCAACTAGAACTCCCATGATTGTTACAAAATCGCCAACAGAATCCCATATATTGCAGGCCGTACACGAGCATCGCACAGACACACATATACGCGGGCAGTGATACAGCCAAGAGCAAGCTGGTTCCTAGACAGAGCGGTGCGCTTACCTCTAACCGGCGCATGTAGTGATATATTTCCTGGACATACTCGGAGCACAGCTGAGGGTTGTCTGCATCTCCCGCGTCCACATCCTCGATGTGCATCATCTGGGAGAAGGCAACTGCCACCTGGTCAGCAGCAGAGTCAACATGCTCGCGAGTGGCGGTGGTCGTGGTGGATAGCTGCTGCGTGTCAGCAGTAGTCGACGCGGTGGTGGCTGTCGGCACGACATCAGCCTCTTTAGCTCGGGACCGTGTAGTCTAGACGCGGATAACAGACAAGAAAACAACACACACACACATTAGTCTACTTTGTTTGCATGCACGCACCATTGATCTCAACCACAGATGTGATGGGTGTATCATAGCAAGTCGCGGTGGTGCAGGTCACTGAGCTTGTCCTGATTTCGGTTTTTTGATACAGATAGCCTGGTGACTTTACTTGTCGGTGGATGTACACAGTCACACAAAACACCGAAATCCTGAAACTGGACGTCTAAAATCAAGCACAAACTTGGCTGATTTCCAGGCTATGAAACATGAAAATTTGAGCTGTACGCAAGTCTCGGCTTGGCTGACCTCATCAGGGTGACGTAGTGCACGAACTGCGCTGTTTCAGATCTGCTATGCACAGTTGCACACTCTGGTTTATGTACCCCACCAAGAGTGTGCACCTACATGTACGTGCATAACTTCTGTACAGTGCGGCGACGGCAGAACTTCACATCGCGTGACATGGTTCAAAAGATTACGCTGGCAAGCAGTGCAAAGTGACCACGAGAGAGTTGAACCCAAAGCACGGTTGCGCACAGCCCTGTATCTGTCATGAACAAGGTGCAGATAATGTGTACGGGTTCGTCACGTGATGCGAAGTTCTCCCGTCGCAGACCCTACAGCTGGAGTTGAACACTCTTTGGGGGTTTATATGTACTCTTGATATAAGCAAGAGTCATAACCCCCAGAGTGTGCAACGCCACACAAATCTCTGTCACAACTCGTTTTCAACATTACGTCATTTTCATGTCGCTGCGCGTGCAGGCCGCGACATTCGCTACATGAAAATGACGCAATGTTGAAAACGAGTCGTGACAGAGATTTGTGTGGCGTTGCACACTCTGGGGGTTATGGATTCTTGATATAAGTTATAGAACCATTGTCTGAATCCAGCACTCCACGCACCCGTGCATTTCACCAGGAAAAACAAGTTCATAGTACACTACAAATGATATGCCGTGCTTAATATACACGCACAGGGCTTCACCGTTAGAGTAGGTCTCGCCCAGTACCAGACCACAGTAGTACCAAGAGTTCATACCCCCCCCCCCCACACACACACACACGGTGCACAGTTTTCATCAGCATTTTCAACACGGGTGGAAAGTCTTCACGGTTGAAAGAACGTTGTCTGTTTATGCGCAGAGAGTTGACGTTGGCAGATACCTGATATGGTAAGAAAAGTCCAGTCGTGCAATACATAATGCAAACACTCCTGTCAATCTGTGTTCATGGCGGGGTTGACCCGGTCCTGGATTTTAGGTGCGTGAAGACTGGGGGATGTTTGAACTGCGCAGGCACCCACGTGAGGAAAAATAAGCTCCTCTTGAAGAAGTACAGATCAAACAGTCAGTGTTGGAGGTTCGAGTGTCAATTGAGTTCTTTGTCATGGCCTTTGATAAATTGAACGTCTTCACTGCCTGATAAAACGCACTCATTTCGAATTCGAAATGCACACATTTCTCGGAACGTCAAGAAATTTCAAAACCAACACCTTTCTTTGGCGCTTTAGACCTTGTGAGAGTGAGCAAGATCATCGCGTTTATGCGTGATACTGCCGCTTGGACACGAACCTCTTGTTGCAGTGTGAGCCCTCCCTGTGCGGAAGGAAAGGATGGACGAAAGGCATTGTACAATGTTCTCAGCTTGACACAAAGAGCCGAAGCTTCAACTCAATGATGCTGTCTACAGAGTAGGTAGGCACGAACAAAGTACAAACATGGAGGAGTTTTATTTCGAAGTTCAAAAGAGCAAAGACTTCACCCAGACTATGTGAAACATGTGGCAAAATCCTATCCTCAAGGAAATACTTCCTCGCCAAACTAAGCCAATGGCTTTGACTTCAAAAGCGGGGGTCGAAGTCCCCCCTCGATGCGTATTGAGCGCTAAAATAATTACAAACACAAACTAGAACCAACCCTGCGTGTATCAACGGCGGCAGTAGTAGCCTTCTTGGTACCAGCTTTGCTTTGTTGAGCAATGGACTGGGACCTGTTGCTGATATCACCAAGAGCACTTCGGGTGCTCTTGCCAACGAGGGACGGCTCGACAACGGTCTTGCCTGGGGCAGGACCAGCGATGGTGTTTTCCATGCCGGAACGCTGCAAAACGGGCAGAGATGCAACGCTCCATGAACAACGCGTCCACCAGTACCTTCGACACAGAACATACTTACAAGATTAGCTCTCCGGAGGGCCATGGTTGAACGTTGGTGGGCAAAAGGTCAAAAAGACTTAGCACTTTTCTTCTCTTCTCCACACAACACAACACCAGGAAGAGAAACACAACAGTCAGCTGACGAAAAGCTTGGAGCTGGCCTCTTTATCATCTTTTCAAATTTCGTGACACAAAGCGGAGTAGCCAATCAGAGCTCGATCACGTGGCCAAAATGTACGAAAGAACGACGTCATAGTACTCTACTGGCATGACATCCGCGTACCCGCACATTTGAAAAAAATGTGTGTGCGTGTACGTGTGCACGTGCACTCGAGAGTACTCTCTTGCTACATTTTTTTGTAGGATGCTGCACCATGTCACGTGCACGTCGTTGATTTTTCCCTGCTTCGTCTCCTCCGATCCTACACACTTGACTTGTATATTTTCATTTTGGGTGCAAGCAAGAGTACATGACTGTACTCTTGGTGCATGCTAGCAGTAGCATTCTGCACGAAAATGAAAATAATAATTATTACCTCCAGTTCTTTACCATCCTAGCCAGGTCTAGGCGTCTTCGTGTTGAATTCTTTTAATCCTGTCCCATTCCCTCCCGTGGAGCGGTGTTGGATGCGAGTAATCAGATCTAACAGAATGTCGAAGGGAAATTTTGTCGTCCCTTCGTTTCCACTGAAATTCAAAAAGCTTTATTACGTCTCGGCGATTCGAAGATAGCACCGGAGCTAAAAGGACAGAATCGAAGTAAGGCATTAGAATAGTGTGCACTTTAGATCTTGTAACACCAAGCACAATCTTCTGAAACTGACACCCTGACTACTCCACTTTTGTGACGTAAATGTTATTCCAAAATACAGGTACATGTACATGTACTCTGGGTTCATGACATGCACTCTAGAGTCTGGACTATTCCAGAATTTCAATTTTAGGGACATTGGAAATAATTTCGAGCACCAGTTAGTAGTTACCCACTGCACTGTACAGTAAAACCTGTCAAGGCGACCACCTGTCCCAGAAGACCACTGCAACCAGGACACAGGGATGCTTTTTCCAGTCAAACGACCTTGGATAAGGAGACCACCTGGCAACAGAGGCCACATTTCGAAGGTCCGTTGAGCGGTCGTCTTAGACAGGTTTCACTGTATTAGTATTAGTGATTTCTGATCAGAGCTAACAGATTCAGTTCACATTCGAAGGCGCTCGGCGGGATGACGATTGATGGCATTGCGTGTGAACACCAGGAGCAGCAATGCAACCGTGCTATCGTGCAAATCGGGAAGCGGCGGAAGATCTGTTCAACTGTTTTTTAAATACCGTCAAGAGTACATAACCCCCAGGCCGTGTGCAACTCCACCTATAAGCCGTATGCAGGTTGTACAGATGCCCGAAATCCCGCAGAATCTCGTAGAATCCCGTAGACCCGGTTGGGTGTTGAATGTGCATGACCCCAGTGTGTTTGCTGCTATTTCCACTACGAAATGGACCCTGAAGGCATTTCATATGAAAACTTGCACTATGCACTGTTTGCCAGCGTAACCTATTGAACCATGTCACGTGGTGTGCAGTTCTGCCGTCGTCGCAGCACTGGATAGAGATTGTGCAGGCAGTTGCACACTCTTGGGGCTATGTACTCTTGATACCGTGTGAGCACATGTGGGGATACAAGCGTACAGAACAGCTACTAGTATGTTTCGAGTGTGAACTGACCGTATCCATGGCGTTGCGTGGCAATGTGCATAACGACAATTTAAACTTTGCCAATTTGAGCATTTCAGCCACTAGTTCCCATTGAAATTTACCGAATGAATGATACAGCTGAATTTATTTTTAGCAAGTCAGGATTTCAAGGATTTTTATTTGCTTATTTGGGGATGCTGTGAAGCGATAAACGTTTACGACGCACGGATGTTGCGTTTTCAAGAATCACACTGCATCACCGTTAGAAAATGTCGAGATTTGATCTCTTCAGTTCGATCATGTATTGTCGACATGTTCACGATCAATGCGAAAAGCAGCTTGCGGCGATTTATATTTGCGAATGTGTGGTGGCGAAAATGGCTAAGTTTTATCTCTAGCGAAGTTTCTCAGTTTACAGCAGTGCAGGACTTTGACAGGCGAACTGGTGTGTCTTTTCATGTGGCTTTTAGTAGAGTGGCACAAAGTGTGCGGCTACTTTTTGGTGTTCATTACAAAGTGATACATTTAGTGTCAACATGGTTCTGTTTCTTTTGACGAGAAATAATAAAATCGAATTGGTGAAAAACAAGAAATTAGGATCGAAATGTTCAACCTGTCACAGGGTGTGCTTTATGCCTTGCGCCGATTGACGTTGAACAACCCAACAACTGCTACATGTCATGTCATACAAATTGCACAAAATGTCGCAGCTCGCCCCAGGCTTCCCGGCGGCTCTTACGTATCGTCAGCGTTTCGCTGGATGTGAAATTGGCTTTCTGAACCATTCTCACTGCCTTTGAAGGCAGAAATTGCCAGAAACACAAACCCCTGAACAGTGTGCGAAATTTGCGCTTATCTATTGTTGATAGCACATGTCTAACTCACCGAGTGGCTCATTATAATGACGATGTGAGCGCCTCTTGATTTCAGGCGGTGTTTATAATTATGGAGTTTTTACCCCGGGGCTGACCTCGACTCAGTCTTCACACAAGTGCACACCCAATGTCTGGGATAAAACTCAGGCTAGGCTGGTGACTTTAAACTCACCCTGGGCTGGAAGTGTGTACAATCATTTGTCCTCTTTTGACCATACTGGCATAGAAGAGAATTGACCCGATACTAACATGTACGCTCTATAGTGGAGTCATCCCGGGATGATAACAGAAGCCCCCCCCCCCACACACACACACACACAAATTGGATGGAAAATTATATAATAATATCTGAAGAAGGGAGGATGGCAACACCATTTTTGCATTTGGCTGGGTTTAAGTGCTCACATGACCGGATTTCACTGAGCAGCACTGTGCATGTGTGTGTGTGTGTGTGTGTGCGCATGTGTGTATGTGTGTGTGTGTGTGTGTGTGTGTGTGTGTGTGTGTGTGTGTGTGTGTGTGCATGTGTATGTGTGCATGTGTATGTGTGCGTGTGTCTACCCTTCAGGTGACGATCTCTCTATCATGTGCTTAACATGTGAAACAGCGCAACTCACTCGTCAATGTGTCGTCATGGCACACTGTGAACCCTCTACTGCTGCAAGCAGCAGCAAGCTACATTCCGCAGTGCCGAAGGAAGCAGGGTGACAGAGCATAGGATATGATCTCTGTTGCCGCTTGTATCTCTGGCCAGAGTGAAGCACTTGTGTGAGTCTTGTACACTGTTCGTTATGATATTGTATAGCGGCCATATGCAGCACAGCCTAATGGGAACATCAGCACTGCGTACATGTACATGCCATGCCGTTCATTGCTTACTGTTTGGGAGGCGCGCGCATGTGTGTGTGTGTGTGTATGTGTGGAAAGCCACTTCATAGCTGTGTGGTGTAGACCAGGCTGAAAAGTGGCGGTCAATTCTTCAGCCTTGCAAGCTGTTGAATGGTGCAATCCCAGCGCAAGTTGCTATGGCTCCTGCTGTAGCATCGCTATCATCGCCTTTGGCGATGGACGTCAAATGGTCAAATAGTGTGTGTGTGTGTGTGTGTGAGAGAAGCAGTTCCTTGTTGACGATGGTGCTCACTCAGCTTTAGCTGACCTGTGGATGTAGCTACAGCACTGTCGGGTGCCGAAGAATGAACAGGCTAGAAATTCACCAAGCAGCACAGCATACCGTTATCTGCGCGGTGACTCCACTGCGGATAGACTGATGTATATGAAAATAAGAGGGGTCTAGGCTACGAGGCTGACCTCCCCCCCCCCCCCCCCCCCCCCCGTCCAGTTCTTCGGCACCCGGCAGTGCTGTATGAGTACAAATTTTCGTTCACGAAATCTTTCGTTATTTCACTCCACCAGCAGGCTTGTTACGTACTAAATTTCGTTTTTGGTCGAGGTCTGTCACCCCGAACGTTCAGAAGAAGATCTTTCGTTATTTCACTCCACCAGCAGGCTTGTTACGTACTAAATTTCGTTTTTGGTCGAGGTCCGTCACCCCGAACGTTCAGAAAAAAGCTTTAGTTTGGTACAAACTTTAGTTATTCCGTGCCCCCTAACGAATATGGCGAAAGTTAATTTCCAAACGAAAATTTGTACTTCTACAGTACTGAGCAGGTGGTGCATGTGCTGTACATGTGGTGCATGTGGTGGATATTGCACGTAAGGTGCATTTATTATGACCCACCCCGTGTCGGGGTTGGCAGGCTAAACAACACATTAAAAAACATTGGATGTTGTGACTTACTGTTTTTTTTCAGAGGAATTTTTGAATGGGTCTGGAGATGGCCACCGTTTTGGAATGGAGCAAGAACACCAGGTCCTGCTCCCACATCATCATCGTCATCAACAGCAGCAAAAGCAACAACACGAGTGTGAGCTGTAGCCACCGCGGCCGCAGGAACAGCAGCATCCGAGCAGCAACAGCAGTAGCGGCAGCCGCAGCCGCAGCAGCAGCAGCAGCAGGAACTGCACCGCATTAGCCTCACTGGCAGTAGCAGGAGCAGGGACAGCAGGATCAGCAGTAGTGGCAACTGCAATAGCCGCACTAGCAGCAGCAGTAGTAGCAGCAGTAGTAGTGGCACTAGGAGGTGAACACATTTTCATGGAGCGTGTGTGCGTGTGTCGGGGGGGGGGGGTGAACATGCATACGAGTTCAAGGTGTGTGAACACAGTTCATGGAGAGTGTGTACAATCATGGTGTGTGTAGGATTGGGGAGAGTGAACAAAAAAAAACCCTGAATATGTACTCAGCTCACATACCCGCGTACGTGTGTGGGTGAGGTGGGCTGCGAGTCACCATGCCGTCCATGTTTGGACCACAAGTGCGCGCTCACACTTCACAGGCCGCTGCAGGGTGAGCAGAAGTGTGGCCAGAAACCATGGGAACTTCCCCATCCTCGACCCTGCCGATATGGACAAAGCATGGCCAGCTGGTACCACTCAGTAGAGATTTCACGTGCAATGAACTAACAAGTAACCGACATTCATTGGATTGAAATGAATGTACTCATGTACAGTGTGGATCGGTTATAGCGTGGTCGTGTAAAAGAATATACTGCCTGCAAGAATGAACTCTCATGTTTTCATAATCATAACATGGGTTTCAAGTGCACATTAATTTATTCTTACAAGCAATTTTATCGCACACTAGAATACTAGTATAATTATCGGTCCTAAGAATGGTTTTTGTGTAGTGAAACACGCTAGATTAGTACTTGTACAAAGTATATCGCCTGTAGTAATAATACAGTAGAGTCGCGCGCTGAAGAACGTGGAGCCCAAGAACGTCCAGCCTGAAATACTAAGAACGCCACAGCCTAAAGCTAAGAACGTCGGTGTTGGTTTTCTGGCGGCTTGTGGGACACATATGATTCAGTATGGATTGATTCTAAGAACGTGTTATAAGAACGCAGCCAGATTACTGAAAAATAAGAACGTCCCAGGCTAACCCCTCGGAAACAACGTTCTTGGGCGCGCGACTACTGTATCCGTCCAATGCAATTCTGATCCGACTCGCGTTGGGTCGTAGTGCATGCTGCAGGTTCAACTGTTGTGGTCATGTAACTCATGACGTTGCATAGCCACATGGTAAGCCTATGTGACTACATGTATGACCAGCCGCATGCACAGTAACATTACATAGTCATTGCATGTACGATGATCTTACTGCCTCTGCGCACATGCACATGACATGTCACACTTGATTTATCGTGTGTAAGAAACATCGGAAACAAGAATAGAAAGTCGTTTTTCAAACACCCACGCTATAACCGATACCTACTGTACATTGTATAGTATGCATGTATGAATTCATAATAGCCATGAACAGTGCCATGTGTTTATTAGTAACTCGACTGTACACAAATACAATACAATGCAGTGCAGTCATGTAGTACAATGTTTTTTTTTGGGATGGCTTTTTATTTTTCACCCTCCCTCATTGAATGTACAATGTATGAAGTACGAATGTATCAAGAATGTATCAAGTACGAGAAAGGTGACAAGAAACATGGACAAAAACAGTGTGGTCTTATACTCCTGTCTATTGATATGCCAGTACATGGATGTGCTGGCAGTCAGCTCAACGATCGTCTTAGAATAGTGTGCATAGCAGAGCCGGTGTAGAGCCTAGCTGGAGTGTCATAAACCCCGGGAGAGAGTAGGGTGTGTGTCGGGGGGTGGGGGGGGGGGGGGGGGGTGGGGGTGGAAGGTGAGGAAACATTGCTTAGAAAGAGAGTGTGGGAGAGAAAGAAAAATAGGGAGTGCGTGCGAGAATGAGATGGGGGGGGGGGGGGGGGGGTTGATGTACACATCACATGAGCCTAAAGAAGTTTGAGCTTGTAAACGCGTGGCGGATCATCTCTTTCCGGTGCAAGATTTCCAAAAGCAATGAGATGACCGTCAAAAGCAGACAGATACGGTCGTAGGGCTAATGTTGGTATAGGAGGCAATTGCTTGACTACACTTGATGCCAGATCTATGGAGTAACATTCGCGGTGGGTCTTCCTCGAATCATGGTCACGATCAGCAATGAACAGTTGGTCATTGTACACGGCAACCGTGGCGCCGCGCTGATCCTTCCTGATTGGTGGATAGATCGATGAACGCACCCAGTGCATTTCAAGCGTACTGCTATCCGTGTGAAGCGAGTATACAGGAAAGTCGTCCGCCGTCTCGCTGAAACCGCCAGCGAGATAGACGTCACCGTTGTACGGAAATATTTTGGCATGACTCATTGCCTGCGGGAGGACGGGCAGGAGATTTCCGCCTCTGCTGTCGCTGTTTTCCCAGTCTGAGGAGAGGGTGCTGCTGGAGCTGCTGTTGATTGTCACACCGCTGCAGTAGGAGATAAGTGTGTTTTCATGACGTGGAATGCCACCGCAAAGGAGAACGATAGTGTCAGACGCGTACATCGCTGGATGTTGCTGCGAGAACGGGCTGACCGTTGACACAACCCTCACTCCCTCGCGCGCAATAAAGTACACATTACTATCGACCCCGTTAGATTTTTCTGCGTACATATATACCGTATTATCTCTAATATAAGCACGGTCCTTTATTTTTTCAATGTACCTCCGCCCCGTGCTATTAATGGAGACGTTCCTTTATTGGAGACTGTTCCATTATTATTTCAACCTCATTTCAGAGGCATGTTGCCATGCCAAATTCATGTATGACGCACACATTTCAGGGTTTTTTCGCCGGTACAGATAATGAATTTACACAGTGTGCTTATAATGGAGACTGAGCACTTTATTTTTTGAATGCCGCCCCAAGGTGTTCTATTATTGGAGACGTGCTATTATTGGAGACTGTGCTTATATTAGAGATAATACGGTATGTGTTGTTCATGAGCATAGACAGCACGGCAATATCTCAGGTCCTTAGGTACTTCCACTGCATGCCAGGCGACACCGAGTGCTGCATTAACATCGTCCGTGTACGAGATGCTCAGACTGCCACTGTCAGGCGTGAAGAAGCAGAACAGAGCTTCGCGGAATGCAACGGAGTAGAGAACGTTGTCGAGACTAGTCTCCCAGGGAGCGGCAATTTGGTTCCACTGTGTGTGTGGGAGAGAGAGATAGATAGATAGAGAGAGAGAGAGAGAGAGAGAGAGAGAGAGAGAGAGAGAGACACACACACACACACACACACACACACACACACACACACACACACACACACACACACACACACACACACACACACATACATAGAACTATGTGATCAGGTCTTCTTAATTGTGACACACACACACAGAAATTGTGGAGCAAAGCAGGTTCCCCAAGCCTGCATAGACACATACCGGTACTATACTTTACTTTGACAAGAGTTGATCCAGCTTGTCAAAGGAGTCGATATTCGGCGGTACTTTGTTGACTTATTCATTCATAGTATTTATTTGAGGGATACATGTAGAGCAAGAGCCAATCGAGGTTTCCACAATGAAAATAGAACGCTAATTCGATATGGATAGCAGATAATTATGTCCTGGGTGGAGAAGAAATACGGTAAAAGTCAAGTGATACCTTTACATGCAATGTAGAAACTGGTACTTTGATGTACAGCGACGGAGCTCCCACTTAAATTCTTGTCACTCTGATATTTTTTACTTATGACGTCATCACTTTAAAGCACCACATAGACAGTATGCGTAATCATGGCAACTATTTACCTGTGGTGCAAACGGCGACACGGCCAAAGGTACTGTGTCTTGCGCAATAAACGCCCTTGGTCGCGTCTAGATCCAGAAGAGAGGCAATAGAAGTGCCAAGAGCAGGACTTCTATGGCTTACTTGGATACCGACACCCAGTCCAACGTCTACATGTATTTGAACAGGATTGTTACACAGTGACCGACAGGAAGAAGAGAAGAACAACGACAATAACAGCAATGACCGGGTATGAAGGCCCTATGTCGATATGAATATTGCGAACATACCACCTTGCTGCACCAATGCACCGCCTGTACTGCATGCTCCATCCGACGATGTGGGTGTCATGGGGTTTCTTTCGTGTCACTCGGGCAAATGTAAGCTCAGGCTGAGAATGGTTATTGAGGCCGGGGGGGGGGGGGGGGGGATTTCGCAAAAATCAGGAAACAATTTGAAACTTGAAAAACCTAAACCAGCCAACTGGCATGGCGTAGACAGGTTGTGATTGAGAGAAGCTCTTCATAAAGCTTGTAGCGTTTCAAGCGCCTTCCGATAATCATGTTCCCCTTGACGTTTCACAGCGTCCTAGTCCCTTTTGGTGTGTAAGTCCCTGATATTGCACATCACTTCTCAGGGCCACCATCATACTACGGTGTAACGAGAGAGCTTGGAAGCTCAGGGCCCTACGCTATGCTTTTTTGCCTTGATGACCTAGACAAAAAAAGCATAGGGATGTTATAAATTCTTATAAATTTCTACTTTTTGTTTTTAGACATAACCTGGGGTTCGAACCCGCACTATCGCCCTGCATGCATCCCCCGATACACTTCGCATACATACTAATTCTTCCAAGTTGCTTCACGTTATGATCTTGGATTTGAAAGCCCTATTTGAATATGCATTGTAGCCAGCCGTCTTTGATTGTACGGTACGGTACGGGACAGGTACGGTCGAGGGTATTACGACACCATCTACCGCCTTGATGACGGCAAAAAAAGAATAGGGATGTTATAAATTTTTCAATTTTCCTATTTTTTTCAGGCATTACCTGGGATTCGAACCCGCACTATCGCCCTACATGCATTCCCCCATACACTTCGCATTCATACTCATTCTTCCAAGTTGCTTCACGTTATGATCTTGCGTTTGAAAGCCCTATTTGAATAGTGCGGCCAGCTGTGTTTGATGGTACGGTATGGTACGGGACAGATACGGGATAGCGCCAGGCGTGACACAAACACACAAACAAACAAACACCAAATTAAAGCTGTGTGGACCCTGGCTAGCGCCAGACGTTACTGAAGCAACGTCTTCTGCATAGCTACGGGAATTAACCTCATTTCACTGCATACATGTATCGCATTAGAGACTTCTGCATTGGCAATTCATCAAACCATTATTATATCTATAAACACCTTCATGACTAACCAGGAGTTGCAGTCCTGAGCTGTCTATCTCTTACCTGCTCAAGCAGAGATGCTGTGTTAGGAGCCAGCGCCCGTTCCTGTTCCTGCTGACTTGGTGGGGTATTCTGCTGCCGTGTCCAACGCATCCGCAGCTGAGACGTAGCACGGGCATCCGCAACCGTCTTCTCGATCTGAGCAGGCATTGGTGGTGTATTGGTTGGCATAGTAACAGAGCAGCAAAACAGCTCATAGACACTGGACTGTGCTTTGGCAGTGCCCGTTTAGATACCTCAGTGTTTACGCTTTGGTGTAAGTGATATGCAGATATGGAGAGCTCATAGACACTGCGCTATGCACTGGCAATACGTGGGCTGGGGAAAGGGAGGGGGGGGGGGGGAGAGAGAGAGAGAGAGAGAGAGAGAGAGAGAGAGAGAGAGAGAGAGAGAGAGAGAGAGAGAGAGTGGCAGTGGACTCCAACAATTGTGGAAAAAACGCAATCGCCGCAACGTGGTCACCATAAGGTAGTGGGAACACGCCGATCTCAAACGTGTCCCCACATCATTTTAGACGTTGAGGTGTGCATGTGAATTTGGGCCTCCAGGGGACTGTAGAAAGGCGTCCTCGATTTCGAGTCACGTGTTTCCACATGTTCAAGGACAATGCCCACAGTTTATCACATGGCGGTCATACTCTATGCCGGTGCCCCGTTGTGCCTGATAAGCACCCTGTTCTATTAAACTAGGTCACAGGTCTCTGTCTGACACTGCACAGTATCGATCGATTGCAACACACTGCCAGCTAGACAATGTTTTACATTTTTGTACAAGAAAGCTCAAAGAAATATGTGTTGTTGTTGTTGTTGTTGTTGTCGTTGTCGTCGTTGTTGTTGTCGTTGTTGTTGTCGTCGTCATCGCCGTTGTTATTTTGCAGTTACATGTACACGTGGGCTTTGCGCAGCAAAGGCTAGTTATAGTTAGCCCTGGCACACGCGCCGTACTGGCATGTTGCTGTGAGTGTGTGTCACGTGGCTGTCCCTGCACGATTTGCAAGCTCGCCAAATTTTACTGGCATCCTATTATGTATCTAATATTGACTGGGTACGAGGTCGATAAATATGGTGGTAAAGACACACCTGGCAATATGGCGGTAAACACACGCCTGCCCACACACGCTCTCTAGGCTGCAAAGTTCTGGCACAGAGCTCTCCTTCTCACCACCACCACCATCAGTTCGCGCCTGGCGCCTGGTCGATGCATGGCTGGCGGTATCCGGCATAGCAGGCTGGTACATCACGTAGCTCATGGCACATAGATGATGACACAGCAACGACATAGCTCGATTGCGACGTACGCTTCGTCCCCGCTGGACTCATCAGGCAATCTTCTTCTTGGATGTCTTCATACGGAGCTTGATTCGGGAGAATGAAATTGAAGACACCACTGCAGCTGTACTTATGGTTGATAAATATGGTGGTAAAGACACACCTGGCAATATGGCGGTAAACACACGCCTGCCCACACCGCCATATTGCCAGGTGTGTCTTTACCACCATATTTATTAACCATAAGTACAGCTGCAGTGGTGTCTTCAATTTCATTCTCCCGAGTCAAGCTCCGTATGAAGACATCCAAGAAGAAGATTGCCTGATGAGTCCAGCGGGGACGAAACGTACGTCGCAATCGAGCTATGTCGTTGCTGTGTCATCATCTATGTGCCATGCGCTACTTGATGTACCAGCCTGCTATGCCGGATACCGCCAGCCATGCATCGATCAGGCGCCAGGCGCGAACTGATGGTGGTGGTGGTGAGAAGGAGAGCTCTGTGCCAGAACTTTGCAGCCTAGAGAGCGTGTGTGGGCAGGCGTGTGTTTACCGCCATATTGCCAGGTGTGTCTTTACCACCATATTTATCAACCATAAGTACAGCTGCAGTGGTGTATTCAATTTCATTCTCCTGGGTTTGAGGTCAATATAGGAAATAAAAGCCGAGGGCTTTTACGAGGTTTTTTATTTCCTATACTGACCAAGTACGAAGTCAATATTAGATTTATCACGACAAACAGTCCGTATTTTAATTCCAGAACGATAACCTCATGAATCCCGGTTTTATGATTGCACAACCGTTGCACCATCACCCACTCATACAGCGACCACGCTGAACTAGGCACCGTTCAACTGCGCAACCCATAAGCAGTCAAATATAAGCAGTCAATATAGCCCTAAGGAGTGAAATATGCAGGAATATTTGACTGCTTAGGTATAGTGAAAATCAATGGGAGTCAATCCTGAGAGAGTGATCAGGTGTCATATCGGAAGATGAGTATTCTTCAAGCTCTGGAACTGTCGGGATGTGAAGGAGCGTTCCTTTGCAGTTGATTTCTTGATGCGTCAAAGATGAAGTTTAACTTTTCCGTCAGTTTGTCCAGTTAGTTTCTTGCTCTCTCGGCATTGTCGTCAAGCTACAGGTTACAATTCTGTCACTTGGCTGGCAAACAAACCGGCAGTTTTCCAGTCCCAATATCTTCATGCGGAACATTTTGCCGAGCAGCATGACGACAGATTGCTCTCAGGTTCCTCCCCGTGCCTTGCCCATCCTGGCGCATTTTTCCACTCACAGTACTATTCTCCGCCTGCACCAGTCGCGTCGGAGATCGAGCGCATCGCCACGCACAATGCTGATAGCAGCTGAGGGCAGAAAACGGTGGAGAGAACGTACTCGTAGTACAAGTAATTAGTTGACATCGCAAGTGGATCGTCCTGCTCCTAACTACGATTTTGCGTAGTCGTCGGAGATGCCCCTGCATACCAGCGCCTCCCCAGCAGATTGCCACAGGTGCAATCGTTGTGAGAATCAATCGACGATTCGTCTTGGCCCATCTAGTCTCCATGCCCAATAAGCGTCATCAGGATGAGGCACAAGGTGACATTGAGAAGCTTAGGGGACCCCATCAACGACGGGTTGCGTTTGACGATATCAAAACTCAACTCAGTTACTTTTAAAGCCACGAGTCGCGAAGATGCAGCTGTCAGTGCGGCTGTTTCCGCCCCTGTTACTCGAGGTAAGATGCAACTGGAATAATTCACTGGAGCAAGTTGTTCTCGCAGTGATTTCCAAGTGTCCATTGTACACAGCACGTTCAGCAGAGTGCTTGCATTTAGCTCCAACTCTCGGCAACAGAGCGACAGGCGAAGCACTATCCATTTATCAGCTGGGTCGTGCGGATGCGACTTTGCGTTTGGCATGGGAGTGGCTACACATTTTTCCCTGTTACCAATGCAGGCGTTATGCCGGGCTCATCATCATCCTAGCACCATTTGTCGGTCAGGACCGGACATGTCCGTCATATCAGCGTGGAAAGAGCAGCGGTTGTTACTGCTGGGCAGATGAGATGGCCCATCCGCTACGCGAGTCATACAGCGTGGGTATTATTGTAATGTCACGGTTTGCGAGTTACGCAAGCGTTGCGTTTGGCACTTTGGCCTTAGCAGTATGTCCGAAATCATAGGCGCCGTTATCAGAAATCTCGGGAGCAGTTCCAAAATCACCCCGCGTCACCAGAGCAGACTTGATAGCGTAACTGATTATCCGGAAGACCATTTATCATTCGGGATGGTACATGTCCATTGAATCACTGTTGGCAGAGCAGTTGTTGCTACCGCTGAGGGGACGAGACGCCCCAGCTGCTGCGTGGGCGTGCCGTGGGCAAACCAACCCTTGTTGCCGCTGCTGGCATTCGCCATACCACGTAACCGACGGAGATCAGTTTCAATGCCTCAGAATCCTGACTACCCACTACAAGGTGCATTGGTGCATCCAGCCCCGCAGGTTCTGACACCACCGTCGCCTGTGGGTGACATCGAATAGCGGCAACAAATTGCGTTCTCTTGAAATGGTCAGTCATTATTCACTACCTACCCTCGCCCCCGGGGCATGTCATTGTTGCCGTGTGCATGCAAGCATTCATGCGGACGATATGCGGATGATATGCGGATGTATCTCTGCTTGCCGTGCTATGCTTTCTGCCAGGCACATGTTGAACAAAAAATGCCTGCCTGCTCCTTTTGAGGCCCGACCAGTGCATTACGGCTGGTGCTTCCATTTGCTCTGCAGTGCTCTGCAGTCACCACACGTCTCTGCAATCGCGGGTCGACGCTATGATCTGGAGTCTAGTTTTGTTTCCATAGAGCACCCCATTAAAAATTCATTTCCGAGTCAACTCTAGTACTCAATGCCTTGCAGGCCGAGAGCGAGATCACAACACTCGTGTCATCGGCCGACGGTGGACAGCAGCAGGCTAGCCCTCGGTGGGTCACTCGTGCGTCTGTCCCCGGTGGGCAGTGTGGATCACTGACAATCGAATGTGATAATATGACGGAACTTTTGTCGTTTGCTTAAGCACATTATTTAACATCTTCTTAATAAAATGCAGTCATGCCTCATGGGAACCCCCAACCCTATGTGTCAATTGCTTGCGCGTGTGCACGTCGGTACGTTGTGGACGCACAGGCGTGGTGTGGGAGTGTCTGCAATTATGTTTGTGCACATTGATGTGTGTGTGCGTGCGTGTGTGTGTGTGTGTGTGTGTGTGTGTGTGTGTGTGTGTGTGTGTGCGTGCACATGTGCGCCTGCGCATGTGCGTATGTGGAGGTGTGCCCGCAGGCCTGGGTGTGTAGCCGTGGGTCTGGACTAAATGTACAATTATACTTGTGCACGCGTGGAAACTCACACAACTTACTGTGTCTTGCTCAGGCGTGTCTTCAGCTTCACCCAGCCAGCGCAGTATGTGCTCATGTAGCTCGAAGGCTGACGGGCGTTGCGTCGGATCATTGGAGAGACATCGCAATACGATCGGCTTCAACGCGTGACCATCGTCAAGACGATCCAGCTCGGCCTTCCGTCGCTCCAATTCCAGTATTGGCACTTTCTCGCCGCTGGCGTTTTCTCTGAAGTAGGGTGCCAGGCGAATCTGAGGATCGGGCAATCGACCTGTCAGGACGGCTGTTGCAAGGACACCGAAAGCAAAGATGTCGATGCTCGAATCATAGCCCACGCACTGACCTTCAGCTGCGGACCAGGGGAATGTTTCCGGTGCCATGTATATGCAGTTTCCCGGCGTAGACGTTAGCTTACCGCCCGTGGCCGACCCGTTGTCATGGTTAATGCCATGTATATGCAGTTTCCCGGCGTAGACGTTAGCTTACCGCCCGTGGCCGACCCGTTGTCATGGTAAAGCAGGGATATACCGACGTCAGTGATCTTGACCGTGTCCCCGGCCTGTGTTAGTAAGACGTTTGCCAGTGTGAGGTCACGATGAATGAAATGCCGCATGTGCAGGTAGCGAAGGCCAGCCGCCACGTCACGCACATACCCATGCATTCGCGAGTCGCCACCGCCGATGCCACTAACCTGGGAAGGTGTGGCAATTGCGTCATGCAAGTTACTAGCAAGCAATTCCATCACGATAAGTGGGATATTGCCCTTGCTCCTGGCCAGTCCGATCACCTGCCCGATGTTGGGGTGCTGCAGCATCGACATGCGCTTGAACTCTGCGCCAAATTTCAGCATGTTGGCCTTATGCTCTGGGTGATCTGCGTGTACTCGAACCGGATTGGGTAGTTTGATGGCCACGTGCAAGCCTAGGTCTGGATGCCATGTTCGATACACCCATGCGTGCATTCCTGAGGCAATCAGGTCACACGTGGACATGTCAAAATCAATGTCGCCCAGAAAGCACACATCGGCGACGTCCAGTCCAAGCAGGCTGAAGAACCGATCAGAATCCTGCGTCGCCCGCATCTCACTCTCAGTCTTCGGCTGATCACTAACACAACAGTAAAGACAGTCACTGTACCGCTCCTGGTTGATATCTACATAGCGTGCAGCAGCAGCAGTCGCTATCCTGGACCTGGTGTGAGCATGGGCTCTCCAGTCATCCTGTCCAAATGAGACAACGGTAGATAGGGCCCGGGTAGATCTACAATCATGTGATTGTTCTTCAAAATAATATGAACGGATATCCGCAAGGAACAAAGAGCCTGGACGTAAAAAGGGGTCGTTACATAGTACTAGATCATGTAATGCAGATACATGTAGCAATATTCAGTGATATTCGTATTAAAATACAGTAGTAGTAGTTCTACGCGCGTGTGCAGCTGAAACCGACAGTAGTACTGTCCGTACTGACAGTAGGCTGTTCGGACGATTTACATAATAATTTCTGGCACGCTGCTCCATCATAGTACATGACATTGTGTTACTAGTATACTACCGGGTCTATACGACTCCCTGGTACAAACTACTTTTTCGTGCCCGCTAACGAATAGCGAAGTTTCCAAACGAAAATTTGTACTTGGTCTTCTCATACCGGTACAGTTATTTTTATAAGAGACTAGCAGCACCCCCGCCGGCGTTGCCTGGCCGAATGTGGCATGCGGGTGAAGCAAGTACATGAACAGCACACGTGCTCAGCACGTGGTGGTGGCCAGACTGCTGAAGTCCTGGTGAGGGAGGTTCTTCATCGTCCCTCAGACGTCCCTCCTTCTCCTTCCAACGCGTTGGAAGGAGAAGGAGGGACGTCTGTTACGCCTTCGGGAGGCTGGTCAGGGTTGTCCATCACCTAGTACCGGTGGCGGATGAAGCGGCTCAAAAAATTCATAAACTTACAAGTACGAACAAAAGTGCGATGCGCTCTTCACTGCAGATCAGATGCAGAGTGCAGTCAGTGCAGATCTTTTGTATCCTTTTGTTGCAGATGTTTCTATTTGCAGAGAACGGTTCACGTGGTCCGCAGCGCTTGTGCGGCTGCTAGTGCTACCTATGGCCTAGGCTACAGTGAGTCCATTCATAAAAAGATGGGTCCTGGCTCTGGCGAGCTCCCGTATTTGGCGATTTTTCGTGATTTCATCGTACACAGTGCAGTGCTGCGAACTTTGAAATTTGAAAAAGGGTCCAAAAGGGTGCCTGAACTGGGTTTCGAACCTCAGAATGCACTGTTGCAGGCGGGGTCAAACGGCCTGGATTTTGATGGTTATCCCAGTGCTTTTGGGGCAAAACCTGGCCGAAATCCTATTCTTGCTATGGCTTGCTTTTTGGACAAAAAAACTTCAGAAACATAATTGGAAGCAGGGAGTCGTAAAATACCGGTATTTTACGACTCCCTGATTGAAAGAGGATTCCATATGGGATTGCAGAAAAAAATTCTAAAAAAACTCAACGTTTGACCCATTTATGGCCAAAAGTAGAAGTTCATTTTTTTCTGAATGGACTGTAGGTGGCTACATGATTCGCACGCTTCGCGTGCTCAGTGCTTCTGCGCGCGGCTGCTACTGCTACTCGTAGATCTACTGATCGTGTCTGCTACATGTATAAGTATAAGCGCTACCAGTACCACCGTACCTACACTGTTCGCACGCTTCGCGTGCGCGTGGTACCGGTGGTGGCTACACGATTCGAACGCTTCGCGTGCTCAGTGCTTCTGTGGCTGCTTCCGCTAGCTACACGATTCGCACGCTTCGCGTGCTCAGTGCTTCTGCGGCCGGCCGCTAGCTAGCTACACTGTGCTACACTGTTCGCACGCTTCGCGTGCTCAGGGCAGCGCTGCTCCGCAGCGCTTCAGCGTGACACAAAAACACACGTCACAGGTGCCTCTTCTTTATAAGGAGCGTGACACACACACACACAGACACACGTCACAGGTGCCTCTCTTTTATAAGTAAAGAAGATAGTACAGTGCTGGCAACTGAAATCCGAGCCCCTGGGCGGGGCGCCGCGCCGCCCAGGGGGTCGGATTTCAGTTGCCAGCACTGTGACTTGACTAGTCTTGTCTTTGCCATGCAAGACACGTCTCATTATGCATTATGTAGATCTACAATCATGCATCATGCATCGTGGAGATTATATCGATAGTTGCTTCGTAACTCGTTTCCTTGTGTTTCTTCTTCTATTTTCCATGATTACTAATGTGAAGATCGGGTTCAGTGACAGATCGAATACTAGTGCTATGTAGTATAGTGAAATTTTGTTTTCTCCCGAAGTAGTGTCGATATTTCCTATCTCCACCGAGTCTGTAAGACTAGTTTTGTTAGTGTGGGTATCGATTGCAGCCGCACACGCGCGTCTGGGCTCTTTGATTCTTGCCGATACCCGTTGATAAACTAGGATTAGATTATTTGGACAGGATTACTGGAGTGGAGAGCCCAGCTAGTCTCACACCACGATAGCGACTCCTGCTGCTAGCTGCTGCACGCTATGTAGATAATCAGGAGCGGTACAGTCTGCCCGGCCGTAGATCTACTACATTGTGTAGCTTTACTGCGGTGTTACTGTTAGTGCTCCACCGCGGCCCGTGCTAGTCCAGCACGAACCGAAGACTGAGAGTGAGATGCGGGCGATGCAGGATTCTGATCGGTTCTTCAGCCTGCTTGGGCTGAACGTCGCCGATGTGTGCTTTCTGGGCGACATTGATTTTGACATGTCCACGTGTGACCTGATTGCCTCAGGGATGCACGCATGGGTGTATCGAACATGGCATCCAGACCTAGGCTTGCACGTGGCCATCAAACTACCCAATCCGGTTCGAGTACACGCAGATCACCCGGAGCATAAGGCCAACATGCTGAAATTCGGCGCAGAGTTCAAGCGCATGTCGATGCTGCAGCACCCCAACATCGGGCAGGTGATTGGACTGGCCAGGAGCAAGGGCAATATCCCACTTATCGTGATGGAATTGCTTGCTAGTAACTTGCATGACGCAATTGGCCCACCTTCCCAGGTCAGTGGCATCCGCGGTGGCGACTCGCGAATGCATGGGTATCTGCGTGACGTGGCGGCTGGCCTTCACTACCTGCACATGCGTCATTTCATTCATCGTGACCTCACGCTGGCAAACGTCTTACTAACACAGGCCGGGGACTCGGTCAAGATCACTGACGTCGGAATATCCCTGCTTTACCATGACAACGGGTCGGGCACGGGCGGTAAGCTGACATCTACGCCGGGAAACTGCATATACATGGCACCGGAAACATTCCCCTGGTCCGCAGCTGAAGGTCAGTGTGTGGACTATGATTCGAGCATCGACATCTTTGCTTTCGGTGTCCTTGCAACAGCCGTCCTGACAGGTCGATTGCCCGATCCTCAGATTCGCCTGGCGCCCTACTTCAGAGAAAATGCCGACGGCAAGAAAGTGCCAATACCGGAAGTGGAGCGACGAAAGGCCGAGCTGGATCGTCTTGATGATTGTCACGTGTTGAAGCCGATCATATTGCGATGTCTCTCCAATGATCCGACGCAACGTCCGTCAGCCTTCGAGCTACATGAGCACATACTGCGCTGGCTGGGTGAAGCTGAAGACAAGCCTGAGCAAGACACAGTAAGTTTTGTGTGTTTCTACGCATGCACAAGTATAATTATAGAGCATTCGCCGAATCTGGGCCCTTGATACACTAAAACTACATCATATATGTGCACCATCTTGATGAACTCTCCATGATGGTCCAGGATCGTGCAGTTTGGAGAGGCTGTATTCATGCAGCATAGCACGTGTGCGGGCGATCTCTAGCGGAGGAATAGCAGCGGCACCATGTTTTGGAGAGAAAAAAACCATACGTATTGTGTCAATGTATATTGTACGCGATCTGTCAAATATCTGTGTCTGAAAAATACATTTTGCGCATATCTGGATCAATTTTCACCGCATTCACTTCACCTTAGGCTTAAAACAAAGGCAAAGATTACAACGGCGACGACGACAACAACAACAGCAACACATGTTTCTCTGACCTTTCTTGAGAGAGAGAGAGAGAGAGAGAGAGAGAGAGAGAGAGAGAGAGAGAGAGAGAGAGAAAGAGAGAGAGAGAGAGGGAGGGAGAGAGAGAGAGACCTGTGACCTAGTGTAATAGAACAGGTGCTTCTCAGGCACAACGGGGCACCAGCGTGGAGTATGACCGCCATGTGATGAGCTGTGGGTATTGTCCTGGAACATGTGGAAACACGTGACTTGAAATCGAGGAGTCGAGGACGCCTTTCAACAGTCCCCTGGAGGCGCAAATTCACATGCACACCTCAACGACTAAAATGATATCGAGGCACGTTTGAAATCGGCTTGTTCCCACTTACTTATGGTGACCACATTGCGGTGACCACATCTTTGCCACAATTGTTGGAGTCCACTGACGCGCTCACCCTCCCCTCCACCCCCACTCCTCTCCTCCCCCCCCCCCCTCCCCGCCAAGCCTCCTCTATTTCTGTCCTAAAACTCATTGTACCAGCGCTTGGGCCGAGTGGTTGTGGGCTTGCCTGCGAATCACAAGGTCCTGAGTTCGAGACCCGCGCTGGGAGCAGGGAGCGTGTACTGTGCGAAAAAATGCGGTGATGCATGCGTGAACCACTATACATGCAAGGAACTCTGCCGACACTCACGGTCAACTGCATGGGTACTCACTACTCGGAGTGAGGGTAACATGGATGCAGATAACGAGGTTTGCCCCTTGTTGGGCATTGGTTGTGAGAGTTGCCACCTCACCCTCGCCGTTAGGCGCTGCATCTGCCACCCTGGTATTACAGGCATGGTGGTGGCCTGGCACGAGCGAAACTTCCTAAACTGATTGTGTTTCTCATCACAATTGTATAGCCGGTTGTAACACGGACGTGCAAACTTTACTACTTACTTTACACTAACAAAGTGGTGGACATCACGCAACTGCATTGGATGGATAATTCTATATCTGTGATGTCGTTTCGGGCAGTCACCCATCATCAGAACATCATTGTTCTGACTGATGGGTGACTGCCCGAAACATCATAGTTTTCGACATCACAAAGAAAGAATTTTCATCCAGCGCATGCGCCGAGTGTGAATAGCAACTGAATAGAGCGGTTGTCGGTTGACAAACACCCTTTTCTTTAAAATTGATTGCAGTGCACACGACCTATACAATGACTTTGTAGTCACTTTATTTAATGTCCCTTGCACCAAAGCCTAAACACTGCAGTAGCTAGTCGCGCACTGCCAATACATAGCCCAGTGTCTATGAGCTGTTTTGCTGCTCTGTCACCATGCCAACGAATACATCAATGATCACTAATGCCTGCTCAGATCGAGAAGACGGTTGCGGATGCCAGTGCTACGTCTCAGCCGCGGAGACGGCAGCAGAATACCCCACCGAGACAGCAGCAACAGGAACGGCCGCTGGCTCCTAACACAACTCTGCTTGAGCAGGTAAGAGATAGACAGCTCAGGGTGGCAACTACAGGTTAGACACGAGTCCTTTTATAGATCTAATTAATGGTTTGAAGAAATGCCAATGCAGAAGTAAAGCGATACATGAATGCAGTGAAATGAGGTTTATACCATAGTATGGTGGTTGCCCTGACGAGTGCTGTGCTGTATCATGGACTTGCACACCAAAAGGGACTAGAAAGCCGTGAAACATCAACGGGAAAACAATTATCGGAAGGCGCTTGAAACGCTACACGCTTTATGAAGAGCTTCTCTCATTCACAACCTGTCTACGCCATGCCAGTTAGCTGGTTTAGGTTTTTCAAGTTTCAAACTGTTTCCTGATTTTTGCGAACTTTCCGCCGCCCCCCCCCCCCCCCCCCCCCCCCCCCTGGCCTCAATAACCATTCTCAGCCTGAGCTTACATTTGCCCGAGTGACACAAAAGAAACCCCATGACACCCACATCGTCGGATGGAGCATGCAGTACAGGCGGTGCATTGGTGCTGCAAGGTGGTATGTTCGCAATATTCGTATCGACTTAACTTCATAGGGCCTTCATACCCGGTCATTGCTGTTATTGTCGTTGTTCTTCTCTTCTTCCTGTCGCCCACTGTGTAACAATCCTGTTCAAATAGACATTGGACTGGGTGTCGGTATCCAAGCAAGAAATGATGACGGCCATAGTAATCGTGATCCTGGCACTTCTATTGTGGCTCTTCTGGAACTGGGCGGGACCACAGATGTTTATTGCGCAGGACACAGTAGCTTCAGCCGTGTCGCCGTTTGCACCACAGGTAAATAGTTACCATGGTTACATATAGTGCTTTAAAGTGGTTAATTTTAAAAGTTATTATTATCGCTGTACATAAAGTATCAGTTCCTACATTGTGTCATTTGCATGTAAATGTATCACTTGACTTTTACTGTAATTCTCCTCCACCCAGGACATAAGTATCTGCTATCAAATCAGCATTATATTTCACTGTGGAAACATCCTCGATGGGCTCTAGCCTTTGGGGTACATTATTGTATCCCTTAATTTTTTTTTACGAATCAATCAACGAAGTAGCGCCGCAGAATATTGACTCCTTTGACAAGGTGGATCAACTCTTGTCAAAGCAAAGTACAGTACGTGTATTATGCAGGCTTGGGAACCTGCTTCGCGTCATGTTTTCTCTGCCTGTGTCACAATTAAGAAATCCTGATCACATATTTCTATAATTATGTATATGTATATGACTGTATATTATATGTGTATATGTGTGCGTGTGTGTGCGTCTCTCTCTCTCTCTCTCTCTCTCTCTCTCTCTCTCTCTCTCTCTCTCTCTCTCTCTCTCTCTCTCTCTCTCTCTCTCGTAGTGGAAAGAAATTGCCGCTCCCTGGGAGACCAGTCTGTTCAACATTCTGTACGCTGTTGTATTCCGCGGAGCTCTGTTCTGCTTCTTCACGCCTGACAGTGACGAGCTGAGAATCTCGTACACAGGTGATGTTGAAGCAGCACTTGGTGTCGCCTGGCATGCAGTGGAAGTACCTAAGCATCTGGAGCTTTGTCAGGCTGTCTATGCTAGTACACAACACATATATATGTACGCAGGAAAATCTGACAGTATTGACAACAGTGTGTACATTGTTGCGCGCGAGGGTGTGAGAGTGGTGTCGACGGTAAGCCCGTTCTCGCAGCCTCATCCAGCGATGTACGTGTCCGACACTATCGTTCTCCTCTGCGGTGGCATTCATGACAACAAGCGTATCTCGTACTGCAGCCGTGTGACAATCAACAGCAGCTCCAGCAGCACACTCTCTTCAGATTGGGAAAATAGCGACAGCAGAGGCGGAAGTCTCCTGCCCGTCCTCCCGCAGGCAACGAGCCATGCCAACATATTTCCGTACAACGGTGATGTTTATCTCGCCGGCGGTTTCAACGAGACGGCGAAAGACTTTCCCGTGTACTCGCTTCACACGGATAGCAGTACGCTTGCAATGCACTGGGTGCGTTCATCGATCTATCCACCAATCAGGAAGGAGCTTCATGGTGCCACGGTCACTGCATATAATGGCAAACTATTCATTGCTAACCGTGACCATGATCCGAGGAAGACCCACCGCGAATGTTACTCCATAGATCTGGCATCAAGTGTAGTCAAGCAATTGCCTCCTTTACCATCATTAGCCATAGGACCGTATCTGTCTGCTTTTGACGGTCATCTCATTGCTTTTGGAAATCTTGCACCGGAAAGAGATGATCCGCCACGCGTTTACAAGCTCAAACTTCTTTAGGCTCATGCGTTGTGTACATCCCCCCCCCCCCCCCTCAGTATCTCATTCTCGCAAGCATCCTCTATTTTTCTTTCTCTCCCACGCTTCCTCTTTCTATGCAATGTTTCCTCACCTTCAACCCCTCCCGGGCTTTATGATACTCCAGCTAGGCTCTGCTATTCACACTTCTCTAAGACGCTCGTTGAGCTGACAGTCAGCATATCCATGTACATGTACATGTACGTAGTCACCTGGTTCTCAATCTATTGATGTTCTTCCTCTCCTTTGACTTAACATCTCAGATTTTGAGTTTTATCCACTCCACACATAATTTTATTTTCATTATTCTATTGGTTTGGTGAGACTCCCATGATAGGTATCCATTTACCTCTCAAGCCGTGCATGTTGTTCAGTGCAGTCTAGGCATGGACTTGGTAAAACTAGAATCCAGCCTCTGTACAAGTACAAAGACAAGTGTCGCATTCAGACAAGAGTGAAGTGAATGATTGCTTTCCGATTTACTAAAATCGAATACAGAAACAGACGCTTTCAACGAACATGTATTGTGATTTCAGTAAATCGCCGTTTCCAGTGGCGGGTCCAGATGGGGCTCGTCCCACCCCCCCCCCCCCCCCCCCCTAGGCCTCAGCGGCTAATGCTAGCATTAAAAGTAGCATTAAAGGCCTTTTTTGGAAACTAGCATTGCTCTAGCATTGCAAGCAGGTTTTATGGGGTAAAAAGCATTAAAAGGGGCCTGGGGGCTAAAAACCTTTCCAAGGCATACGCTGCAATGACCCATATGGTAATGTTTGCACCAATTATGGGGTCTGGGCCTCTTCTGGCACACAGCAAGTGCACAACAGGATTCAAGGGTACATATATGCCATACAGTAACAAAATGGGTACTCTTGGTCCGGCCACAGTCAAAATACCGTTACCGCTAGCGTTATCGTCTCAATGCTAAGGGTGCCTATTTGGAAGCGCCAAACCTACGCTACACACATGCCGTGATCCACGCGACTTGGCATTCTTGCGTCACAAGGCACGTGATTTCACCGTGCATCTTGCAATAAGATTCAAAAACTGCGCTCAGGCCTTCAGTCACTTTTGCATCAACAGTCGCACAAAACATTATTGGTGGCGCAAGGAGAAGCTTGTCGTTTGGAGTGACAAGTGATCACCGCTGCTTTTCCTTGTCAGAGTCAACACTACACTTTGTTCTGCGGCCTTGGGAGTAGTGTTGGAGTAGAAATTGCTGAGGAGACGTCGCGGAGGGGCGAGCTTTCCTGCGCAGGTATGACTTTGGCCGTATTTCAGCATGGTCGAGTGGAAAAATTCAAAAAAGTTTATTTCAAGAAAACCCCAAAGGGTGCACCCTTAGCAAGCCTCAACACTGACAGACCACCTGGAAGTGGAGCTCATGCTCCAGTACAACCGCGGTCGGCTCGGCCATGAGCTGTGAGTTCCCAAGCTGTAATGGGACACGAAGATAGTTGCCAGACATTGTCCACCGTGTATCGACTACTAGTATCACATTTCTATCTTTAATTTACCATGGTGCCCTGTTTCATCTGATCGTGTCTACAATGAAATTAGACACAAGACCATCCGAAAAAGTATTTCTGTACACCATTTTCTTTCCTTTTTATTGGTGCTGAAACTAGCATTAATGCTGCAAACGAGCACTCAACCTAGCATTAGCAACCAAAATAACTAGCATTGCCAAAAGCATTTTTGCCCAAAAAAACTAGCATTAGCCGCTGAGGCCTACCCCCCCCCCCCCCCCCACTTCAGAGTTGCAGTTTTACTGTCCGACCAAAGCCGGGTCCACACTGGACCGATTTTTCGGCCGATTCTGGAATCGTACTATAGATTCTCAAGATCGGCGCAAAAATTGCCTGGTATGGACTGTGCATGCTCGCGAGATCTGGAAACCAGAGTTAGGGGTAAGCAGATTATGCTCGGAAAATGACCAGATTATGCTCCAGCGGATGCTCGCAGGATGCCCGAGAAAACAGGCAACTATGCTTTATATGCTTCACCAAAAGACAAAAAGAACCGATAATCGTCATGAAAAAAGGACTCAGACTATTGTCATGATGTGGAGTGGGAGCTTTGTGGAAGTACAAGGCAATAATAGGCAAGAGGAATACCAAATTCACAAGCAAACGCTGAACTTTTGGGTGATATCCTATAGTTTTTTTAAACACAATAACTCAAAGCCTCTTGTACGGGCAAACAGAAATAAAAACAATCAATGATGAGATCGAGCGCACGCGGTGATGATCACGTACAATGACACTTGACAGATATAGTAAAATTAATAATGTAAGCCTCAAGCTGAGATTCTTGCCTCAGCAACAACAAGCGCTGCCGAGTCTGAAGCCATTGCTGGTAAGAAGGCCGAGATATCCATGGCTGCTAATACAATATATTATTCCAAAAATCTACAAGAAGCGCTATGTATGGTAGCCCTTTCCCAAAGGTGCTCCCCCGTTTTTTCGCCCTTTTCGGAAAAGCCCGTTTCTTTCGCCCTTTATTGCGTTTTTTGGTGAATATCGCCCTTTTTGAGCTTTTTTGAGCTGAAAAAGTGCTAAAATCGGTTTGCTCATGCATGTGATCACAGTTTCCGATCCTGAGTGCTTGATATGGGCCTTGGCACGCCGCTTTTATTTGGAGGGAGGGGGGGGGGGGGCAACAAGTAGGTGAAGCTTGTACCCGGTGTACACAATGCTGTAAAAAGTGGGTTTTTTGAACTTTACTTCCTGTTTTGCCTTTCGTGGACCCATAAATGGAAGAGTGCGTATTCATTTCGCAGCTTGGGTTCATATCTGAACATGTATCATGGCTGTGCTTCACTGAAAAAAGAGCACTTTTTGCCTGTTTTCACTGAAAAAAGAGCACTTTTTCAGCATATTTTGAGGGACGCGAAAAGCACTAATTGCGAATTAAAAGAGCACCTTTGGGAAAAGGGCTAATGTATGGTCCTTGAATAGCAGGTGTGTATATAACAGCCTCATTGGGCATCTGCCCTTGTTTTTCGGATGTAATTTTATGCTCCTTCTCAAAAAGGACCTGATTATGCCAAAAACTATGCCGGCATAATCCGCTTATCCCTAACCAGAGTACGGCAGAAGATCGACCTCCTACCTGGTCCCCGCTACAAGGCTTTCCGGCCGATGATCCGATACCGACTGCCACATGAAATTGGCCTACTGGGGACATACACACACTCACACAAATTTGTGGGGAAGGCGTGCGACAACACCGTCCACACTGGGCAATTTTCGCGCCGATCTTGAGGATTTCTCGTACGACTCCAGTATCGACCGAAAAATCGACCTAGTGTAGCGACCTGACTCGCTACTGTCATTACGTCATTTCTATATATTTCGTCTAGGGCCCGACGTAAAACCCTATACTAGCGTGGACCAGGTATTATTATTATTATTATTATTTAAAATCTTGTAGGACGCATCACGCAGCTTCATAATTAAAAAATTGGTTGTGAGCAACACTGGCTCACACTCAAATCACTGCTTTTCACCAGAAAAATATTTTATTTTCATTAAAGTTACCCATGACATAACGAGGATAAAAGTTAATCACTGCAAAAACACAGCGTCTTCGACAAGATTTCCGTGCTGCCAGACGCGCTGGAACTCTTCTCAACCGTAGGCTGAGAGAAGCTTATTACATCCGCCAGTTCTCATCGAATGCCGCAAACGCACATGCTCAGTGGAAAGTACTGAACCGCCTTCTAGGTCGCCATAAGCTCCCAGCTACTCTTCCCGTCGACCCGTCTGCCCTGACCACGGTATTTGAAGCGCAGGTCACCAGCCCAGACTCCTCTACTTCAGCTGCCAGACGACCCGCTGGGCCACCAATCCAGCGAGCCTTCATATCCTTCAAGCCAGTCTCTGTAAACACCATCTCCAGTATGCTCAGACGTTTGAAAACGTGGAAGGCTACCGGCTCCGATGGGCTACCACCAGTCATCCTGAAGAATAACCATGAGTACATTGCTAGTTCCCTCACTACTATCGTCAACGAGTCTCTTCAAAAAGGACAATTCCCCACGGGCTTCAAAGCAGCAGACATCTGTCCAGTGTTCAAGAAAGGAGATCGCACCCAGGCAGCCAATTACCGTCCGATATCCCTATTGCTTGTGGCATCGAAGATATTGGAGCGCGTTGTCTACGAACAGCTGCAGACATATATACAATCTGAGCCTGACCTTTTACCGCCTCAACAATTTGCATACCGGCGTTCCCACTCCTGCGAGGATGCTCTCACCTTCTGTGTCGACCGTTGGCACAGGTGTCTAGATAAAGGCCAGTGCGTAGCAGCTTCTTTCCTTGATCTAAGTAAAGCGTTTGACTGTGTAGATCACACACTTCTAGTCTCTGAACTATTTGATTGTGGCCTTGGAGACACAGTTCTCTCCTGGTTTCAGAGCTACCTAGCAGACCGAACCCAGAGAGTCGTAACTCCTCAGTCTTCCCCAGGGGAGCCATACCACTGCACCCGTGGCATCCCACAAGGGTCCGTCCTGGGACCACTATTATTCACGATTTACACCCGCTCCCTTCCCTGCCATGTTAAGCAGTCGACCACGTTGCTGTATGCAGATGACATTACACTATACGCTGCCAATTCATGTGCAGAGCAAGCCGTAGTTACCTTGGAAAGATACATTGCTCACGTTGCCTATTATCTCTCTGAGCGTGGTCTCAAACTCAATACCGCAAAGACTCAGTACATGCATATCCGTACTCCGACCACTCCGGCTAGCCGCCCCCTAATGCTCAACGGTATTAGTATTTCCTCAGCTTTGAGCGTAAAATACCTTGGCTTGGTCATTGTTGAACATCTATCCTTTAAACCACAAGTTGCAGCCCTCCGGAGGAAAGTTGGCGCCAAGCTAAGTACCATGTACAGAACACGTCGCCTCCTGACCACCCGAGCGAAACGTACATTCTACTTATCCTTCATACAATCCACTCTTGAGTATGCGAGTAATGCATATGTACACTGTCTTCGCACCACAGAATATGATAACCTGATCAAGATCAGTAAACGTGCATTACGGATAGTGTTTGGTTACCCCTCGTCCTCCCATTCAGCCCCAATTCTCGCACGCTTCTCTTTAATGCCAATTTCAGTCCGCTTCAGTTTAAAATTGTACTCAGTTGTTTTCCGTTGCGTCCTAGGCCAGACCAATGTCCTTCTTCGAGACCTCTTTGTACTTCGCTCTTCAGCAGCTAACACTTTGCAATGTCGGACCCGCCTTCACTCCTCCAATGGTCTTGTTTTACCCCGAGTTTATTCACGCTACGGTCTGTTTTCTCTCTCTTATTTGGCTGCAGACAGATGGAATAGTGCTCCATCTGATATCCGCACTGCTGCATCGCCATCCCTATTTCGCCATGCATTACTTTCATTCTTAGGGTACCCCGTAAGAAGACCTTGAGTCTGTGGGGATTGCCCTATCAAAATATGAATAAATAATAATAATAATAATAATAATAATAATAATAATAATAATAATAATAATAATAATAATAATAATAATAATAATAATAATAATAATAATAATAATAATAATAATAATAATAATAATAATAATAATAATAATAATAATACCTCGACCGGCGGTCCTTCGTTGATGCCCTATGCATTCGGTATGGCCTCACCATCCACGGTTCACCTACCGAGTGTCCATGCGGCCGGCCGTTCACCATCGACCACGCAATGATCTGCAAGTTGGGCGGCTATCCCATCCACCGGCACAACCATGTCCGCAACTACCTGGGCCAACTTCTTTCTCAAGTGTCTGAGGATGTGCAGCTGGAGCCACCGCTGCAACCTCTACCGACGGTCCGCACGTTTGACCATGGTCCTGCCCTGCTCACTGCGGACGACGCCAGACCAGACATCAAGGCCAGGGGGTTTTGGTCGGTACAGACTGATGCATTTTTTGATGTAAGGGTGTTCTATCCCAACGCACAGTCGTACCGATCTCGCCCGCTGGCTGAGGTGTTCCAATGGCACGAGCGTCAGAAGCAGTCGGCATACGGTGCCCGGATCCGGGAAGTTGAGCACGCGTCGTTCACCCCGATCGTCCTGTCTTCTGCTGGTGCCCTGGCGAAGGAGGCCACCCGGTTCCTGAAGCTGCTCGGAACGAAGCTCTCCACCAAGCTCTCGCAGCCTTATCCCCTCGTGATAGGAAAGCTGCGGACGGACCTGGCTTTCAGCCTTGTCCGCGACTCCGTCCTGATGGTTCGTGGGAGTCGCCGTGCATTCCGTGCACCTGGTCTGGCGGCGGATGTGGATGCTGTTTCTGTGGAGGCCCGCATTCCCGCCACTACGTGACGCTAAGTCCTCCTGGGGTTTGCCGCTCTCCGGTCCTCTTTCATCCCGTTCTCCCCTCTTTTTTGGGGATTCTTTGTACTTCGTCTTTCTTGTTTTTCTTGTTCCTTTGTTTTTTGTAGGACAGATTTTTGGTGTACTGATTTCGGTTGTTGTTGTGTCTGACTCTATTCCCAATATCTAATTCTGTGGTTGGTTTTCCAACTCATTGGGTTGTAGTTTCCATCATGAGTTTGATTCCATCGTGAGTTTGATTCCATCGTGAGTTTTGATTCTACATGTATTTGCTATTTTTCGTTCCATTTTTGAGCTCATATTTTATTTTCCTGATTTCTTCTCCAGTGTATGTTGTATTGCATTTTAATACATTGTGTTAATTTTTGCCCGTAAAAGAGGCTTGCACTCCATTAAAAAAAAAAAAAATAATAATAATAATAATAATAATTATTTCAACGTTTCGGTCATGAAATAACCATCATCAGAAATGAAGTGGGCACACCGGTTAGGATGGGTTAATAAATGAGGAGCGCTGCGAACTGATAACAAATCACACCTGCATGCACTATTACGAGAGAGAGAACAAAAGGACAAAACATCTCCAAAAAAAACCTGGTATAGAAATAACGCAATACGCGACAACTCTAAATATGGCACAGGTACAGGCAACAAAAAGAATGTACATGTGCACTTGGTGCATGCAGACATGTACATGTACATGTAAATGCAGGCGCTAGCAACAACAGTAGTAGTAGTAACAGTGCACTAGTGCAAGGGGTGCAAGGGGTGCAAAACCACCACTATCCAGGAAAAGCGAGTATCAGGGCCAGAAATATGTACAAGGCAGTACTTCACCAGAGACTTCACAGGAGGTCCCACCCTGCGTTATTGTTTATGCTGGGGCTCGTGTCGCGAATTTGTATTGCTTCCCGTATTCTCCTCCTGGCCCGATCCGACTCAGTGGCAAGGACGCGAACCTCTGTGAATGCCGACTCGCCAAGCGGCAGTACCTCGCCGCCATGGTGAAGTCGGTAGTGCTCGCCCAGGGCTTTTCCAGATGTCTTGTTGCGTGAGTTATCATTGTGTTCTTTTGTTCGCGTTGCTACACTACGGCCAGTCTCTCCAACATACGTCTCCGAGCATTTGCAGGTCAGACGATAAACCACGTTGCGTCTTGTGCATTCTACCTCGCTCGATTGGCATGCAACGCAGGCGGCTTTAGGCCTTCCTCGTCGCCTTGGGGCAGCGGGATCCACCCACTTACGGCAGCAAGGTCCAGTGAGGCTGGACTTAGTGACGCTGTTGGAAAGCCTTGCATTTTTGTAGATTATCTGCACATTTAGGTTGTATTTTGTTTAGAAGACGGTGGACCCTGTAGTGGATGGCATCCGTTTTGAATGGTAACTTCAACGTGGATCGATAATCTTTCTTTTGTTTAGCAGGTCGTCTGGCTCGTTCATGAGCAGTCGCGATAACTTTGTCAGGAAAGTTGTTGAATTTTAATGTGTCAATAACCTTTTGCGCACTTCGCTGGCGGGCTGCAGAATCAGAGGAAAGGGCCTTTCGGGCCGCGCGGAGGAATTCCGAAGACGCGATGGCGAGTTTTTGCTGTTGCGGAACGCACGAGTTGAAGTCTGAGACGAGGCCACTGTGGCAAGCTTTGCGGAACAGCTCGAATGATATTGCGCCCTCGGAGGAGACATGAATAGTCGTGTCCATAAAGTCAACCGACCCAGTTTCCTCCGAAGATTGATACGTGAACTTGATGCTCGCATTGGCGGTATTGAGGAATGCAATCAGCTGGCGGAGAAGCGCGGCCCCCAGTGTCCACAGCATAATGATGTCATCAATATAACGCTTGTAGAGTACGGGAGCGCCAGGCGAGTTGACAAACAGCGAGGTTTCGAGGTCATGCATGAAGGTAATCGCAAACGGGGGCGCTAGGTTGTTACCTATGGCGATGCCTTCCCTCTGGTGGTAGACCTCACCAAATCTGAAATAATTGGATCTTAGAAGGAAGGTTAACAGCTCTTCGATCTGCTCCACGCTTAAACCAAATGTGTCAACAGACGCAAACGCGCGCACCCTCCTTCAACGCGTCTGTGGTGGTACACTAGAGAAGGACCTGTACCAAGCCATACTCCCTGGCGACAACAGGTTTCCGGAGATGTATGGCCTGCCTAAAGACCACAAAGCCACGGTACCGCTTCGGCCAGTTGTGTCAGCTGTTGATAGCCCGGTGACCAATATTTCTATTGTACTGGAGCGCATACTCAACCAATGCCTGAGATATGTCTCAGCACATCTGAAAAACACGCTGGAAGCACTGGAGGATATCCGGCAAGTGTATCCCGACCTACAAGCCCCAGCGGGGACCATCATCGTTACAATGGACGTGGTCGCTCTTTACCCAAGTATCGATATCGCTGAAGGGGTGGAGGCGGTTGCTAGAGTCCTGCAGCAGCACATCGAGTCTGTTGACACATTTGGTTTAAGCGTGGAGCAGATCGAAGAGCTGTTAACCTTCCTTCTAAGATCCAATTATTTCAGATTTGGTGAGAAGGTCTACCACCAGAGGGAAGGCATCGCCATGGGTAACAACCTAGCGCCCCCGTTTGCGATTATCTTCATGCATGACCTCGAAACCTCGCTGTTTGTCAACTCGCCTGGTGCTCCCGTACTCTACAAGCGTTATATTGATGACATCATTATGCTGTGGACACTGGGGGCCGCGCTTCTCCGCCAGCTGATTGCATTCTTCAATACCGCCAATGCGAGCATCAAGTTCACGTATCAATCTTCGGAGGAAACTGGGTCGGTTGACTTTATGGACACGACTATTCATGTCTCCTCCGAGGGCGCAATATCATTCGAGCTGTTCCGCAAAGCTTGCCACAGTGGCCTCGTCTCAGACTTCAACTCGTGCGTTCCGCAACAGCAAAAACTCGCCATCGCGTCTTCGGAATTCCTCCGCGCGGCCCGAAAGGGGGGGCCTTTACCCTGATCCTGCAGCCCGCCAGCGAAGTGAGCAAAAGGTTATTGACACATTAAAATTCAACAACTTTCCTGACAAAGTTATCGCGACTGCTCATGAACGAGCCAGACGACCTGCTAAACAAAAGAAAGACTATCGACCCACGTTGAAGTTACCATTCAAAACGGATGCCATCCACTACAGGGTCCACCGTCTTCTAAACAAATACAACCTAAATGTGCAGATAATCTACAAAAATGCAAGGCTTTCCAACAGCGTCACTAAGTCCAGCCTCACTGGACCTTGCTGCCGTAAGTGGGTGGATCCCGCTGCCCCAAGGCGACGAGGAAGGCCTAAAGCCGCCTGCGTTGCATGCCAATCGAGCGAGGTAGAATGCACAAGACGCAACGTGGTTTATCGTCTGACCTGCAAATGCTCGGAGACGTATGTTGGAGAGACTGGCCGTAGTGTAGCAACGCGAACAAAAGAACACAATGATAACTCACGCAACAAGACATCTGGAAAAGCCCTGGGCGAGCACTACCGACTTCACCATGGCGGCGAGGTACTGCCGCTTGGCGAGTCGGCATTCACAGAGGTTCGCGTCCTTGCCACTGAGTCGGATCGGGCCAGGAGGAGAATACGGGAAGCAATACAAATTCGCGACACGAGCCCCAGCATAAACAATAACGCAGGGTGGGACCTCCTGTGAAGTCTCTGGTGAAGTACTGCCTTGTACATATTTCTGGCCCTGATACTCGCTTTCCCTGGATAGTGGTAGTTTTGCACCCCTTGCACCCCTTGAACTAGTGCACTGTTACTACTACTACTGTTGTTGCTAGCGCCTGCATTTACATGTACATGTACATGTCTGCATGCACCAAGTGCACATGTACATTCTGTTTGTTGCCTGTACCTGTGCCATATTTAGAGTTGTCGCGTATTGCGTTATTTCTATACCAGGTTTTTTTTGGAGATGTTTTGTCCTTTTGTTCTCTCTCTCGTAATAGTGCATGCAGGTGTGATTTGTTATCAGTTCGCAGCGCTCCTCATTTATTAACCCATCCTAACCGGTGTGCCCACTTCATTCCTGATGATGGTTATTTCATGACCGAAACGTTGAAATAAAATATTTTTCTGGTGAAAAGCAGTGATTTGAGTGTGAGCCAGTGTTGCTCACAACCAATTTTTTAATTGTTATTATTATTATTATCAAATTTTTGGTAGGGCAATCCCCACAGGCCTAAGGCCTTCTTACAGAGTACCCTAGAAATGAAAGTACTGAATTACGGAATAGGTGCAGTGAAGAGCATAAGCGGACTGCAGCGGGGAGTGCATTCCAACCGTCGGAACCGATGAAAGAAACTGAAAAGAGACCGAAACGAGTTTTAGCTTTTGGTAGAGTGACAGACGAAGATACCTGAGAATTCGATGCGACCTTCGATCGTAGCCTGGTCAGGACTCCTTCTTGACTTGCAGGCCGCAGTAGAACTCTGGTGACAGTACACTGGTGATTGTGGCCGCGGGCCGTCTCGCACCCGTAGGTGATGTTTTCCGGTGGCTGGTCGCGGAACACTGTAACATAGTAACGAATGTTATGGCCGATTTCTACAGTACGCATTTGTTATAAGCCTTCCTCTTCTCAATCTATATGTTATTATTTTGCAGATATATTCCCAGTAAGCCATGAACGGAGACCCCCTCGACTTAGGCCTCGGCCTTTGGGGAATCCATTAATAAAAAAAATATATATATAACACTGCAGCGTTTGAAGTACGAGTGTTGCTCAATGAAATCCAGTCGCGTCACTCAAGTACGCGCCCGGCGTTGCGGAGCCCTAGACCTGCGAACACTGGGCTGCGAAATGATGCAAGGCGCAAACTTGAGCGACGCGACTGGATTTCATAGAGCATCAACGCACATGACATTCTCCCAGTTTCACCCGTCTACCGGAGGTGAGGAAGAGAGTGGCAGACGACGAACCCTCTGGTTGATCCACTGCCAGACAGCGCGGCCGTAAAACAAGTTTGCTGTGCTTTGTGATTCGGGCTGGTACATGGTGCGATGCTACCGAGAATCACACTAAAGCACGCCTTCAGCTTCAGCTTCGGTCTCGGTGGTGCGCCGTGGAACTGGTAGGCCGTTGTTTGTTTTGTAGGCAGGATTCTTTGTTCGCTGTTCTTCTTGTAGGGCGTTTATCTCTCCTTCCCGCACGAATGGCTGGCCGTTGGTCAGTATAATCTAGGCTGTAATGTGTCCCTGGGTCTGGGAGAGTTTGGATTGTAGCGGACTGTGCCATGTGAAAGATAAAACATCCGCAAGTAGCGTGATCAGTTTGCGATCCAGCATTTTGTGGGTTCTCCTTGCCAGCGACTGTCCGAACTTCTCACTAGTTAGAAACGTGGATAGTCCATTTCCCGAACATGCCTGCCCGACCGCATGGGGGGGGGGGGATTGGCATTCGAACTGGATAGATCGATGGTCCTCCTGACACCATGACTGGACAGTCCGCGATTTGACATCGCTACAGCGTCACTACTCCAGTATTAAAGCTTGTGTTTTGAAAAGAAAATCGGTGGTGGCGATTGCGCTCCGTCTTTGTCGTATCGTGTCCTACAGCACGAACCTGTTGTTTACAATGATGGGTTAGAGAAGAAAGCAGCTTGTTTCTTCGGAAAGTCACGATGCCATTCGAATACCATTACTGTAGCCGTGATGGTAGTCTCTTGTCACTGCGCAGTCCACCTCCTCAGCTCTAGCTATTCTGAGCCGTTCAGAAGGACAACGCAAGGATGATGTAGCGTGTGGAGAACAAACGGCGAGGTGTTCTCGACGGCGTGGCATTGCTAAACTCGCATGACTGGTGTGCATGACTGGTGTGCATGACTGGTGTGCATGACTGGTGTGCATGACCTTGGTGTGCTGAACACCATGGTGCAATGTACCCGTAGCCGAAACTTGTTTGGAGTAGTTCTGTTTCATGCCTTTTCGTGTTGTTGTTCTCTTGCATTTTCGGATAGTGTTCGACCGAACAACTGCGTGGTGTGGTGTTTGGAAATAGGTTACACTATTAGGAAACACAATTCCAATCAGCCTGAAAAAAAAACAAGCTTCAGCCGTCAGGCACTTCATCATAAGCAACATTTTCGAAAATTCCACACGTACTTTCGATGCATTCACATCAGGTAGAACAAAGCCAAACTTTGATTGGGGCGATAAATGCTGTGAGGTAGGGGGGGGGGGGCTCTGTTCTGACGATGATGAAGGAAGGGAGCCGTTGCGGTTCACTCACAATACACGCACAGAAGTCCACTCGACTGCAATCTTAGTGCAATTTCTGACACAAATTCAACTCCATGAGTACGAAGAAGCTCAGCGGATCTCCACAAGAACTTTCGCCCATCACCGGCAATGGAGTATGGGCTGTATGATACGACCAGCGGCTAACATGGGAAGTGGCTTCATTTTCCACAAATCTCGTTTCATTCACAACCATTTGACTGCAATTTCAGTGCAATTTCTGCCACAAATTCAACTCCGGGAGTACGAGGAAGCTCAGGGGATCTCCACAAGAACTTTCGCCCATCACCTGCAATGGAATATGGGCTGTATGATACGACCAGCGGCTAACATGGGAAGTGGCTTCATTTTCCACAAATCTCGTTTCATTCACAGCCATTTGACTGTGCAATTTCTGCCCCAAATTCAACTCCACGAGTACGAGGAAGTCAGCGGATCTCAACAAGAACTTTCGCCCTTCACCTGGGTGCAGTGGAATATTATATGGGCTGTATGATACGACCAGCGGCTTACACGGGAAGTGGCGTCATTTTCCACAAATCTCGTTTCGTTCACCCCAACTCAAATAAAATTGAAGTACAGTGTACAATTAGGGATTTATCTTGCATTTCCATTGCCTCAGAATAAAACTTCGATAAATGAGAGAGAATGAGTGAGGCAGCTGGAAGAATTGAGGATGAAAAAAGAGACCAGAAGACTCGACGAAGCAATCGTCTCCCTGCTCTAAGAGAAATCAAGATTTTTTTAGCATTTTGGGTAAATTTCCAAAAATAAACATTTCCATTTGAGTGATTTTTGACCCTTCAAAAAACGCATAATCCGGACAGGGTTAGTCCGCACGCGCACCGCCCCGGCTAGCGGCTGCCTCTTCAGGGGAGTTCCCTTGCGATGGCCTGATCTGGCTGAGTGGGCCAAATGACTTTCGATCCTGTCCCAAGTCACGTTCCCAGAATCCCAACCCGACCTCACAAGACACAACCTGTTTTTCGATTTTGACAGCATGTTACAACTTGGCGAGGACGCGTAGTGCTCCTGACTACAACCATAACCCGGTTGGCAGAGTCCCGGTCTTGCGACCATTTGAACCGTATTGGGAAAACCCAGGTTCGGGACCCTCGTTACTCTACGGGTTGGTAGGATTTTTTATAATTTTCGTTTTTTGTGTTGTAGAAGTCGTCGTGTTGCCGCCTCTGCCAACCGGGTTATGATTGTAGTCAGGAGCACTACGCGTCCTCGCCTTGTAACATGCTGTCAAAATCGAAAAACATGTTAAAGGGGAAGTATACCCTAAAATCAAATTTTCACCAGTTGTAGTCTTCGGGGTGCTGAGTCGAATGGTCTTGGTCCGAGGAAGTTGAGACGCTCCCTTCCTCCTTTATTCCCAATCGAACTCGCGCACTTCCACCGAAACTGGGTGACTGCGCCCTACTAGATGGGGATTTGTATGCAAAATGTCACTAAAAGCGCCATTGCGTTCTTATAAAAGCACGGATGACCGCGATTGGCCCATATGTTGTAGTCTTTTGGACGCTGAGTCGACTGGTTTTGGTCCGAAAAGGCTGCGATGCAGCGTTCCTCCTTTATTCCCAATCGAACATGGTTGAACAAGCGGTCACGTGCTCCTGGGTGCCCAAATCACCTGGTCACCGCGCCAGCAGGCGACAACTTTCACACCAAGGTTCAACTCGAGTTCAACTCGAGTGACAGGACTGCACCCAAAAAAGGTCAAACAGGCTAGTAAGTTGTACCCTGCAGGCACGGTGACCAGGTGACTGGTGTACGCAGGAGCACGTGACCGCTTGTTCAACCATGTTCGATTGGGAATAAAGGAGGAACGCTGCATCGCAGCCTTTTCGGACCAAAACCAGTCGACTCAGCGTCCAAAAGACTACAACATATGGGCCAATCGCGGTCATCCGTGCTTTTATAAGAACGCAATGGCGCTTTTAGTGACATTTTGCATACAAATCCCCATCTAGTAGGGCGCAGTCACCCAGTTTCGGTGGAAGTGCGCGAGTTCGATTGGGAATAAAGGAGGAAGGGAGCGTCTCAGCTTCCTCGGACCAAGACCATTCGACTCAGCACCCCGAAGACTACAACTGGTGAAAATTTGATTTTAGGGTATACTTCCCCTTTAACGTTTGTTTTGCTTGCATTCAACCTAGTGAGAAGGCATCGAAAGTGCTCATGGAAATGTTCGAGAATGTTGCTTGTGAGGAACCTCAAAGCTTGTTGCTTTCTTCCCTATGGTGATGTTTGGCCTTCGGGTTTGTTTCAGACCCGCTGGAAGCAGTTTTGATTGGTCCTGCGATACCATAGCCTTTCAAACTTTGTGTATGCTATTCATTGCCGGCACACATAACGTCCTCGGTTACTGTTGTAAACCACCAGTTCTCAATTGGGAAAGGCCTTCGCGCTTATGGCATTGTATTCGTTGAAATGTTGTATTTCGACTCCGCCGTACCGCTGATGTTGCTGCATGGCATACGCTATATGCGTTGTGTGCGTTTTGCTGTATACGCTGTTATGTCCAGTTTTATATGCTTATGTTTTGCATGTACGCTGTTTCTGCATGCTATAAATAGCTGGTGTTATTAGTGTTCATTGTTAATTATCAGATGAAGTGAAATATACTGTGTAAAGGAAAAGAGTTGTCCTCGTGCCGTGTGGTCGTACGATCCTGACAATTTAGAGAATCTTGCAGGGTTCACAACATTTGGCGACCACGCCAGGATAGGAGCGAGCATGGCAGAGGAACTATGGAACAATTTGGAAGCCAGCTTTATCGACAATGGAGAGTGGTTAGGATTAGAAGGCGAGTTGTTGAAGGTACATGTGGAGCAGAGGCTCCAACAGTACGCGGAGCGTGAGGAGCGCAGTGCCAGACGGCGAGAGGAGGCGCTCCGCACCGAGTTTGCCAAAACACTAAAGGAGATTAACGAGCGCATCGCCAATGCGCAGGAGGGTGAGGGTAAAGCCACGATGGGAGGTACAGAGGAATCTCCCAGTCACAGCGGTGGGCGTCAACCGGTGATGAAAATCCCCTCATATGATGGAACGCAGCCATTGGAGCGTTATCTTGACCTGTTCGAGGACATCTGTTCCAAGAACGAGTTCGAAGAAAGCGAATGGCTGCTGCGACTACGCATCGCGCTAGCGGGTAGCAAAGCGGAGAGGATATGTATTGGATGCAATAATTACGAGGAAGCAAAACGAGAGTTGCTTGCCTCGCTCGGAAAGACTCCGGATAAAGCGTGGAAGACATTGCTGACAGGCAAGCAGCGGTCAGATGAGTCGTTTCATCAATACGTTGTCCGTGTTTGCCGAGAGGTAGAGGTGTGGGCCACACTCGCTATGACAGAAGATGGCGAGGTGGACACCAAGTATAGCGCCGATATAGGAAAAATGTCCCCGGTGCTGCAAGCAATGGCAAAGCAGGTAATCTTGGAGCAATGCGGACCTGAGATGAAGACGTACCTGGTCGAACGGCAGTGCTACGGGATGTCACTGCGCCAGGTACAGGAGCACGGCGCGTCTTACCAGGTCGCGCACGGACGACAGGGTGATACTGCCAGGAAGCCAGTAGAACGATCCGTGCCAAGGCCCACGGCGTCGGCACAGTGCATGGCGATATCGGTCGCAGATGCAGAGAAGCAGCTAAAGTCGCTGCCACAGGAAGGGAGAAAGGGTTTTCTGCAGCGAGAGAGACTCTGCTGGAACTGCCTTAAGTATGGCCATATGGCCAGAGAATGTCGGTCAGGCTCGAGATGCACGAAATGCCAGAGGAAACACCACCTGCTAATACATGATGTGTTGGATAGAGCAGGTCACAGCCGGGAGAAACCGACTGAGATAGTTACGGAGAAGAATGTTGGGTCGTGCTGTCTACACTCGCCAAGTGTGCGGCTGATGACCGGAGTGGCACGAGTTGAGGGAAGAACTCGAAACGCGAAGGTTCGCGTGTTCCTGGACTCGGGTGCTGAGGCGTCATTCGTGACTGCAGCGTTGGTGTCAGCAATCGATGCAGAACACGTTGGGGTTGAAAATGTAGAGGTGAAGCCGTTCGGCGCGGAACCAACCCAATAGCGCATGGATAAGTACGCCATCACGATCCAGGGTAGCTCCGCTAGCATTCGGGTACGCGCGTTCGTGAAACCAACGCTTGAGCTGGACCTGAAGTGCGCAAGTCCGCAGACCATTGCGCAGTGGCACAGTTGGGGAGTAGAGCTGAGTGACAAGCCTCAACAAGGGACATCAGACGAAATACATATGCTGATTGGTGCAGACTATATCAACGCGGTACTGCACAGCAAGAAGGAAGTTAATGGTGAGACGGTGTGGAACACAGAGATAGGTAATGTATTATCTGGTCCAGCGTCTGCACCAAGTCGAAACAGTCAGCCGGTGACCGTGTCATGTGTCACAGCCCACATTGAACAACTATGGCAGTTGGATGAACCTCCAGAACAACATCAGCACCTGCCATCTTTCCCGCTATGTCGCCAGGGCAGCGGGTACCAAGTGGGTCTCTTGTGGCGAAATGAGCGTCGCCCAACGGATAACTTTGCTGAAGCTAGAGTCATCGCAACGCGGCTTCTTGAAAAGCTGAAGAGGAATGGGAAGCGTGCGCTCTATGATGATGTGCTGATCAGGGAGTACCGCGAGCTTGGAGCCATTGAGCTGGAGCCATGTCAGAGCGATGCCGGGTACTATGTATCGCATCATGGTGTATTCCGCGAGCACGCTGCAACCACGAAGTTAAGAGTGGTGTTCAATGCCTCGGCGACGGCTCCAGATGGCAAGTCGTTGAACGACATGGTTGACCCTGGACCGTCGCTATTGCCGAGTCTCGCAGGTATGCTATTACGGTTCCGTGAATATAAGAGCGCGCTGCAAGCAGACATCCGAAAGGCTTTCTTCATGGTCGCGGTTAATCCCGAAGACCGTCCGTACCTGCGTTTCTTGTGGCCCGGTCGAAGCGACAGCGATGAACTGTTAACCTGGAGGCTAACGAAACTGCCATTTGGCGTAAACTGCTCGCCATACATGCTTACTGCGGTGATTCAGCATCACTTGAAGGAGCTACGGGCGTTGTCTGCACCCAAAGAGCGAGATCGTATTGATCTCTTGCTCACGAGTTTCTACGTTGACGATTTGGTCTCTAGTGTGTCAAATGCGTCGGAAGCCAAGGAGATGCAAGAGTTCAGCGTGCGTGTGCTTACGGATGCTGGCATGGAGTTACGCAAGTGGCGAGGCAACGAAATCCCGTGCGATCCAGAGGCCGGAGATAAAGTCCTCGGTCTGAAATGGAAAACCAGTGATGACTTGCTCAGCATAGCAGCGCTAGGCGAGTCCGTTAGGCCGTCTGTTTGGACCCGGCGATCCCTCCTCAAGTGTGTTGCATCAGTGTTTGATCCGCTAGGTCTAGCAGCACCGGCAGTTGTGCCGGGAAAGATACTGCTACAGCAAGCCTGGAAAGTCGGAGGCGACTGGGATGATATGTTGCCTGATGGCATCGCAGCCGCATGCGCGCAATGGTGGGGAGAGTTGGCCGAAGTGGTGAGCATTGACATACCACGTTGGATTTGCTGCAATCTTGACACGCCGATTGCGCTTCATGCCTTCGCCGATGCCAGTGAGAAAGCGTTTGGATGTTGTTTGTATGCAGTCGTCAATGGACAGTCGCACTTGGTATTTGCCAAGGCCAAAGTGGTACCCGTGTCTCCACCCACGTTAGCCCGCCTTGAGTTACAAGCAGTATGTCTAGCGGCTCGCTACGCTGAGTTTGTGGTGAAGGAGCTGCGTGTGACCGTCACGCAAGTCTATGGCTGGACTGACAGTCTCACTACCGTTCATTGGATCAGTAATCCATCGTACAAATGGAAAACATTTGTGGCTAACCGCGTCAGTCAAGTCCAAGAGATATCGAAGAAGGTCGGCATTGTGTGGAACCATTGCCCGGGCCTTCACAACCCAGCAGATTTACCGTCGCGTGGCAGTAGTGCACAGCAGATCCGTAGTCCGTTCTGGAGGGGCGGACCAACCTGGATCACGGAGCCCAATGACTGGCCCACCGCATCCTCAACCGCAGCTACAGATGAGTCCAGTGTAGAAGTACGAGTGTCAGCCACCACCTGTAGTCGAGAATCTGATAAGGAATGGTGGCTCCGATTTAGTAAGTGGTCCAGGGCACAGGGCATGGTGACTCGGATGTTGCAGTGGAAGCACACTGAGCCTCGTGCTGAACTCTATTTTGCAGCAGACAACGTATTGTACCGCATCGTTCAAGCCGCATGTTTCACTGAGGATCTTGAGCTGATCAAGCAAGGTCAACCAGTGAAGCCTGGGTCGAAGGTGTATCACCTTGCACCGTTTCTGGATGAGCATGGAGTGCTCAGAGCCGGGGGACGACTTCAGCACAGCGAGTTGGCGTATGGAGCCAAGCACCCAGTCCTGTTAGGCAAACATCATCTGACCGAGTTGCTGTTGGAGAAAATGCATGTTGAAAGGATGCACCAAGGTGTAGAAGGAGTCTTGTCGTTCATCCGTCAGAAATTCTGGATTATCGGTGGTCGACGAGCGCTACGCAACATTACTCAGCGATGTGTTACATGCCGCCGCTACAAGGCTAAGGCTGCCTCAGAAGTCTGCCCGCCGCTGCCAGAAGACCGAGTTGTTCACGAGAGGCCGTTCGCAACTACCGGCATCGACTATGCTGGTCCGTTGTACGTGCGCCGTGGTGAGTCATCTCCGAAGGTATGGATAGCATTGTTTGTGTGTGCCACCACCAGAGCAGTTCACTTAGAGGTGGTCGATAGTTTAAGTACCGAGTCATTCTTGATGGCATTTCGGAAGTTTGTCGCGAGACGTAGTTTGCCGTCTCGGATCAGGTCTGACAACGCTACAACGTTCAAGGCGGCATCTGACAAACTGAGTGTGCCATGGATGTTCAATCCTCCAGCTGCACCATGGCATGGAGGCTTCTATGAGCGAATGGTTGGTACAGTGAAGAGTGCCTTGAAAAAGGTAATGGGAACAGCGTTTCTGAAGGTTCAGGAGCTTGAGACCATCTTGTATGAGGTTGAAGCAGTGGTGAATAGTCGTCCGTTAACTTATGTGTCTGATAGCCTGGATGAGCCACCAGTAACCCCTGCAATGATGATGGGTAACATTTGGATGTCGTCAGCGAAGCCAGCAGGTACCCCGGACGCTACGCATATGTCAGCGAGATTGCGTTACCTCAGTCAGACACTGAAGCATGTCAAGAATCGTTGGGAGGTGGAGTACCTAAGTCAGCTGAACAAGCACCAACAGACCATGTCGCGCCCTTTAGCTGTGGGTGATGTTGTCTTTGTTCTCGATGATACCAAGCGCAAACAGTTCTGGTGTTTGGGACGGATCATCGAGTTATTCCCTGGTCGAGATGGCAAGCGTCGTGTTGCCAAGGTTAAGTTGAGTACCAGTACCCTGTTGAGGCCGATCCAAAGGTTAGTGCCATTAGAAGTATCGTCACAGGACGTGGCTCCTGGGCTTGCCGATACCGCTCAACCTGCTATCGTCCCTCAGCAGCCAGCGTATGAACCGCCAGCACCGTTACCACCACCACGGCAGCAGGAGATGACGCGTTCTGGGCGCGTAGTCAGAGCCCCGGATCGTTTTTGACTTGTGTGCATTGTTGTACGGCGGTGAGAAGCCCTTTGGTGGGGAGAATGTTGTAAACCACCAGTTCTCAATTGGGAAAGGCCTTCGCGCTTATGGCATTGTATTCGTTGAAATGTTGTATTTCGACTCCGCCGTACCGCTGATGTTGCTGCATGGCATACGCTATATGCGTTGTGTGCGTTTTGCTGTATACGCTGTTATGTCCAGTTTTATATGCTTATGTTTTGCATGTACGCTGTTTCTGCATGCTATAAATAGCTGGTGTTATTAGTGTTCATTGTTAATTATCAGATGAAGTGAAATATACTGTGTAAAGGAAAAGAGTTGTCCTCGTGCCGTGTGGTCGTACGATCCTGACAATTTAGAGAATCTTGCAGGGTTCACAACAGTTACAATAGAGAGGTTAAGATGCACGTTATTTCTGACGTGACGCGAAAGTTCAGCTCGCGTTAGTTGCTCACACGTCGAAAAATCAACGCGAGTGACCTGCTGCTGACGTCGAAATTTGGAGTTTTACGCCAAATTGGACGTGAAATTGCGCGTCACGTCGGAAATAACGTGCATCTTAACCTCTTGAATGCCAATAATGCATTGATGGGCAACAATTTGGCTCAGTGATGCCCTCACCAGCATGACTAGTTCCAATGGGCCTGGGTGTCATGTACAGGGCCTGCAGTGGGCATAAGCAGATGTTTTGGCTATGTCACATTTGTACTGTCTGTGGGAATGACGAGTTCTTTGTCCGATGTCACACTTGTATTGTCTGTGGATAAGGCGAGTTGATAACACCCAGAAGAGTGACGGCGTACGTGTGGTGGTCATAGTCTTTCTCCAGGTAAGCAGGCTGGTGGTGGTGCTGATGCCAGTGATGGATTCTGTCTCCTGTGCTGTTTGTTTCTCCGGGTCTACTGTGGACTGGCACGTCTGTGTGACAGTATTATTATTCTATATTTCCACGATGGCCCATGGCCAATAAGGAACATAATAAGATTCAAATCAGTCCAGAATCATATAAAATCAGTCTAGCAAGTAAGGAAACCAACACATAATCATTGCAGGGGGATGGTTTTACGATGGGGTACAGTGTGAGCTACATGTACATGTAGTCAGAATACACAGCTGTCTAAGGTCCCCAGGCTGCGTATAGTGCTCTATGACCAGTGGACAGAACCAGTAATACAATGATCACACAGCAATGAAGTAAATAAATCGTTTTCCGCTGTTACTCGGAATTTCGTGTGGAACACTCATCAGACAGTATTGCTGTGTGATCATTGTACTTGTAGTTATAATACAATGCTTTGCTTCACGGAAACGTATTTCATTGCGAAGAGCTGCGCTTCGGTCCTCTGAGCTGTGCTGAGGAGCTCTAACAGAGCGAAACAGTTCCCGGTGCTTTCCACAGATTTGAGTAGTCATAATAGAAATATTCCGTCTTGCTTTTAGGTGTCCAAATCTGGATGTCTGCGGTTGCTTTCGCCCTCCATCAAGTTTGAAATTGAAAGCTTGGGGGGGGGGGCAGTTGACTGGATTTTGTATGATTTGGCGAGTTGGTTTGGCCTAATGCCACTATCCATGGACATTTACCATGTACATGTATGTAGTGGTGTAAAGACTAAAGAGCCTCGCCAGTAGTATTAGTTGCATAGAACGAGCTGGCCAATGCCGCTACAGTACTGTCGGGTCCTGAGGAAGGGTCAGGCTGCAATTTCACCCAGAGCAGCATACCAATGACGATGTACACACGGTGACTCAACTGTGCATAGACCATAATACATGAAAAATTAATATGAACGGTATGGGCGACGAGGTTGACCTCCAGTTCTGCGTAACTCAACAGTACTGTAGACTATAGTAGCTGAGGTCGTACAAAGATACTCACCAGTGCCAGTGGCTGTAGTGTTAGTTGCACAGAACGAGGCGGCTGCTTTTGGATGTTGTTGGCGTTCCACAGCCAAGTTTTCAAGTGATTGTGGCCAATGTCTCAGGTCCTTCACAGCTCGCAGGACTCAAGTGTTGTGTGTCAGAGCCTGTCGTGGTTCTCAAGCATGCAGCTTCCTGCGAGAATGTCCTGGCGCACTTCACCCTCTCAGAGTACTACTACTACTGACAGCCAGCGGATGGTATTAGGGGAACAGACGTAGCACATGTACTGGTGATGTAGTGATTACTGGTGCACCCTTGGTGGCAGCCCAAGCATCCACTATCATCCTGCACATTAGGTGGAGCATGTACACTGTACATTGTAGTCTCAGGATGGCTTAGCCAGCACTGAATCGGATGCATGGGGGTATGTCATTCAAGGTGTCCCGTGTTTACCTCCGTAACTCTCTTTTCCACTCCAGCTTCCTCTTGAAGAACGCTCCAAATATGGAGCGTGTGCTCTGGTTGAGCCTGAGCGGCATGCATTGTGTTCAGGCTCACGTGCTGGGCATGATGAACAATGAGGTATGGCGCAGACCTAATTTAGTGCTAGGCATGGCGCTTTGCTGGCTGTAGTAATCAACAATCACATGCATGACGTGTTGGCTGGTGGTCCGTGGGACATGTAAAGGGTATACATTCCACGGGTAACATACAGTGCAGGATTACAATGTTCTAACATCGTCACGGTCGTTTGATGTCCAGGCCCATTGCAGTCCATTAATGGGATTGAAGCTGGGTGTAGTTGATAGCTTCATGCGGGCACAGCAGGGGGTGTTGTAGAACACAAGGGACGTCCTTCCAGAAGGTTCCGCGTTCAAGAGAAAGGAATTTCCTCCCTGGGTGGCCACCCATAGTCACTGATTATTCTACATTATGCCGATGCGTGAAATTACCTTATTCTAAAGTCAGATGACATCGAACCATGATGCACTCACATGTATTACTGCACCAGAAAAGGAAGATGACGATGTTTCCCATGCTGTGATTTCAGTTTGTGTCACAGATACAGACATGATGGCCACTGAAGGATTTAAAAGCTTTAGTTCTGGACTTTCAAACCAGAAACAGCTTTTAGAACCAGAAATTGAAGACTGAAAACAAGTTAGCACCCGAAATACGAGCTAGTGGCTGACGATGATGTAACGCCACCTAACGTTAGTGACGTATAGCCAGGAGGTACGCCGTCCTGTGTGTAGGAGGTGGAAGCGCAGAGTCCAAGTATTATCTACATGTACATGTGTGCATGACGAAGCGCTGATATCGCATCAAGACTGAGGCTCCTTATACAACCTGGATTCCATCTTTCGGCCACAGTCTTAGAAATTCAGCGCTGAGTTCCGGTGGCGGACTGCAGGAGTGCAAGCAGCACCAAACACAGACGTCCGTACATGGAGATAACAACCCTGCGCTATACTACCCTAGCGTTATGTGTGACGATTGAGCTGTCATACATGTACTTGAAGGTGCAGCCTCTAGACGACACTGTGCTTGACTGTCCTTGCCACTGTCTAGAACAACGTTACAGGATATGCAGCCGTACAAGTATCCTCTCTTGGCACGGTGATGTGATAGCCATGTGCTGCCTGGTCAAGATTACACAGGACGTTTAAACTTGCCATAAATTAATGAGGAGGCACACATGATGAGGCAGGCGCATTGCGTTTTTTCCCCATTGTTCTGGATTTGCATATCCGCCGCGTGCGTGGATGACTCAAATTTCATAGACCGCACACGATGTCTGCAGCTGGGATTTTCCGGGTGTTTGCGACCGTCGTGAAGTCCCTGGGAAACGGAGAGGAAAGTTTACTTCTCACTAGTATTATTTACCCAATGTTTATACTCAACGTACATTTACATGTACATCATGTATATTTTATACTCAACGTACATTTACATTTACATTTACATGTATATTGTGAATACAGTCTAATGTCATAAAATGGCTGTAAATACAGTCTTTTTTATTTATTTATTTTTTACTTGAAACCACGCACCCAATTCGTAAAAGAAGAAAGAAGCAGGAAATGACAAAACAACAGACTAACAAGACATTGACTGAATGTCTAATGTCATAAAATGGCTGTAAATACAGTCAAATGTAAATAATAACAATTGTACTTCCAAATGTACAACTACGATGTACTTAGTGCAGTCATGTCAAAAACCGGCCTTGGACACCGAACACAACTGCCTCAGGACCGGATCGCCGCTTCAGCCACCACCCTCGCGACAGAGGTGTCCATGGCTGGCAGGGGACGAGTCCGCCGTGCGTCCCGCAAACAAGCAATGCTGGATCTCAGCAGGGCAAAAGACAGCCGGCACCGGATCCGCGACATGACCTGGCTGTACGGCTCCTTCGTCTTCTCTGAGACTAGAGACGCGACACGCTTGTAAAAGGTGGTGGCGGATTTCCCCATCCCACCACTGGCTGAGAAAACCAATGGCAGGAAGGTGGCATGCTCAATATCCCTGACGCGTTGGCCATAGTGTCGACGTTTTTCCTTCTCATGTATAATATACATGAGAAGGAAAAACGTCGACACTATACGTGTACGGACACGTATATTCTACGTACATGTATATTGTACGTACTTCGAAGTACACGTATACATGTACATGTACATGAACATTGGACTATAATACAGTGCTCAAACAGCAACAGTGCCGGTGAAGTCTCTCTTTGTCGCTTTATTACTCAGAGCTTCTTGTTTAACCACGACTACTATCCACTAAGCATTATGCAATATACCGGGTGTACCGGGAGAAGGGGGCAGAGGTGACAAAGGCATAACACTTCAGTAAGGGAGGTGGCAAAACCCAGCCCCTTTCGAGACTGTGGGGAAATCATGGGTGCAGTGATCGCGCAAGTTCTAGCCTGACAGCACACACAAGAACACATTTTAGCTGAACATGCGGGGTATTTATTGCTTCTACGGGGAAAACGTACTGGTTGTTAGCGGCCGCCGTGTGTTTCCTCCGGGACCGGACACGACAATTTCCTTTTTTTATAAGTAAAATTCCTCTTTCTATCCTCTCCTGACAGCAGGTTCATTGTAGTTATGCCCATTGTAGTTACAGCAGCATTTCAGATACCACCACCACTACATGTACATTTTTTTTTAATTTTTTTTTAATTTTTTTATTGGGAACACAGCCCTACAAAGAGACATGTGGAGACAAACACAAGACAAGACACAGGGGATGTAGGGACGACGTGCCGATGTACAGGGAGCAACTCGACCGACCAGGGGTCTCGGCGTTAGCGTTGCAACCTGGCATCGAAAAAAAGGGGGGGGGGGTTGCATGGTCCGGTAGCAAAAATAATAATTTCGTGCGAGAAAGGGGCGCTAGTATTGCACCAAATAATATAAATTAATACGTGTAATGACTAAACCAGAAGGGAAAATGAAGAAAGAGGACAATAATCATAACAAGCGAGTAGTAGTAGAGAGGTAAATACTAAATGGGTCTCAAATCTCAATATCATCGTCACAGGTACTGTGTGGACCACAGCCATCTCTTTCGGATTAGATCCTTACATACGTTGACCTTGAAGGTTTGGAGGCGTCTTGAATGAGGCTCGTGAAGCAGGAGGTCCGCAGGCAGGTTGTTCCAGGGTGTGATGGCGAAGAAGGGGAAGGATCGCAGGAGGTAGTCAGGGGCTGTGCGAGGGGGTGTCCACTTCAGCTGAAAGGCATGGTGCGTCTGACGTGTTTGCCGTGTGCACATGCTAGCTACGGCAGGGGGCTTGGTTGGTGGCAGCATGGCCTTTGCCTGGGGAGGCCCTGGAATGTAGTGCAGCTTGAACAAGTATGACAGGGCTGCCACCATCCGACGAAGCTGAAGACTTTGGAGGATGGTTCCAGGTCCCAGGAAATGCAGGGCACGTTGCTGAACCTTGTCCAGCTGGGCCATGTTAGTTGCGGCTGCGCTCGACCAGGCCAGTGGGGCATATTCAAGTAGGGGTCGCACGAATCCCTTGTAGACCGTCACTCGACCATGGTCGTCCAGGATGGGTGCTGCCTTTCGTAGGAAACCCAGCCTTTGGGAGGCGCGCAGTGCAACACTGCGAGTGTGCGCTCTGTAGGAGAGAGTAGGGTCGAGCATGACTCCCAGCAGCTTCAGGGTATCTGTCTCCTGGAGTACTTCACCTCCAAAGGTGACTGGTGGAGTGCAGGGGGGAACGTGCTTGCGATGTAGAGTCATGCGCTGTGTCTTGGCTGGCTCAAAACAGATACGCCACTTGCGGCCCCACTCCTCAAGACTGTTGAGGGACCCTTGGAGGGAGGCGGTGGACTGTTGGAGATCGTCAGTTGGCTGTACTAAGCTGTAGAGTGTGGTGTCGTCTGCAAAGCTGCTCAGCTGTAGAGGCGATGGTTCGATACCGGACCGGCTTGACAGCCAAATTTGTATCGACCCAAACCGATCATCAGCGTTGATTGTTCACTTGAAATATGTTTGTGGAAGGAAACTGGCATGTTGAAGTTTGCTCTGGGGCCAGAGTCAATCGAACTGAGCCACTCCTATGTGTTGACCCATTGCCTCCAAGTTGCCCAATTTTTCTCTTCAAATCAGAGGTGTTAGAGTGCACGTCAAACTCACTCTGGGTCTGAAATTAAGTAATAATTATTAATTATTATTGTTATCGCTCCACGACGGCCAGTACAGAGTAACAATAAGCCTTGTGTGTGCTTCCATTAGGTTTGATCGGTGTGCGGTGCTTTATTGGCGAGAGGCGAGCCGCTGTTTACCTGCGACAAGTAGTTGATTTTTCGAAAGTCGTAAAACTCAAGTCGCAGTGGGAAGCAACACGTCAAAAACTCAAATGCTTGGTATGGCGCTTCTGGTCATCGCAGAGCCATGGCATTTTGGCGCTGAGTAAAACACATCGTAGTCTCACTGTGACATACGTTTTCTAATCAAAATACCAAGAGAGAAAGTGAATATTGAGACCGTTCCGGTTTGCGACCTACATGTACATGTACATGTATGTCCTAACGTTATTTTGAAACCGTCGCCTCATACGTACATGTACATGGACATGTATACTGATGTACTGGAATACGCTGATGAGCGCTGTGTTAGCATGGATCTACCCACGTGCGTTCGTTGAGTTCCAATTTTAGCATCAGCGTGGAGGCTAACTTCTTCCCAAGTGCCCAGCAATGTGTTCTGATGAAGCATACTAAGCTCCATTACGTCGCAATGTCGCAGTAATGTTGCAATGTACAATGACAATGTACACATAACACAAACCAATGTTGTGTTTATGTTCTCCTATGAATGAAACGAATGCAGACATGACGTCACATGACTATAATAAGGCGCTGCGCACCTGCAGAACGTCTCACCCAGGACAGGACCTCTGACTGTATTGAGTGCCAGGGCCGCCCTCGAGCCTCCGTGATTGTATGCCACGACATCCAATCGGCGTGTTGAGGTGTTTACTCCATTAACCATTCGAATCGGTAATTATATGGTCATCGCAGGATGACTGTCGGTTGTACATGTACATGTGCATGTAGCTCGTCGGGCGCCAAACAATCCACACTGCTGAGACACAATACATGTGAAAGCTGTAGGTCACACTGCTAGAAGAGTGAAGTCAGTGGCATGTACATTTTGTACAGGAGAAAAGATCGAATTCATCCAGCACCTTTCCAAACCTAAGGACCAGAGAGTAAACGATATTGGTGCCCCTCTACTCTAGGCAATAAGGCATTGGGTAGTGGGTACTCGAGACACTCTCGAAAACCTCCAACCTACTATCTGTAAACACTTGAAGTAACAGTTAGTTGTTAGTGGCTGAGTAACCCGGAAAGTATACAATGTACATGTACATGTATTATTTGCATGCTGATGAAAAGATTTTCTAAAGCTATTGGAATCTCGGAATCTGAGACATGGATGATGCGTTTGCCCAGTGCGTTCCACTGTTCTTTTCTTAGATCGAAGTAGCTGTTTGTACATAATCTATGCTAACAGGGGTACCCCTGTGGAACATGAGCAATGTTCTAGATAGATGTAGGTCTACAGCCCTGCATCAACCTTCAAGTACATGTACCGTAAAGTACCGCCAGAGCGCCCCACCATCTCGTCCTTTCGCGGTCGTATTGTGGAGGTGGTCTCCTGTCTGTAGGTCATACGACACAAACTTTGAACATATATTGCACGTTGTGGAGACGATCCGTATCTTCGAGCGGACACGAGCTCCATACAGAAACCTGCTTAGTGTGACGTTAGCCGTACACTATGGTTCTCACACCGTACAAACTAAGTTACTTCGTGGAACTGTGCCATACGATTTTCCTTTCCCTGGCTGTAAAATCAAGGTGGGGCGCTCTGGCGAGACGGGGCGCTCTGGCGGTACTTTACGGTACATGTGCATTCATTGTGCTGGAGAGATTCCATTTTGCTGTATTTGCCGATGACTCTTGTTAGTATACTAGTAGTTGAGGACTGTTTCATGCTGTTAGAATAGCAATGCATGAGCGCGCATACATTACATGCACATCCTACATGTATACGCTATACAGTGTATCCCTCGGCCGATCTATGCCTATGGTCATGTGAATCTCCTATCTGGGTCTATTATAGAGGAAGAAGCTGAGAACATAACTTGTGGAAGTCTTTTTCTAGCAGAGAGTGGCTACTTAAAAATCACAGTGGCTCAATAGAGCCTGGCCAGTTGCTGTGCTAAATGTACTTGTGAATACCGGTACAATGTACATGACATCTTTTGTCAGTTTTGAACGACTGGAGCTGTACGTTTAGACATTAAACGTGGATAATCAGAGAGCATGTCAGTTTTCAGTAGCGTCACGCTGGTGGAAATGAGTTTGACATGTACTAGAGAGAGAGAGAGAGAGAGAGAGAGAGAGAGAGAGAGAGAGAGAGAGAGATAGAGAGAAAGAGAGAGGGAGAGAGAGAGAGAGAGAGAGTGAGAGAGTGTGAGAGAGAGAGAGAGAGAGAGTGGGAGGGACATACCATATTAATCATATGACAGATGAATGATCGAATGGCTCAGTCGATCTTCCATGTCCCCTTCCCCTCCCTGAGATCTATGCAAATGAGGAAAATCTTCCCCAATCACATCCTTTCTCTTCTGACAACAAGGATGGTTGAGCGACTGGCATGAACCTTGGAGTGAATAATTATGGCAAAGTTAGGTCCCAAATTCGATGCGTCAACGCCGAAGGATGGGTATATGCACCTACATGTAGGCTATGAGCGAATCTGACAACCGGAGGTACATTGTATCATTGTGTAAGTGCTGCCACAATGCACTGAAGTCACCAACAATGGTATGGTGCCTCCCGAAAACCTGGAGGTACCTTTCCTTCATTCACAGACGATGCCGATATGCCACATGTTCATTTCGCTCATTAAAGTGGGTTCCCAACTCGGTCGTCAAAGCCCAGTTTCGGAGACCTGGGAAATTCCTTGAACTTCATCGTCCTCCAGGCATCTTGCCAGAAGCAGATACGTCAAATTTGTTCCGTTTGGCCCAGCGCAAATTTCCAGTGGACATCTGACCGCGTCCTGAGGTGGTGTTGAAGTCAGTTTTAGATTCAAATGAGCCCAAGGTCTAGGGTTGACCCCGCTCGGCATCATGCCGCACAAATGCTGCTACCCGCGGTCAAGCTTCAGCCGCACTGAACCTACCCAGAATTACGTCTCGTCACAGCCTGAATGCTATTTCAGTTTTGGCAGCAGACAGATGGAACATGCTTCCACCTGGATGCCGTCAAGCTAAGCCCATGGCTGCATTTGTCACGAGCACCAAGTCATTCCTAGGGTTCCCAAGTAAGAAAGGCAACGGCTGTTGGGAGTTCCCTAGTAAAATAAGAAATTCTACTACTACTATACTACTGCTGTTTCCACTTGATTCAGGGCGGGAATATTTCAAACAACACAATACAAATTTCCCGGAGTCATAACTAATACGCTAACTGTAAGGATTTCAGAAACCTTAGCCGCTTCTTGGAGAGTGCTGATGGCCAAAACCTTGTTCTTGTGTGCCTACATTGGAATCCCGAGAGGCACAACGAGAACAGAACATAATTTGTAAGGACATTGTGCTATATTCCAGACCTACTAGGCATTGTGAACCGGGGTTAAACTCTTTTCAAGTGTGTTTCCACATGAGCCTGCGTCACACCGTGAACGCACCAAGCAACCAATTGTCGACTCAAATGCTTCTATTTCGGTTCCGTCCAGATGCGTGGGGCTGCAGTGCATTACTTGGTCGAGTTTGTTTGACCGTGAGTGCAGAGCGAATGCAGAATGCCATACCTTCCAGGCACAATTTCACTATTCCTCTGAGGGGCGGAGATCGTTTCGGGAGTTCCCAGTTCAACGTGCATGATGGTTGGATTCGGAAGTTGAAGCGTTGCTATTGCAGACATGATCGAGGTACAGTACTCTTGGCATGCTGATCTGCTCCGGATCGGTTTGAGTGCAACTTCATTCATACAACAATTTATATCCATCTACAGCCTTGCAAGTGCCCGTATCATCCTGTTTGTGAGTGTCATTACGAGAAAGACGGTGCAGCTCTGAACTGTGCGCGGCTAGCTCTGGTGAGGCAGCATGTAGAAACCAGACCAGGATGACGCTCACTCTGTGCCGATGTTGGTGGCTCGCTGGCACAAGCCACTCGTATCGCACTTGAACCCAATTGTGAACTGGCTCTGACATGATGCAAAGCCACCACGAGGCACACTATGTTTGTCTATGTCGAGCAAAGGAATCTGGAAGAGAGTCGCGTGTGTAAGTTAGTTGAACACACTGCACTGATTTATGAGAAGCGTGTCGGGACAAGCTCTACAAGGCCAGGGACGACGAGGCGATGCGAGCAAGTTCGCCACGAAGTTATTGAAGTCGACGAGGGTATAAAAGGTCTCCACCGGGTGTTAATTGGTAGTAAACAAGGCAAATGTGCTAAGCGTCTTCCACGGCTGAATTTCCCACCGAGCAGATATTTTCAGTGAGTTGTTTAGTGTGGAGTTAGGCGATGCATCATGCCAGACATGGCAGGACCCGTTGTACCTGAGGGAGACGAACATCATCATCACCACCATCACCACCACGCAACAGGCGTAAGCACCGAGGACGATAGTAACAGCAGTAGCTACTGGGCACGACCAGAGGCTGACCGTGCCACACCACCTATGTGGAATGCCAGACAGGTATGTACAGTATATATGCATGGTCGGTGTGTTTCTGCATGCTGTTGTTCTCACTTGCAATTGGCGTTTTAGATATGGACGAGGCGCTAATCGTGCAGCCATTGCCACATGCATTCTGCTAACAAAACACAGTGCCAGGTTCTCTGCCATGCGTGCAACTGCGTTTCGTTTGTATAAAGGTGTTAGATCGCTTCATGCACATACATTTCCGTCGCGTGGATGATGCCGGCCAGGGCGCTCGGGCCCAGCGGAAGTCACACTGTCAAGAATAAAGTTCTTCACCCTATCCTAGTGTTAAACATGCACGTGTCCAGTGGGCAAAATGTGAATTACCTACGACCATCTGCTCACAATGTCCATGGATAGCGTGCCCTGACGCTGGACCGCAGTCCATAGAGCTAGCTTGAGAGTGGCGGACGGAATGCGCGCGTGCCTATTCCTGATCGCGTCTCGACACACATTTGCTGGCTTACACCAGAGAAAACAAATTGCTATTTCCCCCCGCGTCTGGGTTTATTATCTTCATGTCGCATCTTTGTTTGTCAGGGCTTGTTTCAGTAGGACACCCGGTTGTGCGCTTGCTTTAATCTTCTTGTGGTCTGCTCTGTATCTTTAGACCTTTCCTGGGCTGAAACGAAGAGATCAGGAGTGGCCAACTACTTCACATTCAGCTCCCCACAACGCTCCGGATGTCCAGTGTACACCCACCATCAGCGGCTTAAGAGTTCGACAAATGGTGGACAAGACCACAGTGACGGCGGGCTCGGCCAGCGAGCAGACTAGCCAGGTTCCATCGACGGCGCACCCAATAGGCGATCTCCTGCCCAGTCTTCCAGCAGACGCTTCAGTAATGGACCACCATCGCCACCAACAGCGCCAGCAGCAGCAGCAGCCCAGGGATGACAGTCAGCAGCGCTATGGACGTTCCTCAGGTCATCCTGGTGTCCTTGTTCCTCCTCATCGTCCACACCAGCTACCTATGACTAATGTCAGCACGACCACTGCAACCGGAGAGCAACGACACGGAGGACAGGGCGAAGAGGATGATGCGGACAGTAATGACTCGTCATCGGAGCGAAGGGAAAGCCGCGCAGCCACCTCGTCCCAGTGGTATGACGATGACGAGAAGAAGACACGCGGTCGAGTCCGAATAAAGATGGAGTTCATTCAGAACAAGTTGAAACGCTACACAACGTTTAGCAAGCGAAAGGCTGGACTCATGAAGAAGGTAAGACCGACCTCTATGCACAATTATGATGTCTAGCACATTGTGTGGACACTTTGCATTACCATTGGGTTCAAAATTCCTATCTGCGATGAAATGGAACAACGTGTTGAGGCCAAAATCTAAACCATTATTTGAAACTCCGTAGATCAGTGTATCGTATTTGTTGACTTGTAAAGATACTGTTTCTATGAACATTGCACGAATCCAATTGGCGCGTGTCAACCACAGATCAATTCCTGATGTACCGAAAGGGTACTATGGTAAATGTGATGATGGCGTTCGAAATGATGTCCATTTAGAATACTGAGCAATTTCTATATTGGTTTGAACTGCTTGTATCTAGTAATGATGTATCATATGTACAGTCGTAACACCTATTGTCGGAATGCAGCCCTATATTTTTCCTGACAGCGAGTAATGGTACGTTTCCTGTCAATAAGATTAGTTTTGTGCTGCCATGCGGACAAAAAAGGTCAACCTAATCGTGATAGGGAAATCGACTTCCAGTTAATAGGTTGTGTCTGACATTATGAGTTGTTGTTGTAGAAGTGTATTTAACGTCGCACAGTTTGAAGACCACACGGTGTAGCACTCCTATTTTGAAAACCCAAGAGAGTTGAGATGGTTTTTGACGCAGGCGACAATTCGTTAATGGGATATAGAATCTGCACTAAGTCTTGTCTCTGCGAGATGCTGGGAAACTCGAAGTGCCTGGTGCACTGACACAAGCTGCAGTTCGTGTGGCGCTCCGCCGCACTCTCGTCAATGGTGCAGAACGACTACTAATTGGCTAGTGCATTGTGAATACACACCTACCCTAGAGTCAAACTTGTGAACAGAAAATTGTTTTCGCCTGAAGGGTAGAAATTGCCAAGTGGACCTTCTGTATTCAATCCGAATGGTAAGGTTTGGGAGGATAAGGGTCGCCTTCCCTTTGTCCAAAGTGACACTGTTTGACTCAGTAGTCGACCATGCTGGCATCTGTTTCTCGCCTGATCAGTTATGTGACACCCGATGGAAATGACGTGCTCTTAGTTTATAGCCCTGGCGTCCGGTCCTGCGACACTGGCCCAAGCCATGGGGTTATCCTTGTGGCGAATCGTCTCGCGCATATTCAACATGGCCTACAGTATTAGCGTCGGCATCAGGTGCTGGTCGCTGTTCAAATCCTCAGAAAGCTGACATAGATGTAGTAATGTGTGCGTGTTTATCAACTCTGGCCGCTTGTTGGACTTGCACAGAGTTTCTTCGTCTTCCGGATTGTTTTTACACTAGTGCCTGTGGTGACGTGAACCTGAGAGTTACCCCCAGGCACCGCGTGTTTAAATTATGCACACATCTACGTAGAGTTAGGATATGTGGGTGTTAGGCTCATGGCGGGGGCAGACTGGAGACTCTATTCTTGCGATCTCTGGATAAAAACAACAATACATCCCGTGCAAGCGTCTGCATCGTTGTAGCTGGGAGGGATAATTGACCTGCGATTACTGTGCGCAAGTTAATTGAAGGTGCTCTCCTAATTACACTAGAACTCAGATACTCTTCTGCCAACTCACGGGGCTCTGGAGAGGTAGGGAGTGGCTGATATTAGCATCGTCAATCTCTTCTCATGCGTTGAACAGCAGAACCGGATACACACGCCACTCTCCACAGAGTAGTAAAGCATATGTGTAGGGGTACTCCTTCAGACAAGGTCATAATTATGCGTTGCCGCAATAACGCTAGCAGAAGAGACAACAATTATCAGTCATCGCTTTTGGGAGGTAATACTGAGTTTGGGTCTGGTTGCCCAATCGAAAGACACGCTCCAAGTCTTGTGACACATCCACCCTTACATATGGGAACGTCACCGCATAACGTTTCGATGCCATTTGCAATGTCTGGAGGATATTCTGGGGACATAATACTCTGTTTTGGGTCATTGTTACCGAGACTATTTACTCCACTGCAATGTGTTATTCTGTGTATGGGTGATAGGGGAGTGAGCGTCACGCGAATGCCTTACAGCATTATGGGAACAGCACAGGGGTCCAGGATTAGTCCAGCGTTCAGTGTGTTTGGTTTCTTGACCTCGCTGTCATCCCCTTTACAGGCGTTGACCTTTTTTCAGACAGCTGCATTTAGTCACTAAAGTGCCCACACCGTCACCACATACGCGTACTCCACGTGTCTCCCTCTCTGCGTCTTCCAGAGCAGGAAACACTGAGAGTACGTTTGAGGAGACCACTGTTTCATCAACTTTTGTGCATAGAATTTGGCTACTTGTTGGGTTGTGATGTTGAACGCACAGTTGCGACCACGTTCGATCTTCCAATGTATGGCTATTATTGTTTCTACATGTGATTCCTGAAGTTCCGGACAACTACATGTACCTCTGGCATACATTGTACATTGACGGATGCTCAAGGACTGCCGTTGAAACAGATGGAAGATTGATTGATTTAGGTTTGTTTACCGAGCTGTCACTAATAGGAGTTGCACGCAGATGAGTGGCATGAGGTGGCGAGTATAATCAGTATGCAGGACAACTAACCCACACTGCCCCCAGAAAAAAAGGTTTGGCCTACACTGATGCCTACACTGATGGAGATGGAGATTACAGGTTGCCAGCGTAGCGTCACCAACATGCCCACAGTGCGACTCTGTACCAAATCAGACCATCACACAGTGCTCAAATTTGTGAGTGCTATCACTCTCTCTCTAGCCGCAGTAGTACCGTCGTTGAACAATGCCTAGCTTCCGGTCTGTATTGTTTTCACAGCCACTTTAAACTAGAGTGAGAATTGCCTGACACTACGAAGCACTCACTGCACTTTCTCTCTGGAGTATTGAAGTGGTTGCATTTCCAACCCTTCAAACCTGCTCCCCGGGAGTCGCCCCAACAGCGCATGAACACATCGCACTAGTCGCGTTCCAAATTTGGAAATTCTTTCTCTTCCCCGTGCTCGGGCTGTCTGGAAGTGATCCTCTAGCATGAAGTGCTGGTGGACAATTGAACAGCGGCGAGTCATATTAGTTCAGAGGCTGCGATCGGCAGAGGGCACTTCTCTCACACTTGAAGGACTCGACTCAGTGGGGTGTAATGTTTACCAGAGCCTCAAGAGCACCTCTAAGCATTCCGCGACAATTTGTGGTCTAGAGTGTTCAGTTGCCGTACTCCATGGTCTGTTCCTGCACGTGCCACGCACCTCTACTTCATACACGGCAACGTGTAACACCAAAATCGTCCAGGACATGCGATGTTCAACTAACTAACTTAATGTGTACATGTAAGTTCGTGAAGATGCCTATGACTGACAAGCAAGACGACATGACCCATGATGTAGGGCCAGGGTTATCAGGCAAAACTACGATGTAAGTTGAAGTGAGTTGCTGGGCAAGATTGCTGCTGCCATCGCTACACCCCTGACCCCTGTGTATCAAAATAAACAGTGTGATACCGTTCCCTATTAAATCCATGTCTAAGCACTTACCCACTTTCCGTGTTCCGAGTTCTAGCACGTGAGGTACGGTGACGTCAACGGGCCAAGCGCTCTAGCCTCGCTGAAAAGGCGCGAGGAGGTTTCAGCGCAGGAATTCGCCAAATTTGGCAGGTCCGACGGGCGATTCGTGTACGTTCTAGTATAGGGCACTGGTAGCAGTGGCAGTGCATACGGATGCTGTCCACTTGCGCACATGCACACACAGTGCACACTCATGTTGTTTACGACTCTACACACTATCGTCTAAACAAGGACACGCTGGTCGTGCTGTTGCTATCCTGAAAGCCAGCAAACAACAGGGCGGTGTGTTGGTGGACAGTGCTTGCCATGGGCGACGTGAGCAACGTCGAACTCCTTTCTCTCAAGAATTTCTGTAGTGATTGGCAACAACATGCGTTGACTTCCTGCTCTCTTCTTATGGTGTAATGGTGACTGGAGACTAGAGAGAACATTGTCATTTATGGTGTCTCGTGCATTCATAACCGGAGTTCCTCCTCTGTATGAGCTCTTAAGCCGACTACCTATAGTAATCTATATTATACTAGTTAAACGAAGGGAGGATATAGAGTGACGACCGATGACGTGATGTTGGACAATGGTGTTGGCAAAGGAAATTTGCCTGTGCAGGCAGAGGTGCATGGGATATTCCTATACAGGCACCTACAATGACAGTAAGTCTGTTGTGATGGGCAACCTGGGTGCGTCGGTATTAACATGGTGATGTGAACTCCACCGAACCGTGGTGACTTTGAATGTGGTTATCTCCGTGTACACGGGAAACTCGCCTTGTGGTCGACAGAAATTTTGGGGAAAATCATCAATTTCAATAACGACGCAGCTTGGGTCCCTATAACATAATTATGTGCATTTCCGCGGCGAACAGATTGGGACACTGAAGCGAAGTGTCGTGTGGTGGGATGCCGCCGTACGCGTAGCAAGTGGAACGCTAATAGCGTTCTCATCTACATTGTACATGTACATGTCACGACCCGCCTGGCGCAGTCACACGTGTACATGTACATGTACATGTCATGTATTTGCAAAGCAGCACTTCTCCAATTGTAGCAACTTTCAACCGAATGCAAATGCATACAAAGTCATGTACATGCCGCAATGCCATCAACATTAAACATGCAGGCCTGGAATGCCCAAGCACAAAATGTATTTGTTCGCCTAGAAGCACAGGGGAAATTCCCTTCAGATATCATCCCCACTGCATATAAATGTACACGTACATGTACATGCACTTCGAAGTACATGTACAGGGGTTTTCGAATTTCAAGAGAGCTTAGTCTAACCTAAGGCTAAGGATACGCGAAGAGTTGATGCTGTCTTGCGTATACCAGATCTGATCGTCTATTCGCCGGATACCAGTACATGTAGTTTGATTAGCAGGAACGTTACATGTAGGTACCTTCGCAGTTCTGACTGATGGAGACTTCCAGTTACACAAGAAGCGACATAATGATGACAAAATGATGACATCATGATGACGAAAGTACATGTAGGAAGCGGTGCATGATTGTGTTAGAAATTCATTATTTGTTACAAGATACACAACTAGGGGATATGCTCGTATTCCTATTGTAATACATGTAGATCTAAATCTAGTAGATGTAGAAGCTTGGGAGCCTGAAGTGGCCAGGTGGTGACAGGAGTGGAGGACACCTAGAGCATGTTGAGGACAATATCGGCGACTATTGGAGTAGAGGAGCGTCTTCACAACACCTGTGTGGGTTTCTGGAGACTTCGCTCTGCGAGCCGCCACGTCAGGATCAGATTAAATTCCTGTAGTTTGTACGAATGGAGTCTGTTAATACTTAGCTCCCTCATCCTTCGTCAGTTCGTTCACTTTCGAAAATTTCCTCTGTTCACTCCAAATGGTCTTTATCCTCTCCCCCGTAACATCCTAACGTTGAATTCATCCATCAGGTGCCTGCTGGTCACGTAATCCAAACACTGTTCCGACAAAAAAAAGATATTGTTTCTTTTCTTTCATACTATTCTGTTCTCGCAGTTCGTAGTTTATCGTAAAAAAACCTACATGCACATGTACATGCGTGAGTTCTACATGTGTACATGTACATGTACACATGTATGTCTGTAATATATGTACATGTACATGTGTGTCTGTAATATATGTACATGTACTTGAGTACTGTCATTCCGGGCAGAAGGGATCCCATTATGCTTACCTGCCAACCTTTGCAAACCTGAGATCGGGACAATGACATACCTACATGTAGGCATAAAAAAGGCATACAAATGTGCCTGTGAAGCATGCGACTATGGCACCTTTGGGTGCCTTTCACCACCCTCGATATAGGGACAGTCCCGGCCAAATCGGGATGATTGGCAGGTGTGCAATGTCTTGCGATGCGACACTCATTGCTCACATAATCACAAGTTCTAATGTTAAGATATCTGACCACAGTCCCCATGTTCACCCCCTTCTGCTCCTTCTGTCCGCAGGCATACGAACTGAGCACCTTGACTGGCACTCAGGTTATGCTGCTCGTGGCGTCGGAGACTGGACATGTCTACACTTTCGCCACCACAAAGTTGCAGCCGATGATTACGTCAGAGGGCGGCAAATCTCTAATTCAGGCTTGTCTGAATGCTCCCAACGAACCAAGCAGTCCGCCATTTGACTACGGTATAGGCAGTGACAGACCAACTTTAGCAGATCCCAGGATGGCTGCAACACCAGCAGGAGACAGCCGTGTCCCAGTCGACCCGAAAGTAGCGGCTAGTCTGCGGCAGTCGCACACAGGATACGAAGAGACGGAGTTGATGTGTGGCGTCAAAGAAGAAGCTGATATCGCCTCTCTTCAGGTTGGTGGAGTCTGTGGCTCAAAAGAAAAAAATACGTGGATTGCATTGGACAATTGCAGGATTTGCTACTTGCCGTCTGATTGATCAGTAGTCAAGAGATCTAGCTCGAAAATATAATTATTGTGTTATCTACATCCTGAGAAAACGTTTGAAATCAGAGGTTGTGTCTGTTCATAGAGTCTGAAAACGTAACGACGATATGTACGTGTTTTTTTCATTTCTCTGCTTGACCTTCAGGGTTACCCCAGAGTAGATGAGCATCTGGGTATGGTTATACCACCTAGCTCCTATCCAATGTCCTACCATCGTCCGTCGGAACAGCAAGGAACCATGGCGTTCGGGCAGGACTTCGGCAGCAACCAGCCACACGCAAGCCTTGAGCGACACGATCTTCTTCATCGCCACCAACAGCAGCATCATAGTCAGCAGCAGCAACAGATACAACGGCAGCAACACCAGCAGCAGCAGCAGCTTCAACACCAGATGTCGCAGACACGGCCAGGATTTTCGCAAGATCACCACCACGGCCTCCAATCATCGCCCCTGCTACCAACGTCTAGTTCAATGCCATCAATCAGTCACCAGCCAAGTGACACCAGTAGCAGTAGCTTGTTCTCCACGGGTTGTGTGTCCTGCGTTGCCAAGGATCCTGCACCCAGTGCGTTCCAATTGCCATCCACTGGACTTATTCAATCTCAGGCTATGATCACGAACCATCCAGGCCAGGACTTTTCGCCCCTAAGCCACCCGGGCCACACTCCGAACCGCCCGACTCCCAGTAATGTCCTGGGAGACCTGCCCCACGAGGGTGGTGATCGATCCGGGGGACTATTTGGCCAACAGATGAACAAGAGCATGGCACCGCCAAACCTGACTCTTCCCACACAAGCACTGGGTCAGCAGCAACCTCTTCCACCAGGCCACATCGGCAGTCCACCATCTCATGGCCACCTCATGCAACTTCACGATCCACCCCCAGGCCCCACAGGTATACAGTCACACCAGCAACAGCAGCAGCAGCACTCGCATCAGCAGATCTTTCCAGGTGTCCCGCGCACCCAATCGTCACCTTCTGCTCCAAAGCTGACGCACCCACCTCCGTACGGACACTATCCCTAGTGACGTCACGTGTGTCGCGGCTCAGTCTATGTGGAGGACACCAGACGATTGCGTTATGACGATAATGATGATTATGTTTTATTATGACATGAGATACGGTGAGCATGAAGATCAGTAGTTCACCCATCACCATGGTTAGCATCATGCAATGCCCGCCTGCTGTTTTTCATTCCCTTCGAACCACCACGTGCTGAAGATGAACGGTTTCCTGCTAGCAGTGTGCACGCAAAGCTGCTTGACCATGGGCAAGGTAGCCCTATGCTCTGATTACCCTCACATCATTCCTGTTTGATTGAACATGTCAGAATGAACATTCCTTGCCTTTCACTTATTGAAATATCTAATGGTGGATCATGGCATATGTCTTATTATGATTTCTGCTTGCGAACCTACTACCTGTAGCGTTTCGCGAGAGACTACTATTAGGCAAAAATGCATGCTTTGTTCAACATGTAGTTTTTTGCACATAATCATAGACAGCACAGTCTCCGTTCCACCAACCTAATTGTGAAAAACTGCCAATCTTGTTGATTCAGCACTGTCATAATTATCACAAACACTGTTTTATCTTGGACAAATTTCCCTACTTTCACATCAATATCCGATTGGTGTCGATCAATGAGCCTATAACCTACCTCCCAGATTTGTACATACTATCTCCTTATCTCCTTATCGTCTACTAATTGTGACAACAACAGCAAAAACAACAACAACATTCAAACTATTGATGAGATTAGGGGGCCTTCATGTTAAATTAAGCCACATATTACGAGTTGCGATATTGTGCCAAGTTCCCAGAGCGCTTTCGCACGACTAACTTCTCTTGGGATCTTAAAACTCAGCGCGTCGAGGAAAAGATAGAAAATGCAACCGAGTCCGCATGCATGCATTGATGTGCTTGCATATCAGCAGGACACGTGACGTCGTACGCTAAATGAGTCCCGGATCTACAAAGGGAGCCGCTTATATCATTTTTGAATAATTTTAAAAGCTATCGGTGTCATGACATTGCAGAGCAGATCACGGTGCGAGAACACCTCAGTCCAAAACCGTCATCCATCAATTGGTAGCCGCAGGTCAGTAGGTTAAATGCAATCTTTTTGCCATCTCTACAATCATAATTATTATGATCGGTTTTTGGGGCTCTTGGTAGTACACGTAGTACATTGTGCCGTTGAGCCACCCAAGTAAAATAAATTCATTACAATAGAATACAGGCATTGACTTGGCTCATCGCATGCTCGATATCCCGTTCAATACACATCCTAAATTGCCCTCACGGACGGATTGCTGGTTTTCCCTGCCGCTGGGCCGACATGTTACCCAGTGATCGCTCTAACACCCTGTCCTCCGATATCCGCATTACACTCTCTGGTACATTAAAATACAGTAAAACCTGGTCTAAGCGACCACCGCACGGTGCAAGCAAACGCTGTCGTTAAAGCCAGGTGGCCTTTAGAGCCAGGTCCCACAGTGTCTGTGTAGAACTGTCGGTGCATGGAAAAACGGTCGTTAAGAGCAGGTGGTCGGCAAACCCAGAGGTCGCTTAAACCAGGTTTTACTGTACATTCAAAACACCACCTAGGGTACGCTGTAATGAGATCATAGCTCTGTCGCAAATCCCAAGTAAAACGGGAAGACCAGCGAAAAGGCCCAATCCCTGGGATTGGGCGTGAGGAGTAGAAACAGCCCCAGAGAATATTAATGTGAATTCCAGGTCCTCAGGAGCGATAGATGTGGGTCACCTGCTTTTGGGAACAATACTGTAACCATGTTGCACTGTGGAACTGGAGGGTTTGATAATAAAGACAACAGCACGAACAGCACTAACGTCAGTGCACATTTCTCCAGACTAGGGTCCGGCGGATTCTGCCGGCAGAAAAATTGGCAGAATTCTTTACTTTTTCTGGTAAGTTTCATGCATGTTTAGCATGTGGATAAAAAAAAATGGAGCAGAATTCGAGGAATTGCCCGCCATAAGGTTTTTATGGTTCTGCCAATTTCACTGCTGTTCGAGCAGAATCTGCCACCTTTTCGAGCAGAATCCGCCGGTCCCTACTTCAGACAGCAAGGCTCTGTTTCCACCTACAGTAAAACCTGTCAAGGCGACCACTCGTATAAGGCGACCACCTGTCCAAGAGGACCACTGAAACCAGGATCAAGGATACGCCTGAGTCCTGTATATACGGACATGAGTTTTCGGTCGAGCACCAACTTTGTTGTAGTCGGGGAGGGGGGGGGGGGGTTCCTACCCCACGGCATCATGAAGTTCGTGATCTCCTGGCGGAAGAGCTCACAATGGTTTTTTCCGCGGTTGGTACGGAACCGACGCTCGCACCTCTAGCTGGCGAGCGTTTTCGTTTTTGAACAGCGAACGTTAGTAAGGAGGCCAGACTCGATGTGAGCCCTGGGGGGTTTTGGAGCCGTGGGGAGGAGGCTATTTTTTGATGTAAGGGTTTTTGCCCAGATGCCCCTTCCTATCGCTCCAAATCTAGGGACCGGCGGATTCTGCTCGAAAAGGTGGCAGATTCTGCTCGAAGAGCAGTGAAATTAGCAGAACCATACAAACCTTATGGTGGGCAATTCCTCGAATTCTGCTCCATTTCTTTATCCACATACCAAATATGCATGAAACTTACCAGAAAAAGTACCGAATTCTGCTAATTTTTCTGCCCGCAGAATCTGCCGGACCCTATCCAAATCTCTCAGCGCTCTCTTTTAGCAACATGAGGATTCTAAGCGTCGCGAGTGGAGTCCAGTAACATTCGACATTCTTTGTTCCCTTGGGACTTTAGCTTGTGCTCGTTTTCGTTGCGCTTGCCTTCCCCTCTTTAGTCTTTCCATAACCTTGACCCTTCCAAGTTGGAAGGCTGTCGGTTAGCGCTACGGAGATGTGTTGAAGCTAGATGACAGGACGTCGAATGTCTCAGTACTCTGTCAGTTTTGCGCCTAGTTATTGCACTTTCTGACTGTATCTTGTACAGTCGTCCCTCTCTAATCCGGCACCTTTTGCAACGGCATTTTCTGCTGGATAAACAAGGGTGCTGGATTGTCAACTCCTGCCCTCCAACCCGGCCCACATGTTATCATATATGTTTGTGTCGTACGTCAAAACATAGGGATTTTCTGTGTCCAACCAAGTACGAGGTAATTTGGCATTTTTTGACATGGTTGTAAAGTGACGTTTTTTCAGTCACTTCTAGACAAGCTACGTCCAAATGAATTGTTGCAAGTGGAAGTGCTATCCTTCATGCCCGTTGTGTCCAAAAATGGGAATGAGTCCACTTTGGAAAGTGTCTTGAATCATATCCTACTTTCATAGTATTCTCAGGATTCAAATAATTGGTGTGTCATTTTTTTAACAAATTTGTAAAATGGCATCACAAACTGGGATATTCGGTCATCAATGTTCTGAAGTTGATAGATATCACTTCAAGGATTGCTAGTGGATGAAAATTAATCTGTCAACAGTAGGCCTGGGCGGATAATGCTAGTTATTTTGCGGGATAATGCTAATGGCAATGCCAGAAAAACTGTATCATAATGCTACTTATAATGCTGCTGTTCCTCTGTGATGCCAGCAATTCACCAGTAGTAAGTATGGAAAAATGCCTTGGTTTGGGCAGTATTGTGCACGTTTCGTAGTTCTACGTAGACGGCATGGAAAATGCTAGAAAATCAAGATCATAATGCTAATTTTATGCTGCTATTGCTCCACACAATCCGGGCCCTTGCAGCTAGCTGGCCAGCGAGGAAAGTCTCGAGTGTAGGCCTCTCGATCTGCTCGCTCATTCGCCTGGCATTCAGTGGCACTTCATCGCCAAGGACTTCAATTCAAAACAGTTTTCACACTGCGCTTCAAGCCTTTTTCCTCGTGAACTTGCTGCAAACGTATGAGCTCTGCTGCGCGTGTTCCCTTTGTGTGAGGCCCAGAAACAGCTAGTATCGCCGTACTTCGATTGGCTGGATCGATGTCGTCCAGGTTCTCCTCGCTATCGCCATCCCGACTCTAACTGGAGACGATTTCTTCACCATTATCCGCAAGCAGCAGCTAGCGCAGAAATTTCGCCGTCCCTGAGTGTAGGAGATGGAATCCGTTCGATCAGCTCAAAAACTCTTCGTTGTGACTAGAGCCTAGTAGAGGAGTAGCAGGGAATATTCTACCGGAAGCCCTTTGAGTTCCCTGACTGCTGAAACCCTTCCTGCCATGACTGCTACTTCTTCAAACAAGCGAGATTCTCTTTGGTTCCACTTCACTCCACTCGAGCGTCCACGCGACACAACCTTTTTACAAAACATTATTTTTCTCAAAAAAATGATTTTCAACCGGAATGCCCTATTAAAAATTTAATAAATAATAATAATAATAACCTATTTGAAACTCGGATGTTGAGCCATAAATAAATGTAGAAGAGAAAAGGACATATGGATACGAGTTAAGAGTAACTCTCCATCACTGTAACATGATACTATATACAGTCAGAAAGTGCAATAACTAGGCACAAAACTGACAGAGTACTGAAACATTCGACGTCCTGACACCTAGCTTCAACACATCTCCGTAGCGCTAACCGACAGCCTTCCAACTTGGAAGGTTCAAATATCGGCTTGGTCAAATATCGTACTGGTCTCGTCATCGTCCAGTAACAATCGACATTCTTTGTTCCGTTGGGACTGTAGCTTTTGCTCGTTTTCGTTGCGCTTGCCTTCCCCTCTTTGGTCTTTCCATAACCTTGAACCTTCCAAGTTGGAAGGCTGTCGGTTAGCGCTACGGAGATGCATGTCTATAACATACACTTGGGAATATCTTATGCACTAGCATAGGATATTCCCAAGTGTATGTTACATGTGTTGTGTATGTTACAATGGTCCCCGACAGTATGCGATGTACAACTGCTGGATTAGAAAATCGAATTATGTACAGTTTGAGTGATTTGTTGCAGAAAATCGCTGCTGGAGGCGGAATTCAAGTGCCGGATTAAAGTGTAGAAAATGAACTGAAAAAAATCCGTTTTGCCAGAAAGTGTGCTGGTTTGCAAGGGTGCTGGATAAACAAGTGCCGGGTTAGAGAGGGACGACTGTATCTAGTTACAGTGGCGGAGAGTTACTCTAAAACTCGTTTCCATATGTCCTTTTCCTTTCTACTTTTATTATTGGCTCAATACCCGAGTTTCAAATTACAATGCAGGTAAGTGCTTTACATTCCCAGAAAAGGGAGAAGACATGTATGGCGATTGGAATCTGAAGTTGGACTAGGCCTTGACGGATTATGCTAATAATTTCGTGAAATTATGCTTATCGCATTGCTGAAAAAATGGCAGAATTATGCTATTTTTATGCACTGCTATTTTTATGCTAAAAGTTATCATATTATGCCGCATTATGCTCACATATGCTGCTAATGCATAATGGTTCTGTGCAAAATAACAAGGGAATTTTTTTGTAGAGGGCGTTGTACTGTAGTAGCAAAAGTTCAACGGGCTCAACGCACCGTCCGACCTAGCTACGGCCATCACTGATTGTAGTGGACTGGACATGTTATCAAGGGAGTCGTAAACCTACAACTTCCTAGTGCATCTACTTGTACTTGTACTTGTAGAACATGTACAAGTGTATGGAATTTGATGCGAACAGGCGGATTATTACAATTTTATGCGATTCGTATGCAATTTGCCTCGAATTATGCGATTATTCGATTTTGGTAGGAATTATGCGAAAAATTATGCTAGCATAATCCGTCAAGGCCTAAGTTGGACGGGGAATAGTACTGTGACCGTACAAGCTAGAAAACGTCTCTCCCACCTACAGTGTACAATACTGTACATTGCACTTACCAGTCTGACTGTCCAGGATACCCTGATAAGTGATAACCATACCCGCATGTCATGCCATGCTGCGCCATGCACATACCACGCATGCAAAGGAGCAAGCTATCATGATTGTCGTTACTTTAAGAGGTGTCAAACAAGAAGTGAGTTTTGACAGACATTTACTACCATGTACTGCTGTACTGACAACATTATTGACAGTACCGACATATTTACCAAGAACTCGTCCTAAAAGTTTGTTTTCGACAAAAGTTCACAGGAGGAGGGGTTTTGTACTGTACATGTACCGGTAAGTGGAGCGCAGACCTACTGCCTACTCGTGGCAATTTTGACATGCATGTACATGTTACAAGTTCATGTAGTAATGCAGGTTTGTTGCTGCATGTCCAGAGGCATAGGTACATTTAAGTGGTACTGGTAATGAAGGTACATACACTGTGTCCTGCCGTCCAGTAGGCGACATGTTATCTGCTAAAGTGTTTATTATTATTTATGTATTTATTACAGCATCTCATAGCACAGTGAGAACACCGGCCAATACAAAGAGAGAGGGTGTTAGCCAACCACGGCAAGGAAGGGAGAAGGGGAGGAGAAGAAAAAAAAGGAACCGGCATGGATAAGTAGTGATTGCAACAAAATGATAAACACAAAATCAAAGTCAAGGCGCGACAACGCTCTTAAAAAGGCGGAGGGAAGAAAGGTCCTTAGCTTCTTGGAGAAGTGCCAGCCACGCAGAGTACGCAGTGAAAAGGGGAGAGTGAAGTAGAAAGGAGGACTTGGGTTTCGGAAGGGAAAGGGAGTTTCTCGTGCTACGGGAAGAAAACCAGTTGAAACAGTGGAGGTGAGGTGGACACAGATTGAGTTTGAGAGAATGGATAAGGGTGACAAGATGTGAATTACGTCTCTTAGACAAAGGGGTAGTGTCAGCAAGGGCATAAAGGGTGGAAGATGGGAGCATGCGGGGTTTTCGGAGGAGGATTTTGAGAACTTTTTTGTGCTGAATTTCGAGCCTGGCAGCACGGGTTGTGGAAATTCCAGCCCAAGCAGTATCTGCATAATCAAAAATGGGGAGTAGGTAAGCTGAGTAAAAGAGGAGTTTACAAGAGATTGGGAGATGGTAACAGTGAGAAGAGAGGATTCCTAAAGATGAACTTGATCGTTTACATATGTAATCGATGTGGGGTTCCCATGAAAGATTAGAGTCAATGAAAATGCCAAGATGCTTATGGCTGGAGACTATGTCTATAGGCTGGGGGAAAGTGGGATGGAGGAGGGGCGGAACATCAGGCTGAGAAGGAAAAAGCATGATTTTAGTTTTAGACAGATTGGGCGATAACCGCCAAGACGACATCCAGGAAATTACTCTTTGAATCACGTTAGCTAGGTTACTCATCAGGCCAGTGATGTTAGGAGATGCCCGTAGGAGCGTTGTGTCGTCTGCGAACAGTGATGTGCCCGGGGCAGCTGCGGGCAGATCATTGTCGTATAAGATAAAAAGAAGGGGGCCGAGGATGGAACCCTGGGGAACTCCGGATAGTACTGTTGTGTCGGCTGAGGACGTCCCATGTACCGTGACGTACTGCGTTCGACCAGTTAGGTAAGATGTCAGCCATAGCAGGGGATAGCCGTCTACAGTAAAATTCACGAAGCTTGGCCAAGAGCCCCGGTGCCAGACGGTATCGAAGGCCTTGACAAGATCGAAAAAACAGATCCCGACTAGATCTCCAGCATCCCGATGTCGACACACTAATTGCACCAGGCGCGTCAGCTGGAGGGTGGTAGAATCGCCTCTGCGAAATCCGGACTGAGCTGAACTCAAACGTGACGAGACATGACAGTACAATTGGTCGTAGAAAACGCGCTCACAGAGTTTGGAAACACAGGACAGTAGAGATATCGGACGGTAGTTTGATGCTTCGTGGCGGGACCCTTTCTTGTAGATCGGTATAACATTAGCTGTTTTCCATGCAGAGGGAAAACGACCAGTGCGGAATGATAGGTTGAAAATCAGACATCAGGGGTATGCTATTGAGGGCGCAAGGGACTTTAATACCAGATTAGTGATGCCGTCTGGGCCTGGCGCCTTGTCAGACGGGAGCTTTCGAATGTAATGTCGGATGGCAGCAGTCGTAGTAAAGACAGATGTGAGGCGGTCAGCCTCACCCGACTCTTCGGCAATGGGGGGAATGGGTAGAGAAGGGTCATCAGGCACAGCCACTGAGGCGAACTGACAGTTCAATGCAGTGGCTTTAGCTGAAGAGGTAGTAGCCTGCTGCGTATAACTAATGGTGAGTGTCGGGATGGCACGAGATACTTTATGATTTTTTAATTTTCTCACGAACTGAAACAGTGATGGGCGGTTTTTGTCCTGCAGCGTAGCTTGTACGGACCGAATGTATCCCCGGTATTTCAATCGAGTCAGACTCTTCACCAAGTTCCGTTGAGATCGATATACATGCATGTTAAGCTGGGTTGGGTATTTCTTACACACACTGTAGAAATCGTGCTTTGCCTTAATGGCGGCACGGAGGGCGGCATCAACCCAAGGTGGCTGACCTAAACATCGGCATGAGGGGGAGAGTGGACGCCGGGAGAAGTACCCGAGGTGCTTCTCCATGGCCCTGCTAAGAATAGAGTGGAAAGACGAAATAGCGTCATCCACGTGCGAGCTGCGGAGGTGACATTTCCAGTGGACATCAGCAAGTTCAGCATTCAGGTCATCCCATACGCAACGTGGCACCAACTTGAAATTATAACCTGGGGGTGTAGGGGTAGATGTTGGGAGGAAGTGATGTTGTAGGGTTGGATTTTTGGACGTGACAGGGAGACGGACTCGACAGATTAGCTGCACGTGGTCAGAGCTACCCAGTGGAGCGGCTGAATCAACGGAGAGGAACTGCTGGGGTGAATTTGTGACGATGAGGTCCAAGCAAGATGACCGGCCACTTGGGCTCCAGTGCGTAGGGAAGTTGACCAGTTGCTCTAATCCGAAGCACCTGAAGGCGGTTTCAAGGCACTGACCCACCGGGGTTGTCCGATCACCAGCCAACCAGCTCGAGTTATGGGCATTGAAGTCACCGGTGAGGAGTAGTGTGGATACAGATAGATTAAGTGACAGAAGGCAGTCTTCCAGACCATCAGAATATGCCTGGTACCACCAGGAGGTCGGTAGGTGGCGCAGACTATGAGTGCACGTTGGGGTGAGTTGGCTGTGCGAAGCTCAAGCCAGATGGCCTCCAAGCCCGGTTGCTGAAGATTCGCCAGAGGCTTCACCGATGTAAAGGAGCCATCTTTCACCAGTATGGCTACCCCACCATAACCTCTGGTAGGATTGGCCGATCGAATATTAGAGGTGGGACGATCCCGTCGATGAACTGTGTAGCCTGCCAATGAGAAGAGGTTGGCAGGGGACAACCATGTTTCACACAAACATATAACCTCCGGAGAGTAGATGTTGCACATAACAGTGAGTTCCGCTACTTTGTTGACCACTGAGCGGCAGTTTAGGGAAAGGATGGTAAGGGCAGTATGGATGGGAGGGTAAAAGGATCGTTGACCGATCTCCTACTGTGTTTACTGCGCTCGTCGCATGCTGGATATCATTTTTAGGGGTGCCTACAGAGAGCCTAGTGTATACACGATTGTACATGTTCATTTCGACTGCTCTAGTAAGGTTGCGTTTGATTGGGCATTTTCAGAATGTAAATGACAACCATTCTGGAATGGGAATGGGTAAGAATCACCTGACCAAACAAACGCGCCAGAATCAACTAGGAATCACTTGACAAAACAATTCCATGATGTCGTTGTGGAACGCCATCTCTCTTCTCTTTTACCTGACTCTAGTTCCCTTGAGAGTCAAGGAACTTCTGATTGCATGATTTGAGGTACTTGAACCTGATGCTACATTGTTTGGCTCGTGGCAACCATTATCATTTTTGATTCCGGAATGAGAATGCTCATTCCAGCATGTGAGGTGGAATGAGCATTCTCCAAAAAGAATCATTCTCAGCGATTCCCACTCTGGAATGGGACCAACCTAACGCACGTTTTTGACCAACCAAACGGGCGAGAATGATTCCGAGTGATTCCAAGTGATTCCCATTTGGGAGTGTGACCAACCAAACGTAACAGTAAGTTAGTGCAATAGTTGCGACGCTATGTTGCCATCGATGTACATGTACAATGTCGGTCCAATAATAGATCAACACATTCATCACGTAATACATGTATAAACTGGGGTCACGTGATATAATATTATACTGGTATAAACGTGTCCACTCTATAGTCCGAATTCGGTTCTCAGCTCTCTAGCCAGTCGTTCACAGCAACCTATCCATGCACGTCCATTGTCCTGTGTTGGGTTTCAATCTCACCAGGGCAAGATGCAGTGCAACAGCATAGTTCTGATAGGCTTTGCCATGCTTGCCTGCTTCTCCTTCAGTAGCTGCGCATCTGCTTCACTCCCTGATGAAGTGGATGGTGGACTTGTAGAAGTTCCAAAGGACGCTAGCAGCAGCTGGGTGACTAAGTCTGGAGAGAGCATACAGCGATTGGTTGCTTCATTCACAGAGAACCTGGCCAACTTGGCATCGCACATCGATTACAGCCGTAACTGCAACAGAGCCAAATCAAACTTCGTTGGGAAATGTGGCGCTATTCCGACACAGGAATAGGAATACCTGAACGTAAGATCGGGCGCCGAAGAACGCAGGGGCTCGAGCGCAGCCTAGGAAAGTTCTTAAATTTTTGATTCTAGCCAGACCGTTCTTATTCACACGCGCGCGGCGAGTCGAGTGACGTCATGACGTTTGTCATGTACATGTACATGTACAATCATGTACATGTAGTGCAATGTAGTACTTCTAAACTAGTGCCGTAGTGGGTGTCGTAAATGGGAATGACTGTACATGTAGCAGTTACTGTTTACACGTGTACATGACATGTACTCACCTCCCATACATGTACAATGTAGATCTACGTACAATGTAGATCTAGTGTTCTTAAATCTGATAATTCTAGCCTGGACTGTTCTTAAATTTTGCGGGTTTTTCAGCCTGGGTGTTCTTCGGCGCCCGATCTTACTGTAGCCCTATTATTGCCCTAAGCTGTACAGCGATATCACAGACTGGTGCAGAGGAGAATATCCATCTTTGGGATAAGGCTCACAAGTGGATTGCAGGTTACCAACCGAACATTATCGAGTGGATCTTTCCTCACCGTCACTGGACCAATTCCTGTCGTAAACCTGCCTGTAGCCTGCCCTCTCAATTCTGTTTTCCACGTATCATGCATTATGATGCCCTAGCAATATGCATATTTCCACTGGAACTCATGAGCCATTACGATGAACTTCCGTGTTGCTCGTAGAACCCTCTCGTCACTATTGTATTCTTTTACAATGTCTACTTGTGAAAGGCGTTCTGTTCTTTCTCTCTCTCATACATGCATTCAGTGTTCAGTTAGCAGTTGCACATTGAACGTATCGCCTTCTCCCTAACAACAGTGGTATTGTTCATGATTGGTTTGTGGTGGATTAAGTGGAAGGGGTGCAAGCGTTCTATGTTAGGTTTCAGCCATCAGTGGCTACAAGCTATTCAGCGGTCATGTGAACGCACCATAATGATGCGGTCCACTGAGAACAAGGTTCACTGTATCAAGTGGATATGAAATGGATTTCGCAGATTCATGATGACTTGCCCAGTAGAAGTGATAAATCGATCGAAAGAGAGAATTTCCGTCTTGAGAAAGATGAGGCTAACAAAAGTGCTAGTTGGTGCCACGTCCGGGACATGGTGGAAGTGATCGGTTTCTGGAGGTCATCAACTAGCAATCGCCTGCAACTACTTGAAGCGGAAACTGTGGTGTCATCGGCGAAGAGTGAAACATTAGGGATGGACATCGGTAGATCATTGACGTAAACTAAAAAGAATTTCGGTCCCACGATTGACTCCTGTGGCACACCAGAATTAAGGGGCTGCGGAGACGAGATGGTGTTGCCGACGCGTACAGCCTGTAACCTGCCAGTTAAGCAGCTTTCAAGGCAAAAATAATTAAGCAGTTTGCCACCAATGCCATAGGCAGTCAACTTGGCAATCAGGCCTCTATGCCAAACGTTGTCGAAGGCTTTCGCCAGGTCACCTTCAGTACCAGCACCACGTACAATACCTACACACTGTACGTGTCTGGAATTACAATGTACGTTGTATTTTTTTACATTTCCTGAGTATTTTATTCATAATTATGGTGGTAAACACGTACCTGGCAATATGGCGGTAAATACACGCCGGACAGTGATTATACAACAGGAAGAAAGCAGATAAATGGCCGTAAACACATGTACAGTATAATGTCATAAATGGCTGTAAATATTGTCTAATGTAAAGTGTACATTGTACATTGTATAGCACCAAACCTGCATTACATCATTACATGTGCTACATCATTACATCATTCATACGTCTGTGGGAAACACCCTAGTAAAATAAATAAAATAATAATAATAATAATTACATCATTTAATCTACGTGGAGATAAAAGTTCAATAATAGCAATGAAAAGTATGAATGCCGCAGACATCACCACGCAGCATGACAATTTGTTCAAGGTTTGGTTTTGTGTGTTTCCAAAATCGATTTTCACGTTCCGATCATCAGTGGAAATACGGAACTAAACGTACGCATAAGCCCGATTTGTGTAAGCTAAAAGAACATGTTTTAGCACTTAGGTTATTTTCGTGAGTTTGCACCCCGTGTTCATGAGTTGTTTCTGCACTGTTCATGCCCGTTTGTCACACTTACTCTTTATTTTAGTTCTCACTTTTTGTAATACTTACCACAAGTTACCCGTCATGTGTCACACTTCTTTGGATTTTTAACCTTTGTTTTTCCCCTGATCTCTTTAGTTCCGTATTTCCACTGATGATCGGAACGTGAAAATCGATTTTGGAAACACACAAAACCAAACCTTGAACAAATTGTCATGTTGCGTGGTGATGTCTGCGGCATTCATACTTTTCATTGCTATAATTACATCATTACATAAAGTAAAGGCCTCTTTTACGGGCAAACAGAATACAATTGACAGTGGCATGGCGAATGATTAGAACACAACACCAAAAAATGAAAACAATTGTATGTGTGAAAAACGCAAAAAACGAGAAACAAAAAAACAAAAAAACAAAAAACACCAAAAAAACCCATCATTACATCATTACATCATTACATGTACCGGTACAAGTACTACATTCTACATATACATGTACATGTACATGTATGTCAAACGTGCCAACAGAGGGTTGGAGCTCCACTTGAGTGTGCTAAATCCCTCCCCCTGTGCAATAGTGTGGAAACAGTACTCACAGTCATAATACAAGTAAGTTATTTGTAGTTGAAGTTATTTGTAATCATAGTTACAAAAATCATAGTTACAAAGTATAAGTATGTCGATACTCTCAATGATGTTAGCAGTACAGCAGTACATTGTCATAAGTGCCTGTCAAAACTCACTTCTTGTTTGACACCTCTAAGTAACGACACTCATGATAGCTTGCTCCTTTGCACGTGTGGTATGTGCATGGCGCAGCATGGTATGACATGGGGGTAAGGTTATCAGGGTCTCTTGGACAGTCAGACTGGTACACAACGTGCATCATTATGTACATGTAGGTGGAAGAGATTGTATTCTTGCTTCTACATGACCACTACTGTTCCCCCTCCAACTTCCAATCGTCATATCTCAACTTTGCTTGGAATGTCGGCGTGGAGACAAGAAACCTAATATCGATGAAAGTAAAGTGAGCGCACTCATACCACGAGAAAAATGGAACAACATGTGAAGTTTTGAACGTCGTTTGCAGCACTCATATCACACCGCTCACTTAACATACCAACACTCACATACCCACTCACATACCCACTCACATACCCACTCACATGCATGTACAGAACCTTTCTCACCTGCATTTCTCCAATCTGCACTTGCTTTCACACTGCTCGCTGCTCATGTAATCATGCCTTTAGTGCTAGCTTTAGAATATTCGGGTTTCTTGTATTAGTTTTAGATCTAACAATGTTCACTTTGTGGTAACATACATATCTTTCCTTTGTAGTCCACCTCTCAGTGTGATGACGATTTCTGATCGGTATCACATCAAAAAGACGTTCAAATCTTAAAATATTATCCCATTGTTCTCGTGGTATGAGTGCGCGCACTTTGGACGAGAGACGAGGGTAGGTAGGGAGGGACATCACTTAGATTGTGCTGAACAGGCCAAACCATCACCAGGGATACACACTTATAGGGACGCTCCGTTCTGTTCCAGCTCTACAAAGGCTACAGACACGTCATGAATATAACGTTAGTTACATGTAAGATAGCAGCGTGTGCCAGTGTCCCCACGGATATATGCACATGTACATGTACATGTACAATGTAGGTAGAACTGCAGAGACCAGAACAAGGATGAGGATGTTGGATGATGCACTGACTGATAGAGGTGAAGAGAGGAGAGCTATCGCAAAAATCATGTTGATGATCAACCAAGTTTGTCAAATATTTTATTTAATCTGGATTGTCGATCAGCTCCATCAAGTCCGCTGTTCTGCACTAGGCACCGGCGGATTATGCCGGCAGAAAAATTGGCAGAATTCGGTACTTTTTCTGGTAAGTTTCATGCATGTTTGGTATGTCACTAGTGTGGATAAAGAAATGAAGCAGAATTCGAGGAATTGCCCGCCATAAGGTTTGTATGGTTCTGCCAATTTCACTGCTTTTCGAGCAGAATCTGCCACCTTTTCGAGCATAATCCGCCGGTCCCTATTCTGCACATGTACAATGTATGTCACGCGGCGGTCGTCGCGGGCGACTTACATACATGTACATGTACATGTATGAGCAAATTGCCATACTTCGATTATACAAATGGGGATACATGTGTGTTCAGTATAATTATTTTTATAATACATGTAAACAGACAAAGGACACACTAATTATTTTGGGCTCAAGTTGTGCAGAGGCTTGCTGCTAGTGAAATTCGAGTCTTACCCGGGATGTGAATACAGTAAAACCTGTCAAGGCGACCACTCGGATAAGGCGACCACCTGTCCCAAAAGACCACTGCACCCAGGACCAAGAGATGCTACTTCCAGTCAAATGACCCTGGATAAGGAGACCACCTGACAACAGAGACCACATTTGAAGGTCCCTTGAACGGTCGTCTTAGACAGGTTTCACTGTACATGTACTTGTTGATTGGAGTGACGATGTTGGTTTGACTACGCCCTAGTCACTACCACCTTTACGTACAGGCCTCTGTGCAGAGGCTTTTCATTTTTTATATTTTTTTACAAAGTACGAAGAAGTGTAAAAACAACAGAAAAAATGATAAGGCACCCATTTTGAAAATCCAGGGGATAGCCCACACCTGGTACTGCCACTGCATTATAGATCATACGTAATGACTGATAAATGGTGTGAAGCAAACTAATAACAAAGAGGCTTTTCATTTGGGGCAAGGAATGGACCCTGCCGCTTGAACCCTGAACCCAGTAAAATGCCTAGCTTCGAGGGCAACTCTGCGCTGTGAGAACCTTGAAATGCTGTTTTTTTTCTAAATACCGGTACACGTCTCGTGCATGTACATTATACCTGTCAGAGAAGAGGCATCCATCAAGCCAGCACACACTGGTACTGTAATCACCGTCGCCGATCTATTTCAGGGAAAATATATGAAACTCGGATGTTGAGCCAATAATAAATGTAGAAAGGAAAAGGACATATGGATACGAGTTAAGAGTAACTCTCCTCACTGTAACCAGATACTATATACAGTCAGAAAATGCAACAACTAGGCGCAACACTGACAGAGTACTGAGACATTCGACGTCCTCACACCAAGTTAGAAGGCTGTCGGTTAGCGCTACGGAGATGTGTTGAAGCCAGGTGTCAGGACGTCGAATGTCTCAGTACTCTGTCAGTTTTGCGCCTAGTTGTTGCAATTTCTGACTGTGTAATAGTATCTGGTTATAGTGATGGAGAGTTACTCTTGACTCGTATCAATATGTCCTTTTCCTTTCTAAAATAATTATATGAAAGCAAAAATAATTGTGTAGAACCAAACTGATCATCAGTGTGGATTGTTCACTCAAGTGATGTTTGTGGAAGGAAGCTGGTATGCTGCAGTTTGTTCTGAGGCACGTAGTCGATGGAGCTGAGCCACTCTTCTGTGTTGGCCCCTTGTTCCCAAGTTGCCCGGTTTTAGTTTCAAACTGTGGTGTTAGTGACCAGGTCACACTCAGTTGAGTTAACTCATATCGAGAAATGTCGGGAGAGACCGAGATTGGGTAAATCTAGATACGAAATAAGGCAGATGTGAAGTCATGCATGTGAATTTGTTACTGAAGTACGCGAGAAGTGTTTAAAGCGAAAAAATGTGATGAAAATAAATTATCAATCGGATGTTGAGCCAATAGTATTAAGTGAGAAGAAACGACCAATAAGATAGGAGTTATGACTAACAGTTCGCTAAGGTAACGATATGTTATACAGTCAGGTAGTATGACAACAAGGCATTAAACTGACAGCGATATTGAGACATTCAACGACCTGACACCTGGCTCCAAAAAAACTCCGAAGTGGAAAATAAATAACGTTTTCTGGCAATGAAATTAATGGTTTAAGAATGACCTTTCACGAGATTCTCAAGCTGTACAATGAGCAGTTTGTCACTGCTGGCTGCAGCAATGGAGAAGAGCACAGTCCAGAGCAAATACACTGCACCCAACATCGAGGTGCCATACTCAAACCCAACGGCTGCCGTTACTGTGCTGCCCAGCATTGGCCCAACACCATAGCCAAGAGAGGCTGCTGCTTGGAAGAGGCCAGCAGCTGCAGCGCGCATCTCCCCCGGACTGCCCAAGCCATGAGCATCCAGAGTTCTGAGAATATCAGGTACTGACGACACAGCGGTAAAGCCCCATCCCATGCCAAACAGCACCATAGCTAGGTAGGTGAAAGCCACTGACTTTGGCAGGGGTAGAAAAGGAGCAGGGCCAACTAGCTGACAGCCTATTCCACATATGAAGAGACCAACGGCTTGCATGAGCCTGGGGTTAAGCGAGCGATCGACCCAATAGCCTATGGGCAGAGTGGCCCCACTGAACGTAACACTCTGGATAGCATAAGCAATTCCAGCATATAGAGTCGGTAGGTTGAATGCATGCTTCAGGTACACGGCGAGAACTGGCTCTGTGAATCCCATGATTAACACGCCAATGAATATGCTGATGAGCACCATCCACACCCAGGGTATAGAAAGCAGCCGACAATAACTAATGTTGCTCTTCAGCTTGACTGAAGACAACTCCGTTTCAATGGACGGCAGGAACATGACGAGAAGAACAAGGTTGATTCCAAGAACACCACTGACGACGTAGAAAGGAAGAGCAAATCCACCCACGTCATACAGAACTCCGCCTAATGCCGGACCTATAGCATAACCTACTCCATTAGCACACCTCAACACTCCATTCACTAATCCGTTCGACTCCGGGAAGGCACCGACCAGTAGGGAAAATGAAGAAACAAAGTTTGCTGCTGTTGAAATGCCTTGCACTAAGCGGATAGAGAGGCACATTGCCAGGAAGATACTCCACGACTCGATTTTACCGACAAAACTAAACAGAAATATCATAGCACTGATCTCGAATGTACTCATAACTAACATCAACTTACTTCCAACATTCACAATGTCCTTGGCGAAGATTGGAGCAGCGAGAAATTCCACAAGTGTTGCTATGCTGATTATCAGACCAATGGCGAAATGATTTGCAAAACTCGCACTAGGTACTTTGTTCAGCGCTTCCCGACCAAAGAATGGCATCATCAAGCCAATAGCCGTCCACACGATCGTGTTGTTGATCGCGACGAGCAGCAGGATGATGTTGCAGTGGACTGGCGAACGAGTATTGGCTTTGGCTCCAACGCCATCATAAACCTCACGCTGCTTTCGAGGTGTGGGAGCGTCAGAGAGATCCGACTCTGGCAGCTTTGCTTTCTGATCTGCTTGCATCGATACATTGCAATCCGTAGCGTTGGAGACGGTCAGGACAGTCTCCTCACTCATATCATGATTTGCTTGATGGCGTCCTTTGGGGTTTGCTAATATCCCGTTCTCCACCTTGCCATCAGCACTAGACTATTCAGTGTTTTAATATAATAAAATAAAATAAACACAGGCACGACTCGTACCTGTCGGATGTCAGAAATAGCATTCACGCTCACTTATGATTGTATCTTCACCTGAGCCAGATGTCGCAACTACTTAATGTCTTTGTTACTTGTACCTGTAGCCGGTGTTTGCCACTGTGTATTTTCTAGATTTTGTCCTTCCGCAGGCCAGCCAGTACAGCTGGTGAAGTCCAGAACAAGAACTGACTGTATGCTGTGGAGTGTATACCATGTACTGCATGCACTAGACTGCAGTCGACACTGCACTCACTGTCAACAGTCCACACAGCACTGCACTGTCAACAGTCTACACAGCACTACTGTCGTACTGAGCTGACCTCACTGTACTACTGTGTGTACTGACGGCACTGATGTCCAAGTGTCTACTTCTAACTAATAATACTATTACTAGTAATAGTCTTAGTTCCAGTAGAAGTAGTACATGTACAGTGCTGGCAACTGAAATCCAACCCCTGATCAGCTGAGCGCACCGCTCAGGGGGTCGGATTTCAGTTGCCAGCACAGTCTGTAGTACAAATGTCATGATGTAGTACTAGTACTAGTAGTAGTACAGACAGACTGAGATTTAAAATTAAACTATTAATTTCATTGTTTCTGTGATCGTGACTGTTGACTCGAGCTATCCCAGGAGAGTCATTACGTTCCTAGAGGCATTTGGAGGCGGTTGCAATAGTTTTCACTCCAATTGGGCTCCTCAGTCCGCCGTTCCATCACCCAGCTGGTTTCTTCCTCATTGGGCCCGTCGTTTCAGTCGGTCGCACAGGTACCAGGTGTAGCGCGTGTGTCGTTTCTGCGCGCATGGCCTCGGGCTCTTAGTCTTAAGGTGGCTCACGCCTATTTCAAAAAAATTAACGATTGCTCTGAAAATTTGGTGGGTGGTTGCTCTTAGGTAGTGTATGCAAATGGCGAGTTAAAAAAACGGGGTCTCAATGCTAACTTTTGAGATATAGGCGATGACAATTTCACTAAATTGTCAAATTTGTACAGGATTTGTGATGTATAGCGGACGGGTATTTAATCAAGAACCTGATTTACAATCTTCCTCATTTTTTGGTTATTGAATGGACTAAATGTGTACATGCCAATGAGAAAATAAAAAACATATGCTTCAATGCTCAATTTCGCCATATAGGCGCAGAATGCCTTTTTGATAAGTTTGCTTTGGTGCATGTACATGCACACCTACATATCTCATGTACATGTCCATATACATCTACTCTTCTCTACTAGCCCCCACCCCAACCCTGCAATACACATTGACACACGTGTACACACACACACATACCATACACATACCACCCACATACCATACACACACACACACACACACACACACACACACACACACACACACACACACACACACACACACACACACACACATACACGTGCACACACACACACACATGCGTGCAAACACACACACACACACACACACACACACATGCGTGCAAACACACACACACACACACACACACCTGTCCTGTCGAGCCACTACCACTAGGGTCACGTGGGCCCCGGAGGGGCAGCAGAGAGAGAGAGAAAGAGCACGCCACCCCATGGCGCTCCAGACACACACCATTGGACGCCCATCGCCGGAGGTGATGATAGCAATGCTACAGCAGAAGCCATAGCAGCTTGTGCTGGGATTGCACCATTCAACAGCTTGCAAGACTGAAGAATTGTCCGCCACTATTCAGACACACACACACACACACACACACACACACACACACACACACACACACACACACACACACACACACACACAACTACTACTACTACTGCCACTGTAGCATGGTTGCCCACGGGCCACACCATTCCGAAAGAAGCCAGAGTCATTGTCAGGAGCAGAAACGGAGATGACGACTCAGGTCACTCTGTCGACGGAACTGACGGCTGCAGCGAGAACAGTGGACACCATTATGACGCTCTGTCAGACTTGGTTGCCCGATGGCCACGGTCGCACGTGTGACGTCTGAAACCAGGCGCTGACTTGAATTGCCGATTGCATGTCAAACACAAGAGAGAAGCTTGGAAGCTGAGCGGAATAGATGATGCCGGCGCGGACACTTTCGATGGTTCCAGGGGCAAACAATGATGCACACGCAAGCCACCACGAGAGTGAAACCACCTTCTGCATGTACCACACTGCACAGCACCACGCTGATCCTGGATGGGGAGACTTCGCTCTGCGCCACATTTGTGCCTTGTTTGTCACCTGGCTGGCAAAACGACCGATGGCAGATAAGACAGTACCGTCCACCCACCATGCAGAACTATCCTGAGCAACCCCATACCAGGCCAGACACACACACACACACGCACATTCACAAACGTGCGCGTAAACAGTGACTAAACACACACACGCACACACACAAGGCCCACACATGATCGCACGCCTGCAGACCATCGCTCCAATGAAGATAAGATTACTTCTTTGCGTAAATATGTTTGAGATAGAGTGTCACTCTTAGATGTGACTGATGCCATCAACCAATGTCAAGGGAAAAATTCACGGTTCGCGTCAGACTCGGCTAGAGGCCGAGTTTTCCGCATCCGTAGGAACACCGTCATCCTTCAAGGATCAAGGCGCAGATGCAAGGAAAGAATGTGTTCAATCTTCTTCTGCACACGTAGAAATAGGTTTGGGCATTTTCGATGATTTAGAATGTACGTCGCGTGAATATGACAATGTGACAGAGGCAGCCACAATTTACTGATTACTGTACATTGATCTAGCTATATACACTGCAAGTGCACTGTAAATATTGTGTTACATGCACGTAGTTGTGAAGAGAGACAGTATACATGTACATTCACTAATGACACACCTGTCAAACAGCAGGTTAGGGCTAGTCAAAGTTATGAAGGCACCATATACTATACGAAGGCACAATTTTGCGATGTACTTGAGTTTGTGAATATAGTGGACTTTGTGTTCACACATACTCTACCAAATTGCCATGCACACCCTTGTAACACACACACACACACACACACACACTTGAGCCTGGGGAGCATGATTGCTGTCAGCCAGTGTTGCTTTCAATTGCTTATTCTCGTCAGGAGTGATGTGAAACACATACTGGTAAATATCAATCTCTAAAAAATGCATCCTAAATAAAACGCTCGAGCACTGAGTGATAAGACAATAAATTGAAGGAATTTCTCAACAAAAACTCAGTGTACCGCTGTGATCAAGCCGTGGCAATAACTATAGGAGAGTTCTTGGTGGACAGCGATTACCATAAAGAAATGGTGAGATACTACAGTAGTACCCTCTACTGACACAATGCAACCACGTTGTCCAGTACATGTTCGAATCAAAAATACTTTCGTTCGTTCGTGACCATTTCAATTTATATGCAAGGGCGACCTCCACAATCCACTGGCTTCAGAGTCGATTGATCATTATAGAACGGCCATTCTTGACAAAATAGTCAGACAAATTTTGTGAAGGATGGCGTTCTACTGTGGAAGGGACTTGCCAAGTCACTTGAACCAATTCAACGAAAATACAAAATACTCAGGTTTTACACATTCACGTACCCGTCTGTGCCGTCCCCCATTCCTTCCAAGACATCCACATAGACTCCAACGCCTTTATTCTACTCTTTTTCCGAAGCCGACCATGGGCATGGGCAGTGCCTGCTGGAAGGGACATCCCAAAACTTCTCTGACAGGTGACAATTTCCACAAGTAAAAAATGCACCTCAAAAAAAGTAGCCAAGTGAAGGAGTGAAAAAAAAGAAGAAAAAAGCTCACACTCTAGACTCGAGTACGAGAGTTTCGTACTCAGGCCATATGCTCGAGCTGGACCCTTCGAAACTGGAGTGCGCTACAAGCTCGCTACTCCAACTCCGCATGCACTTTTCTCGAACGTAGGATGCGCGAGAACCTGCGCAGAAGACGAGTTTAGAAATAGGCGCGAGCCACCTTAAGATCTTGGTGACCTGGATTCCGTGTGTTACCGTAGATCTACTACTGTACATTGTACTGCCAGTGCGCATGGGTCCCGTATATTCTTCTTGCGTTCTGAGCCCTTGCTGTTCGTGCAACAAATCCACCTGTAGACCGGTCTACGTGCAAATCTTGTTCATTTGCGCAGGCTGGGGAGATGTTGTGTCAACTGTTATCCTGGCAGAGGTGGGCACTCTAGCGGGTTGGTTCGGGAGAAGGGAGCATTGGCCTTAGCCCTATCAGTATGCCTTTGCTACGGGTGTGTACCACCAAGATTTCCAGCCTCATGTGTGCGTGGCACAGAGTTCACAATCTGCCATGCCTTATCATGTCCGTACAGAGGCTTCCCCTCTATCCCACATATTAAATAAATGAAATCCGAGATGTCACTGCAGACATGTTGAGGCAAGTTGCACATAATGTGTTCGTTGAGCTGTCGCTCCAGCCACTGTCTGAGGAGCGGTTTCAGCATCACTCCGCGACAACTGACGACCACGCTCGCTTAGATAATCAGTGTCAGTGGATTGTGGGGCAGCCGTTTTCAGCGCACCTAAATTGATGTACGGGTATTGGTGTAGGGCCTGGGGTATTTAACCCGCATGCGTTGTCAAACTGTGCTGCACCTCTTTCCACTGTCTATCGAAATCATGACAATGAAAAGAAAAGGCGTTATGGAGAGCGCGTGAGGACCATATCGATCAGGCGTCATTTGTTCCGGAGGTGATGTCCCCATCCAGAGGCTTCAGTTGTGCGGCGGCTGCTTTGGACAAGCATATTGCTGGCCTGCGGTCAGAAAAACAGTCGGAGCCTTACAGCCATGCCATGGCTTTCATTCCGTGCAGGATTTCGTTTGCTCTGCTGCGTTTTTGCATTGCTTGTTTGCATGGCTCTAGTGTTAGGTACATGTATGGTGCTGCTGCCAATGAGGTATCCCACACTCTGGCAGCGTCGGAAGCCCACATCTCGCGAGTAGGCCTTGACAGATTATGCTAATATCTTCGTGAAATTATGCTTTTCGCATTACTGAAAAAATTGCATAATTATGCTATATTATGGTAAAAGTTATCATAATTATTATGCCGCATTATGCTCACATATGCTGCTAATTTATATGATGGTTCTGTGCAAAATAACAGGGGAATTATTTTGTAGAGGGCGTTGTACTGTAGTAGCAAAAGTTCAACGGGGTTAACGCACCGTCCGGCGTCCGACCTAGCTACGACCGTCCCTGATTATAGTTGACTGGACATGTTATCAAGGAAGTCGTAAACCTACGACTTCCTGGTGCATCTGCTTGTACTTGTAGAACATGTACAACTGTATGGAATTTGATGCGAACAGGCGGATTATTTCAATTATTTATGCGATTCGTATGCAATTTGCCTCGAATTATGCGACTATTCGATTTTGGTAGGAATTATGCGAAAAATTATGCTAGCATAATCCGTCAAGGCCTACTCGCGAGATTATTATCATTACTCGCTTCCCTCCTACGCGTTTGTCTCTTATCATGTTCTTGTTTGTATTCAATTTGTTTTGTCCATTTTCTTTAACTTATTTTTGGGAACACTGCCCCATGCTGTGCGATCAGTCGTGTTGAGTACTAGTACTATCTACATGACACTGCACTACTGACTGAACTTCAAATCCTTTTTTTTTTGAATTTGAATTTGAAGTCGGATGCGGTTTTTCGAGCTCTGACCCAAAATCTGTTTTAGACATGCTGCCTAGCGGGACCCCCTCTCCAGGGACCGCTGGGAGCAGTGGTGAAGTCAGTGAAGCTATGGAAGCACCCATGGATCCGTGGAGAAGACTGAGCGCCAGAGAACTGATGGCCCGGACAGTGGTATTTCCCGCAGTCAAAGATATCAAGCTGGCCGCCTACGTGCAGTGCCTGGAAAAGCATGGAATCGAGGCTGAGGCGATCCTGTCTGTACAGGTGAGCTCCTCCGGGCAGTGCAGAATAACCTTTACGGAATCCTCATTAGCCATTTTGGTGTCCAAGAACGGCTTCGTGATCAATGAACGGCATATTTCCCCGGAATGTTTGGCGGGTACCCCCAACGTCCAGCTCCATATTCATGGCATTCCTGTGTGGGTGAGTGATGGAGCCGTAGAAGCTGCACTTTCCCAGTACGGTACGGTGCAGGGTGCCATACGACATGGCAGACTCAAAATCCGGGATGGCGTTTTCATTGCGACAGGAGTGAGGTTTGCCACCTTCAAACTTGGCACAAATATGACCGTACCATCGTACGTGAAATCACGGGACGGGAAGAGCAATTTCCGCGTGTACCATGCTGATCAAACACCCACATGCAGGCTATGCAACAAGCCAGGGCACATCGCCAAGGACTGCCCGGAAAAGACTCAAATAAGCAAATCAACCACCAAGACTTCGTCCAACAACAGATCTGTAGACTCATCCTCCGAACATAAAACCAAATACAACACCAGCCTTCTCTCCACCGAGTCTGAGCGAGCGGAGGTACTTCTCTCAGACATAGTTGCCAACCGACAAGGTAACCAACAAGGCAAGGAATCTGATAGCGAATCAGACGATGACCATCAGTCAAGCTCCTCCGAGCCAGAAGACTTTGGTGCTACGCCAAACAACTCAGATCATGAACCGCTGGGGCAAGCAGTAGCATCAAACCAGACCACAAATGTCCACCATCAACACCGACCACCGGCTCAAGTCTGCAATTTAGATTCATGCGAAGGCGAAGTCAACTTGGGCAACTCCAAGCGTTTGCGCCCGAGTGTCACCCCCGACAGACCTGAGGATAATGGCATGAGATCACGGAATCGCAAGAAGAGAAAGCAGCCCCCAGGAAGTGCATCACGGTGCTAGCGGCCTCTCCATCGAATCGAAGAAAAAGAACAAGCCAACAGGAATCGACTCGCAATGCCAGTAGTAAGTCACTATACTACTTTGCTAGTCCTTTCATTTCTTTCAATACTCATGCTTAATCCTCACGCACAATCTTTTCTCCCCCACAATGCTACGCAATCAGATCATATTTCATACGATCGCTCTTTCTGCGGGACAAGCAAGTTCAATTTCCTGAGCTTCAACGCTCGCAGCTTGTTCAACAAAATGGACGAAATTGCGCAGGTAGCTATAGAAAAGAGACCCAGTCTCATCGCCATATGTGAAACTTGGGCAAACCCCCTAGAGCCAGACTCTCTATACGAACTCCCCGACTACTCCCTTTATAGGCATTATCGGCAGCACTGTAGAGGCGGAGGAGTCGCTGTGTATGTTCACTCATCCATCCCACACAAACACAAAACAAACATCACGATGAGCAACTTCGAATCACTCTGGCTCGAACTTGACCTACCGAATGTATCACTTACAGTCGGATGCTCCTACCGTCCTCCAAACACAGATCCGTACACATTCTGCCAACAACTGGAGCCCTGTCTAGGTCTCTGCAACATGAACTCTCCGTTTCTATTGGTAGGAGATATGAACGCAAAGCACACCTCATGGCTTCCCACTGATATCACTGATAGAGCTGGCGACCTGCTGAGCTACCTACTAGACACTGCAGGATTAAACCAGCACGTGTCTTTTCCGACCTGTATTTCCAGAGGCAACTTGAAGTCCTGCCTCGACGTTGTCATCTCCAACGTACCAGAAGAAGACCTATCTGTCACATCGTATCCCCCTGTCGGAGCGTCAGATCATGTACTCGTCGGAGGACATGTGTCCCTTGCATGCCCACCACAAGCACCAACACCCCAGCAAAACGTCGAAGCTTGGCGCTGGAACTGGGACCCTGATCGCGTCGTCGCACTGAAAGAAGCCCTGAGCTCAATGCAGCTTTTGCCACCAGCTGAGGAAATCCCGCAGTTATCAATGACAGACCTCTGGTCGCATTGGCATGACTCGCTTATCAACACAGCACACTTGTACTGTACTAACTTCGCACCACGACGTACACACCAGACATGCCCAGGTCGGCGACCATGGATGACTCAACAGCTTCTTTGCAGCATTAAACTCAAGCATCAGCTCTACCGTCAGTATCTCAGAACTCGCAGCGCCGAGAACTGGCTCACATTCGTTACTCAACGCAATAGGACCACAACACTACTGAGAGAAGCTAAATCCGCCTTCGTATCCACTACCGCGCAAGGCGACGTAACTGGTGTCCCGCAGCGAAACCTGTACAAGTTAATGAAATCACTGCGGTCGTCCCCAAAAAAGGAGCTTCCACCTATTTCAGCGAACGAAACAGTGGCTAGATCAGATGGAGAAAAGGCGGAAGCGTTTCACAATTTTTTCATTTCGGAAAGCCAGAAGTCCGTCTCCGGACCAACTGAAGCCGTGCCAGAGATTGGCGTGTCGCGCATCATCGGAAGCGAACTGAAGGAAATCATCACCACCCAGGAGGAGGTCAGAAAACTCCTTTCCGCTCTTGATTTCCGGAAGTCGGCTGGGTACGGTGGCATCCCGACGAAATTGCTCAAGATCACTGCAGACGAAATATCGTGCTCCCTCGCAACACTTTTCAACGAGTCCTTCTCGCGAGGCGAGCAGCCACAGGACTGGCGCGACGCCACTATCAGTCCTCTACACAAGAAAGCCTCTCGTGCAGAGGTCACCAATTATAGGCCAATCTCGCTCCTAAGCGTTGTCAGCAAGGTTCAGGAGAGGATTGTTCACCAACGCCTCTACACCCACATTGAGCCCCACCTACCGGCCGACCAATCTGGATTTCGATCTAAGGATAGTACTGAACTACAGCTCTCCCGCCTAGTGCATGAGATTTCCGCCAGCCGAGATTCCGGTCAGGCAGTGTCAGCATGCTTCTTTGACTTATCAAAGGCTTTTGACCGAGTCTGGCATGCTGGCCTCCTGGCCAAACTCGAGCACCTTGGTGTCCATGGCATTGCCCTTACCTGGCTCCCAAGCTACCTGACTCGCCGCCGACAACGCGTCAAGGTTGGCTCCGCTTTGTCATCATGGAAATCCATTCCAGCTGGAGTACCCCAGGGCTCTGTCCTGGGGCCTCTTCTTTTCCTGGTGTACACGATCGACCTCCCCCCAGCATGTACAAACTCTCACACTAAATGCAGCCAGTTCGCCGATGACACGGCACTCATCGCGACGCATTACACAAGGGATTTGTCAGCTGCATTCCTCCAACGTGCCGTGGACGCAGCAGGACGATGGTTGAAGGATTGGCATCTCCTCGTCAACACCACGAAAACCGTCGTCCTTTCCTTCCAACCCCAACACACCATCCACATCACGCTCCACTCGACTCGGCTGCAGCAGGTCCACCAACATAGGCACCTTGGTGTTACACTCCAAGACGATTTGCGATGGACCCAACACATCATAGAAACCACCAACAAAGCCAAAAAACTACCACACCAACTCCACAAGACACGTGGCACAATGAACGCTTCCAGCCTATTGTTAATATACACAACCTACATCCGACCCGTTCTCGAATATGGCAGCCTTGCCCTCTCCAACACCACACAGCAACAGCGGGACACACTGGAGAGAATTCAACGCCGTGCTATACGCATCTGCCTTCGGATTCCCCTCTTTGCACCAGTTCACCACAGCTCCCTCCTCCATCACGCAAAGCTCCCCACCCTTAGCTCACGACTCCTTGTTAAACAAGCCCTACTAGCATGGGACATCCACCACCAAACCTCCCCACCACGCCTGCAACAACCACATCTTGCACCACAACGTCAACACCAACCATACACCCTTCGACAGACAAGGACCTACTCCATCGGACACGCACACACTAACAGGCACCGAGATTCCCCCATCAACAGTGCCCTCACCCTCTACAACTCACTCCCTATCGACATCACAACCCAACCTCGTAGAAATTCTTTCCGAAACAATGCATCCAGTCTTCTTTTGAGCAGTACCTGCTCCTGCTCCGCGCATCCCCCTGGTTTCTGATATCTCGAACGTGTACTAAACTATCTCGCTCCACCCTGCTAACGTTATTGCCCCCGCTTGTTTTTCATGATCCATTGCTTCTTGCCTCCCGGTTAATTTCCATCTAGCTGTTTCTGGCTAGTACCAGTTCTATCGCACTTATTAATCATCCTTATTGGCGTCACGCCATCGTGGAATAAAAGAATAATAAACTTCGCCCTTATTTGAAAACAAACCGGGTGTCGGAATGAAGAACTTGAAAATCGCAAGCAAAGAAGGCAATGGTGAGTTGGTGACAAATCCAGTCAAGTAAATAAAATAAAAAAGTAAATTATCGTGTCCGTTCCCGAAGGGAACTCACGACGGCCGCTAACACCCGATAAACCCTAGCGGCAGATGCAGCGCCTAACGGTGGGTTTTTTTCCAGCCGTGCTGCTGCTACCCACAGTCAACTGGGAACTTGTGGCCAGGCACAAGGGGTACATGGATGCGGCTAATGGGGTCGTTTTCGGCTCTTGTGCCAGTGGTCAAGTAAATACATGTAGGAAAAATGGAATCAAATAAAATCGGAAAATCCAATCAGTACTACGGACTACTTACAGTTGATGTGCAGGTTCCTGCACGAGTACGAGGGCAGTACCGTCAAATCCAGCCCGTTGTTCTGGCCTCTGCCTACAGTCATGTAGAGATAGACCTGCGGGAAAAAGAACCCTGTTGAAAACCGAAAACGTAACTGACCGAAGGATTGACCATTGGTGACCAGATAAAAAAGTGTTCTATTTTGAATACTTGGACGCTTTCAAGAGAGCACAGAAATGGGCGTGACAAGGCTCACAGCGCATCATGGCCCATGGGCGGTGTCCTGTTCCAGAGAATGGCACCAATGAACGGGATCGTACGTCGACCAGAAGGACCGGGCCAGAAGGGTACCTGCTATAGGTTTTGGTCAGCTCCACGGGTGCGATCTCTCTGTGTTCTGGCGTAGTAATACCTAAACAGGACACTTGAACGGCCATGAATGCAGCGGCGAACGAATATTAGGATTTTCGCTGCCAGGCCGTCCTCGAGGGTAGGAAAACAGAGTCTCTCGAAGAGCCGGCTGCAGTGGAAGTCCACGGCGGAAAGCCAAAGAAGGCACGGATTTCAGCTTTCGTCATTCGAGTGAGGGCGTCCAAGTTTCTGGCCATCAGAGACGGATAGATTGCATTGGACAGTGCACACCCATGGCGCTCGAAACACGTATGGTGCCCCCACTCCGCTGTTCCTACCGCCTACAGGGCTGTGAGTCGATCCTCTCACGAGAGGCCACTTGTCACTCACGGGACCCTCTTGCCATGGTGTAGGTTGATCTGGCAATCAACCCGTTGATTTCGGAGTTGCAGCGCGGTCATCCATCAGTGCGGCAGTGTTGGTATCCGAGCGATGGCGAGCCCGGCGGACGTTTGACGACGGTCCACGGTTTCAGGTCTGCCCTGGATCGTTTGGGGCCCTCTTACGGGTACTTTCCAAATGCCAGCGAGAAAATGAGTATGGCTCTTAATATTAGTATGGCTCTTAATGAGCCATACTCAGTGGGCATGTCTTTCTTCCGCTGCCAAATTTCGTTTGCATTGCTGTGCATTATGTACTACAAGTACATCTACATTGTCCATGTGGGTGCGTGGCTCGCACAATCTGCATGCATGGCCACCCCAATGTGGGTACGAATGATGGGCACGTCACACTTGCATATTTTGCATGGAGCTTTTTTTTCAGACTACAATGTAGTCTTTGCTTTGCAAAATAAAACACGAGAAGGTGCGCTTTCCAACGGCCAAAGAAAGTTGGAAAGCTTGTGTCTTTGTGGGTAACTACCTGTAGGCCAGTGTACGGTATCACTTGTACTTATACCACTTATAGGTACATGTACGTCGAAGTGACAAACTATTTTATTTATTTATTTATTTTATTTTATTCAAAGCAATACATGGCTGGGGTAGCCAGTGACCACTTTGCGTGGCGATTGCAGGGTGTTTATAGCCAACCACCTAGAAGTGCGTACTGTATCCGGTTGGCGAACACATCTCGGCAAGTGCTCCAGTACTGACAATAACCATGAGAGTATGGACACGTCTATTAAGTACCCCTACATGCAATCCCTGTCAGTTACTACATGTACCGGTACATGTATATCTTTACCTAGGTCTTTATTTTCTGTGCAGGCCACTTAAAAACTAGGAGGCACTAGCAGGAGGGATTCCGTGATTGGAGAGACCTGGAACTATTATGTATGAGAACTGGCTCTATCTCTCTGTCTCTCTCTGTCTCTCTCTGTCTCTCTCTCGCTCTCTCTCTCTATCTCTCTCTCTATCTCTCTCTGTCTCTCTCTCTCTCTCTGTCTCTCTCTGTCTCTCTCTCTCAGTCTCTCTCTCTGTCTCTCTCTCTCTCCTGCCCGCTCCTTCCCAGTCCGTCGTGAAGAACTAGTAGATGGTCAGAAGACAATCAGATGAGTATTCGATCGTCGGATGAACCACCTGGTGTCGCTGGGACACAGAGCAAAACTTCGTCGATAACGTTTCCGTTGCTCGCTAGTCATTCTTGGATTTTGTGTTTCGTGTTGTAGTTTCATGACTGGTTCAGTTGAGGACCCCCGATATAGCCTTCCTTTCCTCTTTTTTCTCCTTGCTCTCACTTTGACATGTATTCTTCTCAGATAGTTGAATATCAACTTTCAAAGATAGATTTGTTCTCCACAGTTTGGTGACTTGTCACGTACCTGGGTTTGGCATGGGAAGATGTTCCCAAGTTAATGTCACAGCATCAGAGAGAGGGAGGGGGGGGTCTCTTACTCTTGTTCACCACGCTGGTTAGTGATAGGTTGTAGTTAGTAGGGTGACTGGTGGTTAACAATGCACCGGCTTTATCTCACTAATACACTTCCTTCTTTCCTTAACCCCCCTGTGTTCGTAGTGTGCACGGATACAAAGACATTTGGTCGGAGGAGTTCACAACGCCCCATTGGCCCACCTGCATTGTAAATAGCTGCGGTAGTGGATAGTCAGCCCCGACTCAACAGTTGTTTGTTCTGTCAACCCCTAACTTCTGGGTTATAGACGTATCTTCGTGCTCACTGCAACTTTGCTATCTCTCTTGTTAAAAAAAGAACTGTCTCAGTAGATGTGAAAGGTGTATCACGTGACATTGAAGTTTTTTTTTGTTTTATTATACTGAAATACACAGTCCAGCAGACAACGAAATAGGAAGACAGCACCAAGGAGGAGACGTGACATTGAAGTAGTGCACATACAAGTCGTACATACCCATACTGTTCTAGTAACAGCTACAGGGTCTCCTAAAGGCCAGCAGGTGGCATCAGGTACATGGACGTGTACACGTGCAAGCATAAAATAGGAGCCACACTTCAGCGTAATGAGCAGATATCACTCTACACGAGAGCGCTGTTGAGATGCCTGGGGATAACCCGAAAGCCTGTCCGTTTATAATAATATCCGGTAATAAACACTTTATTAGGATGACCCAAAGGCTGACCGGCTATCGTGGGGTCCGTCGCATTGAAGGATGATGGTACAAGAGAGTAAAGATTGGTAAATGGGGGGTTAAGTACTTGTAACAGTGTTTCAACGTCAGCTACCCGGACTGGGTTTATACAGCGGGCGGAGTATAGCTGACTGCAATACGTCACTTCTCGCATCTGACGGCTCCGCTCCAATGACAATAAGCCATCGGAACGTGCATCCTGTTCCAGATGGCACGCTATTTGGAAATGGGTATACATGTACATGGCGCACTGCATCTGTACACATGAGATAATTATATAGAGCGGGCGGAGCATAGCTGACTGCAATAGGTCCCTTCTCGCATCTGACGGCTCCAAAGACAATAAACCATCGGGGGCGTGCATCCTGTTCCAGATGGCACGCTATTTCGAAATATGTAGTTAAGAACATATCTGAAGTCACAGCACTTCTGTACATTGATTTTTGAAGTAGTTTTGGATGCGAGCCATCGTACACGTCCAGACCAGATGGCATTAAATGTTGTCTTTCGGCTCAGTGTGTACACACAATGGTCTCACAGGACCAGCTAATCTATGAACATTTCGTGTGGTAGTTTTTACGTAGCCAGTGCATTGTGCTGCCATTCCACAAGGCATTGATACGGGCCATGGATACTGCGTGGAAACATCGTGGACGCGCACGCCCCTCAGGGGTGTCCTGGGGTATAAAAGGCCTCTGAAAGGAGTGAAACATCACATTGTCCTAGCCTTGGAATCCGTTTCTGAAACCAAAACTCTCTCCACTTTTCAGATTAGCTGCCAAGCTAGAAGAAGATGACGAACTTGACAATTGTTCTGGTATGTTTAGTCGTGATGGTGGGTTTCTCCCTTAAGGAGAGTAATGCCACTATCTGGGCAGACAAGCCCGAAGCCAAGCCCGAAACCTTTTCCGATGAAGCCAATCCAGAGACAGAGCGAAATGAAGCTATGCAGACATTGGTTGCGTCTCTCACGGAGAACCTGGTCAATTTGGCTTCATATGTTTCCCACAGTGATAATTGCCAACAAGGTAAACACATCTTCGAGGGGAGGTGCGGCTATCTGCGATCTTGCTTTGCCTATCATCCGGACCGGAACGGCTGCCATGAAGAATATCAGCGATTGAGCCCAGACTGCAAAAGGGACTACGCACACCTGTTGAAATACTACTGCCCCAACCTTCCCAGACACTACTAGTAAACGATCAGAACGACCGGTAGACAACCAGAAGGTAATCAGATGAGCATTCGACCGTCTGATGAACCACCTGGCGGCGCTGGGACACAGAGCCAACCCTCGCTGCTAACGCTTCCGTTGCTCGCTAGCCATTCTTGTATTTCTGCGTTTCATGTTCTAGTTTCATGGCTGATTCAGTTGTAGACCGATATAGCTTTCTTTTCGTCTCTTTTCTGCTAGCTCTCACTTTGACATGATTGTCTTCTTCTCATTCTGCACATGTAGCTTTTCAGATAGCTGAATATCAACTTTCAAAGATAGATTTGTGTTCTCCACAATTTGATGGCTTGTGACACGGACGTGGGTTTGGCATGGGACGATGTTCCCAAGTGTATGTCATGGTGTCAGATAGAGGGGGGGGGGAGGGGGTCTCTTACTCTTGTCCACCACGCTGGTTAGTGATAGGTAGTTGCTTGTATGGTGACTGGGGACTAACACTGCACAGGCTTTGTCTCACTGAGACGCTCATTGTTTCGATCCCATGGCATGAGGCATATGACTTCATGCTTTAGTGCTGGACACAGGACACGCCGTGTAGAGTCAGACTTATATGTACATTGCACATGTATTCTTCAAAGTCGTTACCATGGTGATAGGAGTAGAAGCCACTACGTTCTGTTGCAAAAGAAGGATCCCCGAGCGGGATTCGAACCCAGCACCCCTGTCTTTCCTGGACAGTGCCCTACGGATTAGGCTAACGGGGATCACACAGACTCATGGGTCCTTCTTGCTACAGTTCGTATATCTATCACCATGGTAACAACTTTGAAGAGTATTCACCAATGGTGGGAAACGCCACGTTAACACTTCCGAGTTTAGCCTGAATGTGCAGTGCAGAAGTACGTGAAACTACTGCCTACTGTACCGTCAACACGAAAGCAATTATTTTTAGCTGAACCTCCAATCCGATTTCAACCAAGGGTGACAAGAGATGCACTGACCGGGCAGCACTGAAGGTTAGGGGGGAGGGGCGCAAGAAAACAACAAAATGTTGCAGAGAAACCAATGCAGGCACAGAGGGCTTTGACTCTTGTTTCTTTCTTCGCCCCCCCCCCCTCCCCCCCAGGGTGGCGTAGTGTGCACGGATACCGATACCTTTGATCGGAGCAGTTCACAACGCCCCACCTGAAAAGGTGCGCTAGTGTATCCTTTGTAGCTCATTTTTTAGCTCCTTTGTAGTTTCTTTGTACTTGTAGCTGCGCTCGTGAACAGTCAGCCCCGACCCAATAGTTGTTCGTTCTGTTAATTAACCCTTAACTTCTATGTTATAGACATATCTTCGTTCTCACTGCAACTGTGCTATCTCTCTTGCTAAAATGAACTGTCTGAGTGCAGGTAGATCACGTGACATTGAAGTGCACATACAAGTCGTACATACCCATGCTGTTCTATTAACTAACAGCTACAGGGTCCCCTAAAGGCGAGCAGGTGGCATCAGGTACGTGTACATGTGCAAGCATTGAAGGAGATCAACACCTCAGGATAATGAGCAGATGTCATTCTACACGAGAGCACCGTAGGGATGCATGGGGATAGCGCGAAAGTCTGTGCGCTCGAAGAGGTACTAAGTCTTGTAACAGTGCATCTGAATTCTGCGAGGTTGCTACAAGTGTAACGCAGTCTGCTCCTTGTTCATCGTCGCGTAGCATTATTGCAGCACGGTTATATACTGTATTGTACAAACAGTTAGGATGTAACTTTCTATACGAGCTCTTGGCTATCAACAGGGGCATAACTGTAAGCGTTCCTTGACGATCGGTAGTTTGGACGTCAACAGCCGTACATGTACAGTGTAGTGTAGAATATGCTATCAAAATACAGTTTACTGTTTTGCGTTCATGCAGACTTTTGGAAATCTGAATGTTTCTCCAGTAAACAATTGTGTACGTTTTGAGTGTATCTAGAAGCGACCATAGACGATCGGAGTGTACTGTATAATTTCGCTAGCAGGGTCCTGCCAGGTTTCAGGTGTGATGTAGAATTGCAATGTAGGTGACCAGCGTTCCCTGCACCCACAGTGCATACTCCAGTACCATTTAGGTGTAATCCTACTTTAGGTGTCTGGTGTCTCTACCGAAATTACCGACATTTACGTTACACCGAAAACAACATGTTGTACAGCAGTAATGCATGACGTTGTGTTATGCCAAATTACCTGGCTTGGCTTGGCGATGACAGTTACGCGGTTATCCTGACGTTTACATGTAGTCACATTTTGGGAGCACATTCAAACAACGTTTGTATTTCTAGTGTTGCCCAGCCAATGCTTGTTTAAGCGTTCCCCCTCATTGCCAATGGAGGGTCGGATGTTCCGTGCATGTGCCAGTTTGTCCATATAGGTGTGTGTACAGGTAAGAGTTTGTATGTGTGTTTGAAAAATCACATCAATTCCAAGTCCACTCCAAGGTTGGGAATTTAAATGACATTGTAGTTATTAGGATGCTGAATAATTTCAATACCCATTCGAATCAGATTCCCAAGATGCAGTCAGAATGTTGCACTCCACACGAACTCACGTGACCAGTCTCTTGAATGGAGCGAGTTAAAGGTGATTAGGCCAACTGTCAGAAAGTAAGTTATTGTGCAACAGGTGACATACATGTAACCACAACAGCACTCTATTGAGTGTCAAACCATTGTCTGATGATCGTCTATCTGTGCATGAAACTCCGAGAAGTTGAACTAGGCACCGGCGGATTATGCCGGCATAATTATTGGCATAATTTGGTGGTTGAAAATTTGGAGCATAATTTGGCATCCTCTCGGAGGTAGGAGTATAACTACACGATTATACCACATGTCTAGTATGTAGGCTATACAATTGTGTACAATGCACCTGATCAGTGCTGGTGGTCTGCATGGCAAAGGGTTTGGAGGTCATGCAGATAGTGTTTTCAATGAAAAGCAGGGTAGAAATCATGGCAATACATTATTGTATGCTTGAACTCGTCTTCTTCAAAGTTCTTTCTCACACTGACGCAGTACATGTAGCAGAAGATGCGAGTGAATCAGCCTTCATCAGGTATCCCAGGGCGGAAGAGATAGTGGCGGGTAGTCCGCAAAACTACGTGAACATGTACCGGTACACGTACATTACATTTGTACATTATGCATGTTACGAAGTCATGACCAGTCTGGATTTTAGCAGCCATGATATGACTGCAGGCCACGGATATTGCTCTAAATCGATGTATAGTTGGTGTTCGGTCATGATGGAAGGATAAGTGGAGCTACGGGAAAGATGAGCTGATTATTCGCAGGGTGAGGCCCAGGGTGACATCGGTTGGACGAGTATGATGATTACGAAGACAGGTGAACATGATAATTTTCAAAGGTAACTCAAACTAATTTGGCAATGAAATAATATTTTTACTGAAGTACAAAAGAAATGAATAGAAGAAGTATTGTTTTCTCTTTTCCATGTTGACCTCTTAGGCTCTTACATGCATGGGCGCCTTGGTATGGGGATACTCATGTACATGTATTTTGTTGTACTTATGGCCACTTGCAACTTGCAAGTACGAAAAAAGGCACAATTTCCCGAACTTGAGGCTCCATAAGTACAACAAAGTGAATGTATATCCCCGGGTGCCAAAGCATAATAATTATGAGGATTTTACGAGCATAATGCGAGAATCCATGAAAGCATAATTCCTTGATTTCGCGAGCATAATCCGCCGGAGCCTACCGAGAACACGTCTTTATCCTTGCATAAATAAATAGTTATGTCCAAGGTCGATTGGTTGTTTGTATGATTGCAAAACATTTATGCACGTGTTCATTTGTGATTCAAGTTAGTTGCCGACGTTGTTACATAATATATTTACTGGGTGAGGTTCAGAACTGCTGGTTACACAAGCGATCATTGACACCTGGATATTATACGAAGTACATGTACATCTATCAGGTTAAAAGGGGTCAGTATTGAACACGTGATCACCTGCAGATTACTGATACTGGTACTGACATGCTAATAGACAATGCTTCAATGTCAGCTGCTACCTGGAATGGGTATGAATGGCGCACTGCCTCTGTATACATGATATATAGAGCGGGCGGAGCATAGCTGACTGCAATACAGGCATGGGCGGGTAATGCTAGTTATTTTCTGCGATAATGCTAAAGACAATGCTCATAATATGAGGATATAATGCCACTTATAATGCTCACACTACTGCATAATGCCAGTTTGAAAGTTGGAAAAGTCGATTTAAGAAGGCTGTCTTGGATCAAGGCCAAAGCGTAGAAGAAAAAAACTTAAACAGCAGTGAGCATGTTGTCTGAAACAATCCACTGAGAAGGTTGATTTGCAACGTCAAGTCTCCGGACGAAGCCGGACGGGTTCCGATGCACGATTTTAGGAACTGGACCTAGCCAGCTTCATGCATGACACCGCTGTCGACCGGCAATTATGCTTGTAATGCCAATTTTGCATGTGAAATGGTGTTATAATGCCAGCATTATGCCACCTGGAAAAGAGGGACTTTAATGTCAGTGACAATGCTAGCATTACCCGCCCATGCCTACTGCAATAGGTCCCTTCTCGCATCTGGCGGCTCCAAAGACAATAAACCATTGGGGGCGTGCATCCTGTTCCAGATGGCACGCTATTTGGAAATATGTAGTTAAGAACATATCTGAAGTCACAGCACTTCCGTAGATTGATTTTTGAAGTAGTTTTGGATGCGAGCCATCGTACACGTCCAGACCAGATGGCATTTGTCTTTCGGCTCAGTGTGTACACACAATGGTCTCACAGGACCAGCTAATCTATGAACATTTCGTGTGATAGTCGTTACCCAGCCAGTACAGTGTCCTGCCATTCAACAAGGCATTGATACGGGCCATGGATACTGCGTCGAAACATCGTGGACGCGCACGCCCCTCAGGGGTGTCCTGGGGTATAAAAGGCCTCTGACAGGAGTGAAACATCACATTGTCCTAGCCTTGGAATCCGTTTCTGAAACCAAAACTCTCTCCACTTTTCAGATTAGCTGCCAAGCTAGAAGAAGATGACGAACTTGACAATTGTTCTGGTATGTTTAGTCGTGGTGGTGGGTTTCTCCCTGAAGGGGAGTAATGCCGAGCCCGAAGCCTTTTCCGATGTAGCCAATCCAGAGACAGAGCGAAATGAAGCTATGCAGACATTGGTTGCGTCTCTCACGGAGAACCTGGTCAATTTGGCTTCATATGTTTCAAACAGTGATGTTTGCCAACAAGGTAAACACATCTTCGAGGGGAGGTGCGGCTATCTGCGATCTTGCTTTGCCTATCATCCGGACCGGAGAGGCTGCTATGAAGAGTATCATCGATTGAGCAAAGACTGCAAAAGGGACTACGCACACCTGTTGCAACACTACTGCCCCCACCTTCCCAGACACTACTAGTTAACGATCAGAACGACCGGTAGATAACCAGAAGGTAATCAGGTGAGCATTCGACCGTCTGATGAACTACCTGGCGGCGCTGGGACACAGAGCCAACCCTCGCTGCTAACGCTTCCGTTGCTCGCTAGCCATTCTTGTATTTCTGCGTTTCATGTTCTAGTTTCATGGCTGATTCAGTTGTAGATCGACATAGCTTTCTTTTCGTCTTTTCTCCTAGCTCTCACTTTGACATGATTGTCTTCTTCTCACTCTGCACATGTAGCTTTTCAGATAGCTGAATATCAACTTTCAAAGATAGATTTGTGTTCTCCACAATTTGATGGCTTGTGACACGGACGTGGGTTTGGCATGGGACGATGTTCCCAAGTGTATGTCATGGTGTCAGATAGAGGGGGAGGGGTCTCTTCCTCTTGTTCACCACGTTGATTAGTGAAAGGTAGTTATTAGTATGGTGACTGGGGATTAACACTGCACAGCCTTTATCTCACTGATACACTCATTGTTTCGAACCCATGAGGCATATGACTTCATGCGTTAGTGCTGGACACAGGACACGCCGTGTAGAGCCAGACTTATATGTACATTGCACATGTATATCCTTCAAATTCGTTACCATGGTGATAGGAGCCGAGGCCACTATGTTCTGTTGCAAAAGAAGGATCCACGAGCGGGATTCGAACCCAGCACCCCTGTCCTTCCGCTACAGTGCCCTACTGATTAGGCTACCGGGGATCACACACACACATGGGTCCTTCTTGCTACACTGCTCCCCCGCCCCAAAAGCCTGTGTCTTCACGCCATACCTACTCGCGGGGGTACAGTGTCTGCTCTAGGATTGTAGGACAGCCGGGTACACGTGTACCTGGCGCAATCATTTCAACCGGGTCGGAGCCGGGTACAAATGTACCTGGCGCTGTCTCACCAGCCGAGTCACATGCTTTAACTGGTTGGTTGGGTTTTTTTAATTCGGACAATAAACGGGAACTAGGCCCAGTGATATAAAGGCGAATGGATAAGCCGAATTTAGAAAAGAGAGGACAAGAATTAGAAAATTGCGAAAGAAGAAGCAGTATCTGACACATACAAGCCATGTAGTCAGTCCTTTCAAAGTTCGAAAGTGTAAAGTACCAACCGGGTCACAGGTGACCTGGTACTATATTTTCAACCGGGTCCAAGCGCCGCCCGACCGGGTGGATTACCCGGCTCACCCGGCGCTGGAGCAGACACTGGGTACGATGGGTCGTGGGTTCGAGCCATTGCCAGATGCCAATGTTGCAAAAGAAGGATCCACAAGCGGGATTCGAACTCCTTTTTTTGTCTCAGTGACGTGTGGTAAAGCGTTTTTTAGCTCTGAGAAAATCTCGTGGTTGGGCCTTTTAGCCCCACATATGCCCGTTCCGGGATCATGGAGACCACTGATACATCTCGGGAACCAGCTGAAGTCGACCCATGGCGGAAAGTAAGCGCCAGAGACCTGATGGCCCGAACTGTGATATTTCCAGCTCCAAAGGATTTGAAACTCGCCGAGTACGTGAGCTGCCTCGAGCAACACGGAATAGGAGCTGAGCTCATCCTATCTATCCAGGTCAGTTCGGTAGGCCAATGCAGATTAACGTTCACAGATATCCAGCTTGCCCAGTTAGTCGTGAAGAATGGCTTCCATATCAATGGACAACATATCCTTCCAAAATCCTTGACAGAAAACACTCATGTTCAGTTGCACATTCACGATGTTCCTGTGTGGGTGTCGGATGGCGCCATTACAGCCGCACTTGCTCCATACGGTACCGTGCAGGGCGCCATCCGCCACGGTAAACTTAAGGTACGGGACAACGTTGTTATTGCAACCGGAGTCCGTTTTGCAACCTTTGTACTGGGGTCGAATAAAGCCGTACCTTCGTACGTGAAATCCAGAGACGGGAAAGGCACTTTCCGCGTACATTATAGTGGCCAAAAGCCCACGTGTCGGATTTGCAGCAAGCCAGAGCACCTTGCCAAGGACTGCCCTGAGGCCCGCAGTGCCACTGCCAGTACCGGTAGTGCACAGCAGTCACGGCATTCAACGTCACCTACATACACAGACACTGAACGCACACGTCGACTCCTGTCTGATGTGGTCGCAAACCCAGCCCAGACAGAGCAGCAAAGTAAAGCCCAATCACAATGTCTAACATCCAAGTCTAAGCAGGCTGATCTCCCAGCAGCTGACAAGAGCGACTCCAGCTCCTCTGAGCCTGAAGAGTTGCCTCTTTCTGCTGATACTGAATCATTGGTCGACAATGAAAGCTTATCCAAGCCAGAGAACCAGCAGCTGTCTAACTTGCCCTGCGACTCCGACAGGGAGGCCAAGAAGGCAGACAGGGATGCATGTACAGCCCTAGGCCCACAGCTGGGAGGCCATAGCGACGATGATCCTGATTCTGGCGGGTGGGAAGTCAACCGATCCAAACGTTCACGCCATAGCGTCACACCTGATCGGGACCAGAGTGCCACCACCACTGGATCCAAGCAACGGAAAAAACGGAAACGAAAATCTCCTGAGAGTGGCCAACAAGTCCTGCAGTAAGTCACTTCAGAAACTTACCGCTTTGATACACATTTACCTTTCATTTTTACACCCATGCCTAGTTCTGCCATTCATCACAATAAATGTTCACTCAGACTCCTTTGCACCAATGCATTTAGCTTAGGAAACAAGCTAGCTGAGTTCCAGCACACACTGCACCAGCATAATCCCGACATAGCAGTAGTGACGGAAACAAAGTTTTCCTCTGAAACCGTTCCACCATCCGACTCCACATTCCCTGGCTACACCACCTTCCGGCTGGATCGAACAACACGCGGTGGCGGAGTGGCGGTATGGATCAGATCTACACTCCCAGCCATGGTAATTGATGAGTTATTTTCTCCACATCACGAACTCATTTGGCTATCCATTCAATTGTCCCCTGGACAAAAGATAGTCTTGGGCGCTGCTTACAGGCCAGGTTCGACGGGGCCCAGTGACCTTACGCTCATTAACCATCTTGATGACATCCTTCCCTCTGCTCGTGCACTTGGTGCCAACCTCATACTCGCCGGTGATTTTAACGTGCATAACCGCAATTGGCTCCATAGCTCGAAGACCACACCTGCGGGGGAAGCCCTGGAAGACACATGCACAGCCCACTTTCTCACGCAGCACGTTCAGAGTCCTACTCGCGGGGATAACACACTCGACCTGGTGATGTCCACGTTCAACTCTCCAGTGACCACGCAGATAATGTCCCCTATTGGTCGATCTGACCACGCTGTAATTCTTTCGGACTTCACAGGTGTTCTTCCTACCCATGAAGCGGCGGTGCAACGAACTGTCTGGCGCTATGAAAAAGCAGACTGGAACCGCCTCCGATCCTTTTTCCGCCAGGTTGATTGGTCAACCGTCATTACTGCCAACCCAGAAACTTCGTGTGAGCACGTTACTGCCACAATCATGAAAGCCGTTTCCCAGTTCGTTCCGTCCAAGACACTGACAGTGAAGTCAACGGATCCGAAATGGTGGACACCTGAGTGTGCAGCCGCCATGAAGGAGAAGGACAAACGCTGGCGCACTTGGAGGAAGCACCCTCACGATTTTGCACTGAAACATGAGTTTACCCGTTCTGTAAACAATGCTATCGCAGCCCTCACTAGATCTAGAGTTTCCAAAGAGAACAGCCTCAGACATAGCTTGTCGAATGGGTCCCTGAAGGAGAAGGAATGGTGGACGAAGCTAAAGTGCGCTTGTGGCGAGGGTCGAAACACTGACATTCCCCTGCTCGTTGATAGTGAAGGTTGCGAGAGGGCCACAAGTTATGAGAAATCGGAGGCTTTCGCACGTTTCTTTTCCCGCAAGTGCAATGTGCAAGGCCGCGACCTTACCACGATGGACTTACCGGACACGGCATTCGCTGACGCACCTGCACTAACGACAGTCCACTTTCGCCCCGATGCAGTCCACCGGCTTCTAGCTCGCCTGGATGGCTCAAAGGCGACTGGACCCGACGGTATTTCCGCTCGTGTCTTGAAGGAATGTGCCAGAGAACTTGCCAAGCCACTGTGTAAGCTCTTTGCTCTTTGCTTCCAGCACGGAGTCCAGCCACAAATGTGGAAGACTGCCAGCGTGGTTCCAATCCACAAGCGATCTTCACGATCCGCCCTAAGGAATTACCGTCCAGTTTCACTGCTGAGCATAATCTCTAAGATCATGGAGAGCGTTATCAATCGTCAGCTCATGAATCACCTTGAGCGTTACAAACTCCTGACACCCCACCAGTTCGGGTTTCGTCGCCGCCTCGGGACCTCAGAGGCGCTACAGGCTCTACACCACGCCTGGATCACAGCCGTCGGCCGAGGCGGTGCAGCACGTATTCTAGCCGTGGATATTGCTGGAGCATTCGACCGTGTGTCCCATGCTGGCCTCCTCCACAAAGTCCGCCATCTTGGCATTGGCGGCCCCCTGCATACCTGGCTCTCTTCCTACCTAGGTGGACGGCCCATTCAATGCTTGGTGGGCGGCCAAACCTCATCGCTCTATACCATATCAGCAGGAGTTCCCCAAGGGAGCATACTCGGCCCTACACTCTTCCTGATTTACGTGAACGACGCCTCAGAGACCCTGTCACCCGGAGCCCACCTGGAGGCGTACGCCGACGATACTACCTTGTATAGCCTGATATCCCTCGACACATCCCCAGCCGACGCCGCATTGAGCATCCAGACTTCTGTTGATCGCTTGCATCAGTGGGGCCGCAGATGGCGCATCTCCTTCGAACCGTCGAAGTCCCAAGCCATGACCGCCACTCTCCGCAGAACCCCCATCAATTTGCCTCGCATTGTCTTCGGCGGCACTCCTGTCCTTGAGGAGAAGGCTCTCTCTTTACTTGGAGTAACCTTTGACTCGAAGCTGTCATTCAGCACTCATCTCCGGAAGGTTGCCACTCGAGCCAAACAACGCCTGGGCTTCCTGCGCCGTGCAGCGCACATTCTCTCTCCAGCCGGCCGCACCACAGTATACAAGGCATTTGTTCGACCAGTTATGGAGTATGCCCCCCTCATCTGGATAGGTGCTCCGCCCAGCTACCTGCAACGCCTGGATCATATCCAACGCTGTGCTCTGCGAATCATCGGTCCAGGTGCACTATTACCTAGCCTGGCCATCCGTCGCACTGTTGCCTCGCTTGCCTGCCTATACAAGCTGCATTACCTGCCTGGCCCTCCGCAGCTGCTCTCTGTTTTGCCACCGCGCCATTTCCCCTCATCCAGCCCCAGAACTCGCAGCGAGCATGGTAGCGTCATTGGCCATGACCACCAGCTCCAACACCAGCTGCTTGCATCTGTCCCGCTGGCATTAAAGCGCTCGTTCCCACACTGCAGTATTAGTGACTGGAACTCCCTCCCCGCCGCTCTTCTGTCCCAGCCTCCCCACAGCAAGGGAATGCAAGCATTCAAAACTAATGTTTATCGCCATCTGCGAAGCACAAACTGGCTCTGGGCAGTCGACTCGCTATGATGATGCTCTCGTCGCTCTCCTCTATCCCTATCTATGCACCACAACTGGCTCAGACAACCGACTCGCCATGATCAGCCATGATGATGCTCCTCTCAGTAACAGCCCTTGTAATTTGTTAATAGTCTCACAGTTTCTCCCGCACACTCGCTGGTGTTAACCCTTCCTTTCTTTTCATTTTGCTGACTCGTACAGCTCTATCTTTTGTTTTTGGTGCGTGTTTTTGGCCGTGATGCCGAGACCTCAGGTCGGCAGAGCCATCAATGCCGCACCATCACTGCTGCGTCTTGGTGCAGCCCCTGCTCAATAGTTGTCACGTTCGTCCTAGTCTCAGTATCATTGTCTTTCTTTATTATTTTCGAGCTGGGAATGTGAACATAGTAAAAAAATAAAAAAAATAAAAAAATCAGCACCCCTCAGTGTTACCAAGTGCCCTCTGCCCCCATGCGTACTGCCCAGTGCCATTTTGCAGAATTTTGCAGAGTTTTCCGTACTCGTTTTTCAGGTCAACAAATTTGGAACAAAAAAACGATACTGTACAACTTTTCAAGCCACAGAGTTCACGAATTCAGTACAATTTTCAATTTCACCAGGTCAGAACTTTGGTCTACTTTGCTTGATTTTCACAATCTAGGGCTTGTTGAGAAGCTCTTGGCAGGAGCAACGCCAGGATGCCAAGCTCCATGATGAAGCCGTCACAAATCAGGCGCGGTAACACAGCAAAGTCGTCTCCAAGCCTAATACGCAAGCAAATTCGTCCCATCAACACCATTCCACTCTCTTTCATCGCAGAACGCTCAAATTGTTTCGAGGCGATTAAAACTTCAGCCGGCTACATCATTATGAAGTGCTCTGTCGCTAGCGCTCAAAGAGCACGCAAAAAGGGATTTCCCCCCACAAATGGCGAAGAGATCAATCAAAAATTTGATTTTGCCGAGGTAACTTTTTAAGAACCCGGAATACGGCGCACGATATCTCTGGAATCCGACATCGTAACGCTTCAGCGATTATTGCATTGGATAGCTTGGAGTTGTTGCTACCACGTAGACCCTTCGATTGTTGAATTGGCACAAGAAACGACGGAGTTACGAAGGTTTTAGCAATCGTTCATATACATGATAGTTTGCGGAATATTCGATTGAAATCCGTACTGCGGACAAAACTTCATTTTTCCGTAAAAATACCGATAAATAGGGGCGGTTGGCAACACTGACCCCTGTCTTTCCGGAACAGTGCCCTACCGATTAGGCTACCGAGAATCACACACACTCATGGTTCCTTCTTACTACAGTTCGTATATCTTTCAACATGGTAACAATTTTGAAGAGTAATCACCAATGGTGGGAAACGCCACGTCAACACTTCCGAGTTGAGCCTCAATGTGGAGTGCAGAAGGACGTGACATTACTGCCTACTGTACCGTCAACACGAAAGCAATTGAAAGCTTAACCTCCAGTCCAATTTCAACCAAGGGTGACAACAGATGCACTGCCCAGGCAGCCCTGATGGTTTGGGGGGGGGGGAGGGGGGGGGGGGAGCGGGCACAAGAAAACAACGAAATGTTGCAGAGAAACCAGTGCAGGCACTGATGGCCTTAACTCTTTCTTCTTTCTTTCTTTTCACCCCCCCCCCCCCCCCCAGGTGTGCGTAGTGTGCACGGATTTTTTTTACTAGAGCCACGTAAACCCGTCATTTGTGAGCCATGAATAAGGGGAGAGGTGGCGTGGTCTGGGATGCTCTGCCGATCTTGGGTCTCGGATTCATCACAACCAGGCGCGCCAATACCGAGACCTTTGATCGGAGGAGTTCACAACGACCCACCTAAAGAACAGCGCTAGTGTATCCTTTGTAGCTCATTTTTAGCTCGTTTGTAGTTTCTTTGTACTTGTAGCTGCGCTAGTGAATAGTCAGCCCCGACCCAGTAGTTGTTTGTTCTGTCAACCCTCAACTTCTGTGTTGTAGACTTATCTTCGTTCTCACTGCAACTTTGTTATCTCCCTTGTTATTTAAAAAAAAGGACTGTCTGACTAGATGTGCAGGTGTATCACGTGACATTGAAGGGCATGAGTTTTACAAGTCGTACGTACCCATGCTCTTCTATTAACAGCTACATGGTCTCCTAAAGGCCAGCAGGTGGCATCACGCACGTGTACATGTGGAAGCATTGAAGGAGATCAACACCTCAGGATAATGAGCAGATATCATTCTACACGAGAGCGGCGTAGCGATGCTTGGGGATAGCGCGAAAGTCTGTGCGTTCGAAGAGGTACTTACAGTCTTGTAACAGTGCATCTGAATTCTGCGAGGTTGCTACAAGGGTAAAGCAGTCTGCTCCCTGTCCATCGTCGCGTAGCATATTGCAGCACGGTTTAATACTGTATTGTACAAACAAATCTTCCTCAGCCCACTCAAGCTCAACTGGCGAGGGGTGAATTCCCCGAAACACTGTGTATTGAGCAGGGAGTGGTGCTTTCTTGCAGGTTTGTCGATTCGAAGGTTCGATGGACGTCTCGCGTGCTTTAAGTCAAGTCGGCGGAATAGCGCGAGCTCCAGTGTGGGAGCACGTATTTATCACTATTGATCTTGTTGGTATACTGAGATGCAAATAATTACATGTCCAAGGTCGATTGGTTGTCTGTATGGATGCAAATATATATGCACGTGTTCACTTGAGATTCAAGTAAGTAGTTGGCGAAGTACTTACAATGTTCATGCATTTACTGGTTGAGGTTCAGAACTGCTGGTTACACTAACGATCACTGACACCTGGATATTATACGAAGTACATGTACATCTATCAGGTTAAAAAGGGGTCAGTATTAAACACGTGATCACCTACAGATTACTGATACTGGTACTGACATGCTAATAGACACTTCTTCAACGTCAGCTACCCACATATATTATATATACAGCGGTTGGAGCATAGCTGACTGCAATGGGTCTTTTCTCGCATCTGACGGCTCCAATGACAATAAACCATCGGGACGTGCATCCTGTTCCAGATGGCACGCTATTTGGAAACGTGTAGTTCAGAACATTTCTGAAGTCACAAAACGTTACGTGTGTAATTCAATTGATTTTTGAAGTAGTTTTGGATGCGAGCCACTGTACACGTCACGGTACGTTCGTGTTCAGAAAAGAAGTGGTCGTGTTAGTCCTTTCCCTTCCAATGCATCTTATCCTTTGCATTGGGCTCAAAGACGACTACCAGATGGCATGCGTCATTCGGCTCAGTGTGTGCGTTAAAATAATGGTCTCGCAGGCTCAGCTTATCTATGAACATTTCGTGTGACAGTGTTCAAAGCCAGTGCAGTGTCCACCCTTTCAACAAGGCACTGATACCGGCCATGGATACTGCGTCGAAAGCTAGTCGACACGCACGCTCGTAAGTGATGTCCCGGGGTATAAAAGTCCTCGTAAACGAGTGAAATGTCACAATTTCCCAGCCTTGGAATCCGTTTCTGAAACCTAACGTCTCTCCACGTTTCAAAGTTTAACTCCCAAGCTAGAAGAAGATGGCGAACTTGACACTTTTTCTGCTATGTTTAGTCGTGATGGTGGGTTTCTCCCTGAAGGGGAGTAATGCCACTTCCTGGGCAGACAAGCCCGAAGCCGATGAAGCCACGGGACGAAATGACGCTATGCAAACATTGGTTGCGTCGCTCACGGAGAGCCTGATGAATACGGCTGGGTATGGTAGCAGCGCTATGTGTGACAAAGGTCAAAAGATATACATCGCACGGTGTGGCCCAGTGCCGAAGACCGACGCCCATTACCTGGCGCTCAGCCAGAATTGCCAAGTGGATTACCAATATCTTGTGGACATCTACTGCCCTCACCTGCTCAGGCCTCCTACTACCGGTAAATAAGCTACCGCTGGTTGGAAATAGTTGCCGATCTAAATGCAATCAGATGAGCCTTCCATCGTCTGAAGAACCAGCTGGCGTCGAGGCGAACAGAGTTTCCATGCTCAGCTCTAGTTTGTGTTAGGTCCAGTTGTTCACAAGACAATCTCGGATAACACGTTTCCCCATTTTAGAATGCCGCAGTGTCTTTGCAGTTTTCATGTGTGGTTCCTTATTCACATCACGCTGCCTCTCCTCTCTACTTACTCACATTTCGACAGGTATTCTTTTCAGATGAACTAACACAAACTGTCAAAGATTGTTTAGCTCTCCATAACATGGTGACTGTCGCTGTGTTTGTGTGTTTTGCGCGTGACGACGTTTCCCATGGGGCCCATGTATGTATGTGTCGGGGGGGGGGGGAGGAGGTAGGGATGCCGTGAGAACACTCAGGCTTCTCATACGTGTGCATTTGGCTCACCATACTGGTAACTAATAGGTATTTGCTAGTACGCGTGTAGTGGCACATTGACTGAACGAAATTTGCACTTTGCTGACGCATGAGAAATCGAGCGAACGTTCGAGCACTTGCCGCTCTGTTATACTAGCTCGTATCGACTCCGGAGTTTTTCGAGTCGACAGCTTAGATTCTCTGCTACCTCGTAGGTATTTCGATTGTTGAATTCGGTTGAGATTTGACTGAGTTGTGACTCGTTGACTGCACTTGCACACATGACATTGGCATCGTTCGAATTCGAACGATCACCTCCAAAGGGTTAATTCACACTACATATACAATGTACATGTATGTGTGTACGTCTGCCTAGAGTAACTCTTGTGCAATAAATGGTGAGTGCGACACCTACTACTTTAAACGTACAGGTACATGTACTCGTACAGGTATATCGGATCCAGTCTTATTATAGCAACCCACACTAGTAGCAGGTAAAGACGATACCTTCCGTGTGAGCAGGAGTAAATAAAGTTGGATTCTCCACCTTGTCCTCACCTACTTCCCTAGAGCCCATTTTCTGTGAAGATTAATTAAACGGTTGAAATCGATTCGTCCAAACCCGTTCTGTTAGTGACAGGTACGTACGACAAGAAGAAGAGGACGAAATTTGTGCTGTAACTCGAAGGCGAACATCAGACAACTGTTGTCTAATGATCGCCTTGCCCGTGAAACGCAGAGTTACAACACAACTTGCGTCCCCGTCTTGTTGTATGTACATGTAGGTCGGCCCTTGGCTATGGAGCACTCTATTGGACAGCGTGCAGCCTTCACTGACAGTACTTGAAGTACAGTACCCCTATACATGTATATAAGCAGCTTGAGGTACCGAATTCTCACTCTTGGGCTCTGAAGTACATGTACACCCGGAGATCCTATGTTGTCGAAGCGGCGCAGCCTATACATAAAGGATGTGCTGGATTGGTAGTGTCCAAAATATTTTAAAAGTGCATGATTGTATTGAGTTTTAATGAAAATTAATACTTGTACATGTAGATCTACAGTGCTGCTCTCCGATCGGCCGATGGCGGGTTTGAGTCAAGTTTGTTTCCTGTATAGGTCTTCCCTCGCTATTAGGTACTCGTAATCTCCGGACCATCAACAAAATTACTTTATGCTAAGAGGAGATCTATCTTGTAAACAGGACGTTCAACTAAAGATACAAGAAGCACTGATTCGTACTTATTTGGGGTACCCTCAATGCAACATAAATCTTCGACGCCTCAACTCGTGATAATGAAAATCTTCAACATGGCAGTTCCTTGGAGGCAAACGATCGTTCGTATCTACGAATACGAATACATACATTGAGTACGTTGAGTCTTTCGGCTTTATCCTACACATGTATGTGTTTTTGGTTGAGAGACTCACCTACTCTCCCCTGCCTCACTTGTGAGGTCTGCATTTCCAACTAAGGTGCACAAGGCATACGCATAGTTGTGGCCTGCGGAAGCGAAGGCTAGTTTGTGTGTTTCTGAACATGCAAGCGATGCCAACGCGAATCCCGAGAAATATTATTATTATTATTATTGAAGTGTGAAGTGTGTGGGTTACAGTGAGGGCTGCGTCCCACCCGCCTGTGTGGATTCACAGGAAGTGTGAGTTACGAAGTCTGAAGAAAGCGTTGAACGGTCTCTGCTTGGATGACGACTACACCATAGCTCAGTGGTTAGAGCATCGCTGGCTACAAGCGAGGGTCCCTGGTTCGAGTCCTGGTGGTGACAGTCAATTTTTTCTTCAGACTTTTCCCGTTTGTCTCTTTCCCTCAAACCAGTTAATATTTTATGACTTGGGGCTCCCCGCGTGCTAGTTTGTACGTGAAGTGTGTGGGTTACAGTGAGGGCTGCGTCCCACCCGCCTGTGTGGATTCACAGGAAGTGTGAGTTACGAAGTCTGAAGAAAGCGTTGAACGGTCTCTGCTTGGATGACGACTACACCATAGCTCAGTGGTTAGAGCATCGCTGGCTACAAGCGAGGGTCCCTGGTTCGAGTCCTGGTGGTGACAGTCAATTTTTTCTTCAGACTTTTCCCGTTTGTCTCTTTCCCTCAAACCAGTTATTATTATTATTATTATTATTATTATTATGTGTTTTGGCCAAGGTCATGTATGGTCAGTATTATCTTATACTGATTGGCTTGGCACTCCAGAGACATGGGCAAAGCGTCGTTATAACAAATTTTATGTACAACCGAATTATGTTCTAACCAGACTTGCAAACAGTTGTACAACAGTTAGGCCACGTTTGGCCAGGGAATTTCCGATTTCTATTAACGGGGTTTATGTACTATAAACGGTAGACGGTCTACTCGTTATAATAAGGGAGGACATGCACTGCACCATTTCACAGCCCAGTGGACATGTTTCGCAGGTCTATGGCTGCGCAACGCCCGGCGTGTACTTGAGTGACTCGATCGGACACGACCTGTACATGTACTGTGCACTGCATTTCCCGCACGCAAAGAATTCTAAAAGTATCGATCGCATCTTCGAATCGAGAATCAGCAGTTAGTTCTGTTTTCGCAAGTCACTAAGTGTGTGCCTGAGAGTGAAGGATACTGGAGCTTGGCAGGGATGACTGTCTAATTGATGAGTCCACTGTGGGAGGTGTGGACGACGCCACACATCCACTTGCTCACCCGCTAAGTTGCCGAGATGTTCAGCTTTGGGCTACAGGTGAGATATTTGCGTCTGCATGTTTTTTGTCTTGTCCTTGTGAAAAGCGATGTATAAGCTGTAGCAAAGCTAATTAACCAGAACTCACCAGAACAATCTGGTGTTCAATACAATATTCATCATCTGAGTCTATCCACCTTGCACGTTTTGTTCATTGCATTCAGTAACAGGAAATTTGTTCTAGCTCTGAAATTTACGGATGTACGTTGACATGTCAGTCATGTTGCCTGTGTGATATAAACCAACATTCTCAAGAATCTTGCTGCATGGCACCAAGAGTCCACAGCCAAGGGTACGCTGCCGTTATAACGCAACTTGGCTTCATCACGCTCTGAAAGCATGCACCCAAAACCAACAACCTCTCATACCGGCCCATCCATTTTGCTAGATTCGTCCGCACGCCCACCGATTTCAAATTTGGGCGCGCGAACTCCAGTTTCTTACGAAGTTCATTTCAAGCCAGAGTTAGTGAAAGTGAAGTTTTTGATTTTCCGCCGTGCGCTGACTGCAGCTGAAAGAAGACAGTTCGACCGCATCTGGCCATTAGAAAATAGATCACAGTTGCATACTCTTGTTTACAAACTCTTGATGCTACACATCACAGTGATGGAAATGGTCGTAAACAGTCATACCCTTCCATTGTTTGTCGATATGCGCATTGATGTAAGATCGGCAGTGCCATTGTTGTCTACAGGCCTATGGAAGGGTCAGTGATGCGTGAAAACTGCAAACTGCTGACAATAGCATAGGCAAGTAAGGTTGAGGCAATGAAGTCATCCTTGCATGTCATTATGAGTCTATAATGAGTATTAACCCTTTGGAGTCCCAACAATCCTGATAATTGTATGCGTCTGCAATTACGATATATTCTTTACCTTATTTTGGTCATAACTTTGGTGCTTGTGATTGGATTTCCATAATCTTGGGCTTCCTGGAAAGCTCTCCGCGAGCAGAGTAACTAGAGCTCAAATTCAACACCACAGCAGTCACATATCCAACACCACGGCGCCTCGAACAGTCCACAGAGCTGGATATACGAGCAAATGTCCTCAACGCCAGCCATTTCACTCTCATTCATCGTGGAATGCTCAATTTTTTTGCGCTGAGTATAGTTTTATACTGGCCACGTGCAGGAAGCGTACCTGGATGAATCAGCATGTCATCCAAGGGGAAATCCCTCACTCAAGGCCAGTCACTGAGAAAAAAGTTCGAATTTGCCGTGACGGAAATGTCGAGAGCGATATCTCTGCAACGCGGCATCGTAGCTCTTCGGCAATTGTTGCATTAGAAAGCTGAGCTCTTCGGCTTCTTCCCAGATATTTCGATCGTGGAAATCCGTCAAGTTTCGAGTGAGTTACGAACGTTTTAGTCCATCGACGGTATACCGTCGATTTTTGACTGTAAGGGCTCCAAAGGGTTAATGACCAAATATCACGGGACATGGCCAAATTTACGATTTCACTCAAAGTTGGCTACTTTTATCTCTGGGTGGGCTTCATTCAACCACTATGAGACGTATGTAGTACTGCACAAGGACCAGTGCAATACCGGCCGATATCTCGGCGCCGGTATTACACGCGTCCGAGTGCAGTAATCCATTTGTCGCACCCCTGCCAACACACAGTCTGTCACCACACACTTGACACAGTCTGGTGCAACCCTAGCATGCTGCATGCAACCCTGCTATCATTTCACAGTCATACAACACAGCACAACCAGTTGCGTTCATTTTTAGAGGAACACTTCTTTCGAGCAGCTGCTGTAATATATACGGGAGATTCTGAGGAGTAAATATTCCAGCCGGTCGAGTCTACTGTTCATTTTCACTTCACGATTGAAATATGTTAACTGGTTTGAGGGAAAGAGACAAACAGGAAAATCTGAAGAAAAAATTGACTGTCACCACCAGGACTCGAACCAGGGACCCTCGCTTGTAGCCAACGATGCTCTAACCACTGAGCTATGGTGTAGTCGTCATCCCAGCAGAGACCGTTCAACGTTTTCTTCAGATTGAAATATGGTTAATAATATTGCAGCGGAGGGAGGAGCCGCGCATTGCTGTCGGGCCTTGTTCGAGCTGTTGCAGTTCCTGCCGCGTTGCCTGCGACAGGATATCATCGATGTCATCCTGCTCCTGGCCTGTTGCTTGCGACAGCAGCAAATCAATCTCGTCCTCCGGCGGAAACGGTGGTGGAGGAGCATTCTCCTTGCCAGCAGCGCAGGCGGGAGCTCTTCGTTTTGCAGCAGGTTGCTCTGCTGCGTCCAAGAGAGCGGCGTTTCGCAACTTCTCGCTCTCCAATGGCTGATTGTAAGCAGCCAAGCTGCCAGCACAGCGGTGGCGGGAAATGCCCATGACGGTCGACGTCTGTACCCCTTGCCGGAACAGCTGGGTGATGGCAGTGGCTCGAACTGAATGATTCGTGTACGCCTCGGTAAGGTTACACGTATCCTTCAGCCGTTGCATGGTCGTGGCGAGCTTATTGCAGCCAATCGGTCTGCCGTTATACCAGGTGTTCACCTGCTTGGTCCACTTCTTCTCTTGCTGAAAGAGGCGAGTCTTGCCTGCTGATGACTCCGGCAACTTCTTCGCCAGCAGCTTGAACGCCGAGACGTGAACCGGGCTCACAATCTCTGATACTTCAGCAGGTGAGAGTCCACCTTGGTGATTCTTCACAGTCCGCGCTGTTGTCATCTTTACGTATTCTGTACCGTCGGAACTCGTTGCGACTTGAAAGTCTTCCACGCATAGCAAAGACTGGGTCTCCCAGCCACGGAGACAGAAGTGAAACGTTATTATGAACCAGGCCATGTCGCATAGCACGGCGGGATTGGATTGATAATCCTGGAAGTAGCGGGACAGCTTGCTCATGTCGTCGTCGTAGTTGATGGGGTGTTTGTGCTCCACCGCTTTGACTTCTCCCGCATTCTTTAGCTTCATGAGGAAGGCCTTCAATGCAATGTTTGCGTCCTTGAACGCTGGGTCACTGTGGACGTTCATGGGCCGCTTTCAACTCGACTAGCTTGCGATGTATTGCGGAACGGAAACTGAGCAAGCTTGATGCAGAGTAGAACTTCACTCCAGCTTTCTTCGGACGCAATTCAACGTATGCATGTCGCAGAATGTAAGCTAGGTCGCTTGTCGTAACCGTACTCAGGTCACAGCGACGTCCTGTGTCTTTACAATACTCGTTGAATAGGCGGAGCCATTTGTCAGTTGCCTGCTGTGTGTTTTGTTTTTCTGCTCAGAAACAAGGCTGTCGATGGCGGCGTCGGACAGTTTCTCAAATCGGCTGTCGACAGTCTTCTCCAATACTTGGGCGTCTGCTGTCTCGACTCTCACGGAGCTTGTGAAGTTGACTTGGCGGACGCAAGCCGGGTCCACATTCGCTTCCGCGACAGCGTCCTCGACCAAGTTGGTGTGCTGCAGCAAGTCAGCAGCGACTCCCTGGCGAAGTGACTCGAGTGGCTGCAACAAGTCCGGCAGCTGGTCTAAGTCGGCCAAGTCGGGTATTTCATCCATCCAGTCCCACTCCAAGCCGCAGGTGTCAAGATCAATATCCATAACGAGCACTCACTAAGCGCACGACAATCACCTGGAAGTGCACGACAAGCTCCTGAAATTGATTCGACAACTTGATTATGTTCTTCTTCGTTTCCACGTGGTGTGCTTGCATGTGTGCGTGCGTGCATAGCGTTATAGCCGGGGATGCAACGCGGTGTGGTATATTGCACTGTGGCGAGTGAGCGTGCAGATATCCCATATTTGCATGCTCGCTTCGAAGTGAACGTGCAGATATAGGTTATTTGCACGCTCACTCGCCGGGGTGCAATATCGCACTGCAGTGCATCCACATTGGCTGGCGGTGTACTGGGGAATATTGCACGCTCAGTAAGGCCGCTGATTGGCTCAAACCATGGAGGCACTTACGTGGGGTGCGATAACTTTCGTTCCTTGGGTATTGGGCTAAGTAAAAATAATACAAGAACAAAGAGACACTGCTGCTCACAACAACACAGCACAGCCAAACCTACAATGTTCGAGCAAGTTTTCTTGGGAAGGGGGGGGGGGGGGTGTATGGGACTGCCGACCCAAAACAATTTTCTTGCTATGTCCGTACCTTGTGTTTTGTCAGCTTCAGGTGGTTCACGGATTGTCTTGACTTTGTCCACATCCTTGGTGGCTTTTATAACCTCTACGAACTAACCAGTGCGTTATTTGGGAGATGTGCAGAGTACATGTATGTGTGTGTGGGGGGGGGGGGGGTGTGTCTGCATTGTATAATTATATGCATTGAATGGTACATTCTTCAAAGATCCTGTAACAGTTATACTTTGCTACCAAACTAGTCTCCTGATGATTAGCTTTAAAAGCATGAAACTTTGAGTTGAGATGTAAAATCTTTGTACCAGTTGACTCTCTCTCTCTCTTTCTCTCTCTGTCTCTCTTTCTCTCTCTCTCTCTCTCTCTCTCTCTCTCTCTCTCTCTCTCTCTCTCTCTCTCTCTCTCTCTCTCTCTCTCTCTCTCTCTCTCTCTCTCTCTCTCTCTCTCTCTCTCTCTTTCGTTCTCTCTCTCTCTCTCGTTCTGACTCTCTCTCTCTCTCTCTCTTTTTCTCTCCACATCGTGTATAGAGCACTCTGACCAGTGGTCCAGGTTCTCCGTTATGTGTGGTTTGCTACCATCACACTATGCAATGGATATCTAGATTTGTACGCATGGACGGTGATCCGTGTGTTGGTTTGTGTGGGTATATGTAAAGTGGCGGTCAATTCTTCAGCCTTGCAAGCTGTTGAATGGTGCAATCCCAGCACAAGTTGTGATGGTTTCTTCTGTAGCATCACTATCATCGCCTCCTGCGATGGGCGTCAAATGGACAAATGGTGTACATTGGAATACAGTATGCCATTAACAATGCCACATTGCTTTCACTTATACATGGCTCCTCTCCGTTTATTCGGTCAGTTATGTGTGGTGAAGCTTAGGTTTGGACTCAGATGGAGAGCCAAGGTTGAATTTATACAAAAGAGAAAGACCAAGGAACTACAAGTTACGCTATACTGTCCACTAACACCACAAGTTACTAAACAATCAGTACCGTCGGTCAGTGTCGTGCAATGTTATCGCATGAGCTGATTGTTTAGGAACTGGTGGTGTTAGTGGACAGTATAGCGAAACTTGTAGTTCCTTGATCTTTCTCTTTTGTATAAATTGAAGCTTAGGTTCTTTGCAATTGTTGTGAATGGTTAGATACTTTGCCTATACACACCCGCAGTTTCGCGCACGTACTGTGCATGTGCACGCTCGATTATGCGTGCACACACCGTGTGTGTGTGTGTGTGTGTGTGTGTGTGTGTGTGTGTGTGTGTGTGTGTGTGTGTGTGTGTGTGTGTGTGCGTGTGTGTGTGTGATATTGTGAAAGCTGCGCACTTTGGCTGCATTCGCCAATAGAGTGACTGACCTCGCAAAGAACTTCGTCCAGTCACTCAGGCGACTCAGCCTTCCGTTTCCCGAAAGCAAAGTGACCAGTATAGTTATTTATAAATGACAGTGTTCAATAGTGTCAACAGTAGATTGACCATGTACATGTATTTTGTAGAACGCTCTGTATGCTGAAAATCAGGATAGTTTCATCGATTACTGCACGGTTTCCATTTGAAAAGCTACATTTTCCTTTGGCCTGAAATGTGGGTACGTCATATTCACGAAACGTTACATACACGTGAATAATGTACTATTGTAGCGTTGGTCACGTGTTGGTCACGCTACAAGCTCAGCATTTGCGCTTACGTTCAGCGTACTGTAAAAATACGACGTTCGTTACAAGCTCAGCATTTGCGTATACGCTCAGCGTACTGTTCAATACGACGTTCGTTCTACCATACAACGGTCGCATGACAGTACGTTGCTGTTTGTGATTGTTTTCCATAAATTGTGTTTATTTTATCTTTCACAATGAGTTCAGAGTTTTACCACGTTTACTGCTAGAGGCAGTTTTGCCGTTCTAGAGAGAGAGAGAGAGAATTGTTTAAAATAAAGTTTGTTTCGAGTTGTTAGGTTGTTTTGCCTCCAGGCCCGCTACACTATAAGCAACACGAAGGCACCATGGGCTTGATATGCTCAGCGGTGCCATGATTCATCCACAGTGTCCCAATCGTATTGACTTTTTAAACTAAAATCCTAGTGATTTTCTGAGGAAGTTACCTTGCCATTCCGTAGGAGTGAACTTCCCAAAAAATGAATAGCCACGGCCGAATCTGACGACGCCGTTTACAATGTCGGCGGCGGTGCAGTCCGAGTGATAAAAGACCAGCACGCAATGTGTGAGTTGTTGACTCCATACATTTTATAACTATGATTATATCAGACAAACTGCTCCAAAGCTTTCTGTGGCTACTATTCAAATGGCGCGAAATCAGTGGCTACTTGTTTTGTGTTAATGATAAACTGGTAACCCGAGCGTGGTTTTCGCTTCAAACAAGAACTAATACAGTGAAAAAAGTCCCGCAAAACCAGATGATCGGGCCGGAAGTCAACCCGTCTTGGTCCATGCCTTCTGACTGGAGCTGATCGATATTGACCATGCCAGCAGCTACTGCATGTCGTGTCGTACGAATCCGGGATCAAGACAAACTGAGAGACCTGGAAAAAGACATTGGTTACCACGACTAAAGAAATCACCACTCGGGCATCTGAAAACAAAACTCCAAAATTGGGTTTTAATTTCACCACAGTTCAGGCAAACCACTGGGATGTGTTGCTGTGTAAAATGCCCCAAAGTACCAAATATTTCAAATTAGGTTATAGCTATGAAGTAGTGTTTCAATCAATCCGGCATGTGCGTCATAGCTCTAGATGATCTGGGCAATCCAGGGCAACTAATTCGCACGATTCCATAACCAAATCACGCCATGCCACTCAGATATGTTCAATACTACATGTTCTGAATGTCTCCCACACATCACCCTTTCTGACAAATCATAGCCATCCAGAGCCAATACATTCAAAAAGGCATTTGGTTTGTCGCCAATAGCAATGCAGTCCCATCGTTCGAGGATCTCTATTACTTTTAAGTCTTGCAAACAATCTTGGATGCTGGAATAGTACCTCCGCAACCGACAGACAACAGTGAAAATAATTGTTTGGCGTCCATGCTGTAAGCGATCCGGCCAATCTAGCATATCCAGGAGCAATTGAGTCCCTGTAAATTTTCATGAGTCCCTGTAAATTGTCATGACCCGTCACAGGATTGAACAACTACCAAGCAGAGGTGATGAGCAGATGGATCGTTCGCACCATTCGAGAAGATGGCGACTTGGCACTCACAATTAATTTCAAACAGCAGGACATGTAACGAGTACGGGGAATATGTCTAATGGCATTGTGAGCAACACCCACGAAGATAAAGCTCTCTGTGTCTAATTCCTGGATTCCAAGTGGCTTTGACAATAACAGTTCTTTGTAGGAGACTACTGATGGGTGTAATTGGGCTATAACACTGTTATTCCTCAATGACAATAACATGTAACTATCGTTATTTAATAAATCAATCACTCCGTTCTTCCATATGCTGTCAATGACATCTAGAGTCTTGAAAACTGCCACCCGCGAATCCGCAAGTTGTGCATACGCGTTATTCCCATGTTGAAGCCGATCACAGTTGTGAAAGGCGTGCAACGTGTCAATCAAAAAGTACAAACGTATCTTACATTTGGCTTCAGCACCCAAATTGGTATAAAAGGCGACAAAAACAAGTGAAATACCACAGTATCCCGGCGTCGTAGTCAAAATTTGCTTCAAGCTGAGTCCGCTGAGTCTATTCCACGAAGTTAGAGAAGAAAGATGAAGAACCTTGTGATTGTTCTGTTTGGTTTTGGCCCTTGTGGCTGGATTTTCGCTGACAGGGAGCGAGGCAAGGGCCACCTTGCCAGGTACTCCCCACAGTACACCTGCAGTTGATAAGCCGGAGATGGACCAGAAGAAATCTGTGCAAGAATTGGTTTCTTCCCTTACCGACAACCTTTTGGAATTGTCTTCCCAAATGAATGGTGTCTCGTGTTCGTTCGAGAAGCAGAGGTTCCGCTATAACTGTGGCGCACTTCCAGCCACGTACCAAGATTATATCAACCTCGCTGCCCTCTACGGTAGTCAATGCCAGGAAAGGTACAGAAGAGTTGCCTATCACTGCCCAGAAGTACCCGAGGTCTGAATGCAATACGTTTCTACTTTTGCTGCGGCTGTATGGACGTCAATGGTCACTAAGCACTCGGACGTGCTTTCAGTCATCTTGTGATCTTGTACCCATCTGACAACGGTTTCAAACTCGCCCAAATTCTCTGGCTTTTCTTACGTTTGCACTGCATACTGCTTGGAAATTCTCCTCGCCAGCTAGAAATGCATAGATGTTCACTATGTTTTATGCACAGAACATGTAACTGCACTCAATCTGCATGTATATTGTTCTCCCCGCTCCCTTCGCCTTTTCCCATCTTCTCTTTTTCTGCACATAAACTTGCAATACTATCACGGAATCCAATGTACGCTGAGCTCTTTAAGTTCATGTGTCTGCGTTGCGGGCGTGTGGATATGTTCGTGTATGTGAACGTCCTTGGTTTTATTAGTGCGAGAGGAACGGGGACAGGGTGATGCTCAATTTGGCTTATCATCCTCGAACAAGTACTCTTGTCACATTCTTTGCATACATGTATACCGTGCATGAGGATACCATCAATTTACTAGGCCTCGGCGGCGGATGCCAGCATACTAGCTAGCAGAAAGGTTCCCACATTTGGTCGAAACTGCATTGTAGCAAGTCAGCATGGAAGCACGGCTAGTACAAATTAACCCATTCATAATAGTACAAGTAGAGCACTGTTAGAGCGTTTGTAATGAGGCAATTTTCTGCTTGAAGCACATGTGCATGTACATGTACATGACTGTACGTTGTATAAACAAGGACGGTCTAGGCAGCTCGAGGTAGAGTGCTCAATGCACGAATGTGCAGAGCAGTATACAGTGGTCCCTCTATAATCCGGCATCATTTGTGCCACGGAAAATCTGCTGGATTAGGGAGGGTGCTGGATTAACACATCTGATTTACTGCTGCAATGTGCATGAAGCGGACATTTTGGCTACTGAAAACTGTGCTGGTTTATCGAGGGTGTTGGATTATAAAGTGCTGGATTAGAGAGGGACGACTGTACACACAACAGAGGCGAAAGGCTGTGTTGCTCTAACTATTACTTTTTAAGTGCTGTCTGATGATCGCTGAAATGCGTGAAACTTAAAATTACAGCTTCACAGCCACTTGCCTCTGCTGTGTTTGAGTGTACATGTATGTGTGTATTGATCAGTATTTCATGTTATTTCGCAAGGATAGTAATTATCATGTCACGATCACAGTAGTAAACTGGATCATTAGGTTTCATTCTGTGGTTTCTAAATCAACTCTAGCATACCGGACACCTTGCATGGTCATTTGAGGACTTTCAAGTTGGGGGATCAATGTTGCTGCTTGCTGCTTTGAATTGTAGTTAGACCACATTCTTTGTTGCCGTGGGACTTAGCTTGTGCACATTTTCGCTGCGCTCACCTTCCCCTCTTCTGTCCTACCCAACCATGAACCTTGCAAGTTGGAAGGCTGTTGGTTTCCGCACTGGAGATGTGTTAGAGCTAGGTCTCAGGTCGCTGAATGTCTCAGTAGCTTGTCAGCTTTGTGCCCTGTTATAGCACTTTCTGACTGCTTATCATCTTGTTACAGTCGTGGATAGTTACTTGATACCTCTCTCCTTGTGTTTTCTTTCTCTAATTTACATTTATTACTGTAAGGAACTCTTCCTCTCCTCCATGCGCAGCCGACTCACTGCTACCCTCGGGAGCCATTACACACACCAACGAAGGAAGTGTTGTAGGTAGATACTGAAATTCTTCTTTGTTTGGTGGCTCGCCAAAATTCTTAAACTATCACCAAGCCGTTAGAAAATAATGTTAGCAGCTTGTGATTGGATTTCTCACCTGCCATTTTCTTGGAACCCCTGGCACTGTGTTCCTGGAGAGGTTAGCAGCTTGTGATTGGATTACTCACCTGCCATTTTCTTGGAACCCCTGGCACTGTGTTGCTGGAGAATTGTAACTTCTCATTCTCACACTTTGCCCGTAATCTTGCGCCCATGTTTTGTAGTATAAATCTGACCATCTCCACCTGATATCATCCTATTCAATATCACCTTCTCTGATGAGCCTTATGAAGGCGAAACAACTGTCATGAGAAATTTCAGTATCTACCTGAAACCCTTCCTTGGTTGGTGTGTGTAATGGCTACCGAGGTTAGCAGTGAGTCGGCTGTGAGAGCGCACGGAGGAGAGGAGAGGAAGAGTTCTTTACATTTTTATTGGCCGAATAGTACCGTTCACCATTTTTAAATAATTACATTTATTACTGGCTCATTATCCGAGTGAAATTCTCGGGATTCCGTGAACAATTACCCTATCCACTATTATTAAATGAAAAATGTTAGTTAAATAGTTGCTTGATAACTCGTTTCCTTGTATTTTCTTTTCTAATTTACATCTATTACTGACTGAGTTCCCTTCGGGAACTGATACGATAATTTACTTTTTTTACTTACTGGCTATTATTACTGGCTATTACTGGCTTATTATCCGAGTTAAATTCTCAGGATTCCGTGAACAATTACCCCATCCACTATAAGTATTATGTGTTTAAATGAAAAATGTTTTCCAAGTATTTGTCTGCAGCACATCTTCCTTGCTGGCTACACAAATCGAGCACGTAAACCGTTCAGCGACAATTCACCGAAATAGACAATGGAGCAGCTAGCCTAGAAATTGTACAATTCCAGTGCCCGCCGTACGTTGAAGTCTACCAACTTACTCTGTCTTGTTATCACTTTTGGACACGGCAGTTATCTCTCTACAATCGACAGACAGCAATAAAGAAAACTATGTGGCGTCAAAGCTGTAGATGATCCGGGCAATCCAGGGCAACTGATTCGCACGATTCCATGAATAAATCACCCCATGCCGCTCAGATATGTTCAATCCTACACGTTCCAAATGTCTCCCACACATCACGCTTACTGGCAAATCATAGCCATGCCGAGCCAATACACCGAAAAAGGCATTTGGTTTGTTGCCAATAACACGCCAGTCTCATCGTGTGAGGAGCACTATTAGTGAGGCCTTGTAAGTAACTATTGGATGCTGCAATAGTACCTCCGCACCCGACAGACAACAATAAAGATATCATATGGCATCAATGTTGTAAACAATACGGCCAATCTAGCATACCCAGGAGCGATTGACGCAATCCGGATTGTTAGGGTGTTTGGGGAGTTATGTAGCTTACATGAATCCCTGTAAATTTCATGACCCGTCATAGGATTGAGCGACTACCACGCAGAGGTGATGAGCAGATGGATCGTTCCCACCCTTCAAGACGATGTCGAAAGGTCACTCAAAGATTAATGTCAAACAGTAAGAAATGTAACTAGCACGGGGAATATGTTTAATGGCGTTACGAGTAACACCGACGAAGAGAACGCTCTCTGTGTCTAATTCCTGGATTCCAAGTGGCTTTGAAAATGTCCGTTCTTGGTAGGAAAGCGCTGCTGGATGTAATTGGGCTATAACACTGTTATTCCTCAATGACAATAACATGTAAATATCGTTATAATAATAAATCAATCACTCCGTTCTTGCATATGCTGTCAATGACATCTAGAGCGGTGAACACTGCCACCAGCGAATCCGCAAGTTGTGCGTACGCGTTATTTCCATGCTGAAGCCGCTCACAGTTGTGAAAGGCGTGCAACATGTCAAGCAAAAAGTACAAACGTATCTTACATTTGGCTTCGGCACCCAAATTTCAATAAAAAGCGACAAAAACAAGTGAAATACCACAATATCCCGGCGTCGTAGTCAAAATTTGCTTCAAGCTGAGTCCGCTGAGTCTATTCCACGAAGTTAGAGAAGAAAGATGAAGAATCGTGTGATTGTTCTGTTTGGTTTGGCCCTTGTGGCTGGATTGTCGCTGATAGGGAGCGAGGCAAGGGCCACCTTGCCAGGTACTCCCCACGGTACACCTGGAGTTGATAAGCAGGAGATGGACCAGAAGAAACCTACGCAAGAATTGATTTCTGCTATTACTGACAACCTTTTGGAAATGTCTTCGCAAGTGAATGGCGTCTCGTGTTCGTTCGAGAAGCAGAAGTTCCGCTACCACTGCGGCGCACTTCCATTCACTTACCAAGAGTATATCAACTATGGTAGTGAATGCCAGGAAAGATACAGTTGGTTAGAGCATTGCTCGCGAATAGCAAGGTCCCTGGGTCGAGTCCCAGTGGTGGGACTGACGATTTTTTCTTTTTTCATATCTGGCTTGCAAGTGTTGAGTTTCGGAGAGAAAAGAGCAGTACGTGGCATGTGGCCTCTGATTTCCTAATACTTTGAAATTCTCCGTGAAGTCCAAATTTGAAATTGCAATTTGTATTTGCTCGCAGTGGTCATAGTTTATCATTATTATTATTTGAGGGATTCCCCAAAGGCCGAAGTCTAAATCAAGGGGGTCTCCGAGAATAAATATACGTGTACAATACGTGTACAATAGGGTGCAATTTTTTTTTAAGGAAGAAAATATTAAGATAAAAAAGATTAATGTGATGAGGTTAATTAAGTTTAAAATAGGCCTCGACCAAATATGCTTGCGCATATTTCCGCATATTTTGTGAGACAGTTCATACATGGCATATTCAGCGACAAAGGGAATATTGGAATGAAGCCAGCATATAATTCAAATATTCTGAAGAAATTGAGGACAAAACATTTATATTATGGACAAAATGCGTTCAGAAACGCCTTTTATGGATGAATTTGGAATGGTTGAGGCGTTTGCTACATTTCCCCATGGATGAACACTATCGCTACTGTTGCTGGGGACACACCCCAGCCTTACTATTCCGCATGTGTTTTGATTTGCACCATTAGCATGATAGCCGTGAAGCCGATGAATATTCCAAGATTGTATTTTTACTGAAATGATCTAAACTTTCTGCTTATGTCGAGCATATTTTGGCATATCTTTTTGCATATCTTGCTAAGCCTTTGGCATATTATGGACGTTTTCCCTGATATGCGACGAGAATAATATGCTCTTTTTTTAGCATATTTGGTCGAGGCCTAGTTTTAAAGTCTGAGTAGAAGCAAACGAAAAGGATACTGGTAAAAAAGGTTTGATGCGCTCCCCATGATATTTTAAAAGGGAATAGCCGAGGGCCCTCTTGATTGGTGTGAGTTGCCAGTATGATGCAAGCCAGTTGTGGATTGATCGAAGAAGAATAGATTTACCATCACTGTGGATAAGACTCATACTGTAGCTCAGTTGGTTAGAGCATTGCTAATAGCAAGGTCCCTGGTTCGAGTCCCGGTGGTGTGACTGATGATTTTTTCTTTCTTTCATATCTGGCTTGCAAGAGTTGAGTGTCGGAGAGAAAAGTGCAGTACGTGGCATGTGGCTTCTGATTTCCTAATACACTATAATTATGTTTAATGAAAAATGTTTTACAAGTACTGTATTTGTCTGCAGCACATCTCGAGCATGTAAACCATTCAGCGACAATTCACCGAAATAGACAATGAAGCAGCTAGCCTAATACTTGTACAATTCCAGTACCCGCCGTACGTTGAAGTCTACCAACTTACTCTGTCTTGTAATCACTTTTGGACACGGCAGTTATCTCTCTACAATCAACAGACAGCAATAAAGAAAATTATGTGGCGTCAAAGCTCTAGATGATCCGGGCAATCCAGGGCAACTGATTCGCACGATTCCATGAACAAATCATGCCATGCCGCTCAGACATGTTCAATCCCACATGTTCCAAATGTCTCCCACACACCACGCTTGCTGGCAAATCATAGCCATGCCGAGCCAATGCACCGAAAAAGGCATTTGGGTTGTTGCCAATAACACGGTAGTCTCATCGTGTGAGGAGCAGTATTAGTGAAGTCTTGTAATAGTATTGGATGATGCAATAGTACCTCCGCACCCGACAGACAACAATAAAGATATTATGTGGCGTCAATGTTGTAAACGATACGGCCAATCTAGCATACCCAGGAGGGATTGACGCAATGCGGATTGTTAGGGTGTTTGGGGAATTATGTAGCTTACATGAATCCCTGTAAATTTTCATGACCCGTCACAGGATTGAACAACTACCACGCAGAGGTGATGAGCAGATAGATAATTCCCACCCTTCAAGACGATGTCGAAAGGTCACTCACAGATTAATGTCAAACAGTAAGACATGTAACCAGCACGGGGAATATGTTTAATGGCATTACGAGCAACGAAGAGAATGCTCTCTGTGTCTAATCCCTGGATTTCAAATGGCTTTGAAAATTACCGTTCTTGGTAGGAGACCACTGCTGTGTGTAATTGGGCTATAACACTGTTATTCCTCAATGACAATAACATGTAAATATCATTATCTAATAACGCAATCACTCCGTTCTTGCATATGCTTTCAATGACATCTAGAGTCGTGAAAACTGCCACCCGCGAATCCGCAAGTTGTGCATACGCGTTATTCCCATGTTGAAGCCGATCACAGTTGTGAAAGGCGTGCAACATGTCCTTCAAAAAGTACAAACGTATCTTACATTTGGCTTCGGCACCCAAATTGCTATAAAAGGCGACAAAAACAAGAGAAAAACCACAATATCCCGGAGTCGTAGTCAAAGCTTGCTTCAAGCTCACCGCTGAGTCTATTCCACGAAGTTAGAGAAGAAAGATGAAGAACCTTGTGATTGTTCTGTTTGGTTTGGCTCTTGTGGCTGGATTGTCGCTGACAGGGAGCGAGGCAAGGGACACCTTGCCAGGTACTCCCCACAGTACACCTGCAGTTGATAAGCCGGAGATGGACCAGAATAAATCTGTGCAAGAATTGGTTTCTTCCCTTACCGACAACCTTTTGGAATTGTCTTCCCAAATGAATGGCGTCTCGTGTTCGTTCGAGAAGCAGAAGTTCCGCTATCACTGTGGCGCACTTCCAGCCACGTACCAAGATTATGTCAACTTCGGTGCTGGTAGCGAATGCCAGGAAAGATACAGAAAAGTTGCCTATCACTGCCCAGAAGTACCCGAGATCTGAAAGCAACACCTTTCTACTTTTGCTGTGGCGGTGTGGACGTGAATGATCACTAAGCACTCGGACGTGCTTTCAGTCATCTTGTGATCTTGTCGCCATGTGATAACGGTTTCAACCTCGCCCAAGTTCTCTGACATCTCTTAGGTTTGCACCTCATACTTCTCATAAATTCTAGTTGCCGGTTAGAAATGAATAGATGTTCACTATTGTTGTGCACAGAACATTGAACTGCAGTCAATCGTATATTTGTGTTCTCTCCGCTCTCTTTGCACATTTCCACCAAGCCTTTTTGTTCACATGAACTTGTAGTACAGTACTATCACGAAGTCCAATATACTCTGAGCACTTTTAGTTCACGTGTTTGCGTTGCGGGCGTGTGCATATGTTCGTGTATGTGAAAGCCTTCGGTATGATTGGTTGTAAGAGGAAAGGGCATTGGCTGATGTTCAACATCTGGCTCTTCCCATTGCCATTATGAGACATAGGCGAGTAGAGCCTGCATGACGGGGCGAGTATCCTACCGTACAGAAGTTCACCATACTGAAAAAATGAAGGCCGAACCTGATAGCAATTTAAAATAAGTTTTCCAAAGCCAGATTTAAACCGTACGTTCAACATACAAACGTGGAGATTTTCTTGTTGAAATCCGACCACAGGTACATGTACATTATTGGTGCCCTGGACGTACACTCCCAGGACACTTGGTGCAGATACTGCTGGACGTACACATTGACAAAATTGATATTCATTGATTCAATCCAAAATGGGTCCAGGCCCAGGGTAGGGGTCAGCAAGTAATGCTCCGCGGTTCACTATTAATTTTAATGCTTTACATAATGCTTTAGTAATGCCCTAAAAAAAGCATATACACGTACATGTACATGTAATGCTCGTATAATGCTCGGAGATAGTCAGTAACACACATCAAACATGATTATAGAACATGACAATCAAAGGACACGCGGAGCCGTAGTATTAATTCTGGATCACCAATTTTGGTTACATGCATGCACATGTACATGCTCTGTAATGCCCTCAAACGGTTCGTTTGTCTCAACCCTGCTCAAACTACATAGGACCCTTTTTGGATCTGGAGGCTGTTTATGGGAATTCGTGGGAGATTAAAACACAATTTTATTGTAGTGGTCCGTTGTTGCACGCAGCTATTCAAACATCGAAGTGTGGAAGCTCTGACATTCTAGACTTTCCTCGCAAGGTTCTTGAAGTGGTAGTGCATGGAGCATGCCATTCATTGAGACGTTTAGGGGTGTAGTCAGGGTGATCTCCTTATAATTATACTTAATCGAAGCTGGGGGCTTCACGTCCTTACCCTACATCAGTCCTTCTGCTAGATCGGGTCCAGTCCTAGCAGATCGCCTGCTAGCTGTGCTCATAGGGCTTGTAATGCAGCACTTGCTGGTTAGACCGTTTGCTGAGATGTTGAGCTTTACAGGTGCACCGACTTACAGGGTAGTGGCTGAGTATATCCCGTGGGACTGTAGAGGTCCCCCCGCCTGCTACCTGGAGGCAATCCACTACTCATCTCGACTGTTGGTGTCACGCCGGCCTCCATAATTGAGTACTTAAACCCACTGTCATGTTCATGGTCTGCCTCCTCGGAGCGAGACTTTGACGACCTGCTATTGTGGATAAATATGGGAAAGACTAAATGTTACGGGTTATGCCCCACAGTACAGCAAAGTAACTAAATCATGTACACCAAGAGCAACAACAAGGCACGTAACTGCCAAGGAATAAGTACAAAGACATTCACGGACCACCTGTCACCTAGCTCCAACACATCTACGAGGCGCAAACAACAACCTTCCAACTTGGAAAGCTCAGGTGAGGAAAGGACCAACGAGAGAAGGAAAGTGCAACGAAAATGAACACGATCTACATGTATGCTCCACGGCTACAAAGAGTGCCGAACGTTACCGGATGATGACCAGACTAGTAAGACAATTGCACATACCGGTCAGCACCGTCTTACTACTCCTACAACTGGAAGACGTACGCAAATCTACAGACCACCCAACTTGAGAGCATCACGTGTATGGAACAATTTAAACATAGAAGGGAAAGCTGAGTGTAGACTCATCCAGTCTACACCTTTCATCCTTGAGGGTGATGACGTTGCCACGGATGCCCAAAGCTCAGTCTGAGTATACCTTGCACCATATCTTTTGGATTTTAGCTCCCTATAAATGCAAAATGGTTTCAAATACATAATTATATAATGTACTACAAAAAAGGCCGGTCTAGGCAGCTCGAGTTCTCACCTATATTTGTTAACTCTCACAAACAACTCAATAGCACTATCCCATTGCCACGTCTACACTTCACACATAGGCACTAACGTCCACACTAGCACCAAATATCTGGGCCTGCTCGTAGAGGATTCGATAGCAAATGCTGCTGTCTGATGATTGCTGAAATGCTTGAAACGAAGTTCAAGTTACAGCTACACAGCCTTTCGTCTCTGTTGTATAGGGGTGTGCGGATAATGCTCGAAAATGTGGCAGATTCTGCTCGAAAAGCAGTGAAATTGGCAGAACCATACAAACCTTATGGCGGGTAATTCCTCGAATTCTACTCCATTTCTTTATCCACATACCAAACATGCATGAAACTTACCAGAAACAGTACCGAATTCTTCCAATTTTGAAGACTTTAGGGGTCAATGTTGCGGCTTGCTGCGTCGAATTCTAGTTAGACCGCATTCTTTGTCGCCGTGGGACTTAGCTTGTGCACATTTTCGCTGTGCTCACCTTCCCCCTCTTCTGTCCTTCCCAACCATGAACCTTGCAAGTTTGAAGGATGTTGGTTTTCGCACTGGAAATGTGTTAGAGCTAGGTCTCAGGTCGTTGTATGTCTCAGTAGCCTGTCAGTTTTGTGCCCTGTTATAGCATTTTCTGACTGCTTATTATCTTGTTACAGTCGTGGATAGTTGCTTGATAACTCCTTTCCTTGTGTTTTTTATTTTTATTTTCATTTATCACTGGCTCATTATCCGTGAAATTCTCAGGATTCCGTGAACAATTACCCCATCCACTATGTTATGGTTAAAGGGGCACTCTGGCTTCATTTTCGACGCCGAGTTTTCGATGCCAAGACGAAGGTAGGTGAAAGAGAAGACCCTCGAACAAGAACGAGTCTCCAGAAACGATCAAGTCGAGCAGGCAGACGACTTTTGAATTTCGCCGAGCGAGCGCTGATGACCTAATGAGGAATTAGCTTGCCGGTGGAAATGCACCTGCGCACATACATTTCACACACTTTTTGGCCAATTTTCAATTGAAGAGGAGGTTGTTTGCTATGTTCTTTCAACGTCGTGAGTGATCCCCTCTTCTATACCCTTCCAGGTACCCTGAAAGTCCTCCAGAGGAGAATTTATCTCCAGCGAAGAGTTGTTGATCCGCTAAATTCGTCTCGAGACATATTCATCCAGTGCAGTGCTGATAAATGTAGAATGTAGAATCTGTGATAATTGTCGACAATGGAGAGAGAGGCTGATAGCCGCTGTCGCAGGGAGAGTGAAGCTGCTGGAAGTAACAACGGGGAGCCCGTTTGTATCACCTGAACAACCAGACTTCAAAGCAGGTTGACCAAATCGGAGGGTGCCTCGTTGCTTATCGTGAATATTACACCGACATGAATTACTACAAATTATTATTATTATTATTATGAAATGACCCAAAGGCAATATGCCTATCGAGGGGTTCATATACAAGTATACTGGTGAGTTTTTATCTTGTTTTGTTCGTATGCTAGTACCCTGGCCTGGAGTTCTCGTTAGCAAATTCCTATTCCCTGGCGTTTTCTAAACGTTCCACGTAGTACTGAATACGTGATCAAGTATTCCGATTTGGGTAGATGTAGAATTTGAATATGCATTTTTTAAATGTAGAAAGGAAAAAGACATTATGGATACGAGTTAAGAGTAACTCTCCATCACTGTAACATGCCTTCCCCTCTTTGGTCTTTTCCATAACCTTGAACCTTCCAAGTTGGAAGGCTGTCGGTTAGCGCTACGGAGATGTGTTGAAGCTAGGTGTCAGGACATCGAATGTCGCAGTACTCTGTCAGTTTTGTGCCTAGTTATTGCACTTTCTGACTGTATAAAGTATCATGTTACAGTGATGGAGAGTTACTCTTAACTCGTATCCATAATGTCTTTTCCTTTCTACATTTTTAAAAACATATTTTCCAAATAGAGCGTTTGTAGAGAAATGGTTGCCCAAATACAATAAAATGGATTCTGCAGTTCTACAACTTGTACTGAAATCCTGTCAAAGTAAAAATGATTCTTCATGACAGTTGGGGTCAATGAAATCTGATCCAGGCATAACGAATGGTGACGCCTGTCACCCCGGGAACGAATGCCCATGTGGTGGGGGATACCAAAGTACTCGAAAGTGGTGCGTGTTTCAATGTGGCATTTGGAAGTTTTATATGATCTCTGGTCAATGCAACATACGATAGCCATCATGAATTGCAGGCCTCGAACGCAACTCAGACCAGAATTGGCAGTTCCCTAAGTTAGATGCTTTATAATTCCATGGCCCTAGATGTAGTTATAGAGGTTTTTTGCACATTATTCTTATAGTCGATAGGTTTATACTGATGGCCACAAACAACGGCAGTTCCATCTTCACTGATGTGTTTATGAGCTGAGAGATTTCTCTCCACTATTTCTGTTGTGCACACAGGTCTGTCCAATATGCATTGACCGTATTGGGTATGGTATCTGCTCTGAGAAGGGAATCGCAGGAGCCACAGTCCAACTAGACAGGCTTTCAAGAAACAGAAAGGAGCCATCTTTGCAAGCTGATACCTGATGTGTACCGACAGAATTCTCACGAGATACCTTACGGACTACGTCTGGTGTATACTTCATAGTACTCCTTCGACTACTGTCTAGAATCAAGTCGACTGAAACAAGTTCAAACAACTCTGGCTTCAAACGAGCCGTCGATTAGACAAACAAAACATTCTCTCATAATATTAGAGCACTCTCACAACTCCCGACCTATTCCTAACGATTGCCACCGCTTATAAATATGTAGAGTACTGATTGGAATGTGCTCATAATCTCAACAATCCAGTGCTATAATTATTTGAACAATGTGTTAGAAATTATTCCACTTTTCCTTCCATACCGTAGTTCCGCGCATATAAGCCCACCTCCGTTTATAGGCCCATGGGCTAATAAACAGACCCAAACACCGTTACGGACCAGTTTCTCAAGTGTATTTTTCACAATACCGGTACAGAGCTGTCCTTGTTGATGAGCCAGAAAACAAGAAAGTGATGGGTTAACCATCGACCCCCATGGACTCTTGACCCATAGTACAGCATGTCAGTGCAGACTAGATTCCCAGTACCGGTACCTGCGGTAGGCGGACAACTGGGCACCTGCACGGACTTGTACTTTTTTGCGTTCCAGCTGCCTACAAAATTCGAATATAGGCCCAGGGCTAAAAAACGAAGCATTATTACTGATTTTTTCCCCCGGAAAATGCATTATTTCGTATATTAGCCCATGGCCTTACATGTATATGCGCGGAACTACGGTAAATGTTGTATCCACATATAATCCACAGTGCTGCAAAGTTTCAGAGTTCTCAGGGTATCAAACAAAATTATTTCAAACACAGTGAAATTGTTCGTGGACATTATAGCGTAACTTGTAGTTCCTTGGTCCTTTTCTTTGCTATAAATTAATCCTTTGCTCTCTAGCCGCCGGCGAGTCCAACAGTGAAATTGTTAGTTCATATTTATAATGTGGGTATGTAGGGGGGGGGGGGGGTGAACATATTTCTATATAAGGGACCTGCAACTGTAATACCACAGTATAGTAGCCAGCAAATATGTAGAAAACGGGAATGCATGTTACCATCATTGTACATGGACGGGCGCAGCAGGCCGAAGCTATCAGCCAGAACAGGATTTACAACCACCTAGAGATACTTCAGCTATTCCAGTATTCTCCGTGAGCTGTCCCATTCCACAATGGTTCATGCCACCATTATTTCTGGTAGTATCCATGTGCATAATTCCAAGACCATCTCGGATTCTTCAGCAATTTGTGCCACGGCAAAAGACAACGCTTGACTCGGTCACTGGGGCTGTCAAACTTCCCATCACAAATGAACTTCAATTTCTCATCTGTTTCAAGTATATGTACTGCCATGACTTGACCATGCTTCATCCACAGCTGGGCGAAGATTGTGGCGTTGAATTCCATAGCGCACCTTCTTGCTGCCATGCAGGAGTATGTTGAGAGAAGTGAACATATTTTTACTAAAAAACAACAGCCACTGAAGAGGATAGCAATAGCCTTGGGTGAATTTCCTGCAGGTACACGTTGGTAGGTCCACTGGTCCGTCTCCATATCGTCAAGCTCAGAAATCACCTGTACTACACCACACATCTTGTAGAAGGGATCCTGATCGAATAATTTCTGGTCATGAAATTCACTAAGCTGAGGGCGAGACAAAATAGTCAGTACTCCCCGATTCCGTCAAGCTGCTATGAATTCTGGATGCTCATGTGATGCTACCAAGCTCCCCGTTGTTACTTCCAGCAGCTTTACTTTTCCTGCGACAGCGGCTATCAACCTCTCTCTCCATCGTCGACAATTATCACAGATTCAATATTCTACATTTATCATCACTGCACTGGTTGAATATGTCTCGAGACGAATTTAGCGGATCAACAACGATTTGCTGGAGATAGATTCTCCTCTGGAGGACCTTCAGGGTACCTGGAATTGTATAGAAGACGGGATCGCTCACGACGTTGAGAGAACATAGAAAACAACCTCCACTTCGATTGAAAATTGGCCAAAAAGTATGTGAAATGTATGTGCGCAGATGCATTTCCACTGGCAAGCTAATCCCTCATTACGTCATCAGCGCTCGCTCCGCGAAATTCAAAAGTCGTCTTCCTGCTCGACTCGATCGCTTTTGGAGACTCGTTCTTGTTCGAGGGGTCTTCTCTTTCACCTACCTTCGTCTTGGCATCGAAAACTCGGCGTCGAAAATGAAGCCGGAGTGCCCCTTTAATGAAAAATGTTTTTCAAGTATCTGTCTGCAGCACATCTTCCTTTCTGGCTTCATGAATCGAGCACGTAAACCGTTCAGCGACAATTCACCGAAATAGACAATGGAGCAGCTAGCCTAGAAATTGTACAATTCCAGTGCCCGCCGTACGTTGAAGTCTACCAACTTACTGTGTCTTGTAATCACTTTTGGACACGGCAGTTATCTCTCTCTACAATCGACAGACAGCAATAAAGACAATTATAATTATGGCGTCAAAGCTCTAGATGATCCGGGCAATCCAGGGCAACTGATTCGCACGATTCCATGAACAAATCACGCCATGCCGCTCAGATATGTTCAATCCTACATGTTCCAAATGTCTCCCACACATCACGCTTGCTGGCAAATCATAGCCATGCCGAGCCAATACACCGAAAAAGGCATTTGGGTTGTTGCCAATTTCACGGTAGTCTCATCGTGTGAGGAGCAGTATTAGTAAAGTCTTGTAAATAATCTTGGATGCTGCAATAGTACCTCCGCACCCGACAGACAACGATAAAGATTATTATTATGTGGCGTCAATGTTGTAAACGATTCGGCCAATCTAGCATACCCAGGAGGGATTGACGCAATGCGGATTGTTAGGGTGTTTGGGGAATTATGTAGCTTATATGAGTCCCTGTAAATTTTCATGACCCGTCACAGGATTGAACAACTACCACGCAGAGGTGATGAGCAGATAGATAATGCCCACCCTTCAAGAAGATGTCGACAGGCCACTCACAGATTAATGTAAGACATGTAACGAGCACGGGAAATATGTTCAATGGCGGTACAAGCAACACCCACGAAGAGAACGCTCTCTGTGTCTCATTTCTGGATTCCAAATCTCTTTGACAATTACCGTACTTGGTAGGAGACCACTGCTGTGTGTAATTGGGCTATAACACTGTTATTCTTCAATGACAATAATATGTAAATATCGTTACACTGTATTTAATAAAGCGATCACTCTCTCCTTCCGTATGCTGTAAATGACATCAAGAGTCGTGAAAACTGCCACCCGCGAATCAGCAAGTTGTACATACGCGTTTTTCCCATGTTGAAGCCGATCACAGTTGTGAAAGGCGTGCAACATGTCAATCAAAAAGTACAAACGTATCTTACATTTGGCTTCGGCACCCAAATTGGTATAAAAGGCGACAAAAACAAGTGAAATACCACAATATCTCGGCGTCGCAATCAAAGCTTGCTTCAAGCTCACGGCTGAGTCTATTCCACGAAGTTAGAGAAGAAAGATGAAGAACCTTGTGATTGTTCTGTTTGGTTTGGCCCTTGGGGCTGGATTCTCGCTGACAGGAAGCGAGGCAAGGGACACCTTGCCAGGTACTCCCCACGGTACACCTGCAGTTGATAAGCCGGAGATGGACCAGAAGACATCTGTGCAAGAATTGGTTTCTTCCCTTACCAACAACCTTTTGGAAATGTCTTCGCAAGTGGATAGCGTCTCGTGTCCTATCGAGAGGCAGAAGTTCGGCTACCACTGCGGTACACTTCCAGCCTCTTACCAAGCGTTTATAAACTACCGTTGTGAATGCCGGGAAATGTACAGAAACGTTGTCAAATACTGCCCAGAGCTACCCGAGATCTGAATGCAATAAGTTTCTACTTTTGCTGCGGCTGTGTGGACGTGAATGATCACTAAGCACTCGGACGTGCTTTCAGTCATATTGTGATCTTGTCGCCATCTGATCACGGTTTCAACCTCGCCCAAGTTCTCTGACATCTCTTAGGTTTAGAACCTCATACTGCTTAGAAATTCTCGCAGCCGGTTAGAAATGAATAGATGTTCACTATTTTTGTGCACATTGAACTGCAGTGAATCGTATATTTGTGTTCTCTCCGCTCTCTTTGCACATTTCCACCAAGCCTTTTTGTTCACATAAACTTGTAGTACAGTACTATCACGAAGTCCAATATACTCTGAGCACTTTTAGTTCACGTGTTGACGTTGCGGACGTGTGGATATGTTTGTGTATGTGAAAGCCTTCGGTGTGATTGGTTGTAAGAGGAAAGGGGATTGGCTGATGTTCAACATCTGGCTCTTCCCATTGCCATCATGAAACACAGGCAAGTAGAGCCTGCATGACGGGGCGAGTATCCTACCGTACATAAGTTCACCATACTGAGAAGAAGAAGGCCGAACCTGATAGCAATTAAAAATAAGTTTTCCAAAGCCAGATTTAAACCGTACGTTCAACATACAAACGTGGAGATTTTCTTGTTGAAATCCGACCACAGGTACCTGTACATTGTTGGTGCCCTGGACGTACACTCCCAGGACACTTGGTGCAGATACTGCTGGACGTACACATTGACAAAATTGATATTCATTGATGCAATCCAAAACGCGTCCAGACCCAGGGTAGGGGTCAGCAAGTAATGTTCGGCTGTTCACTACTTAATGCCTCACATAATGCTTTAGTAATGCCCTAAAACAAAAAGCATATAATGCTCGTATAATGCTCGGAGATAGTCAGTAACACACATCAAACATGATTATAAAAACATGACAATCAAAGGACAACCGGCGGAATATTATTAATTCTGAATGAGGGAGAGTGTGTGGGTGTATGTGTGTGTAATGGTGTGGGCATGTGTGAATTTGGCATTTAAGTCCCAGCTTTATTCTATCATTTACGCCGGAACTGCTGCTGCACAGCACCAAGTCTGAAGACTTGTCAACTAATACTTACTTCACGCTTGTACCTGACTCTTGCGCTATGATACCCCTCAGAATTTCCCACCTTGCTCCCCCTTATGTCCTGGCTGCCCGTTTTTGATCCATCTGTTGCCTGATGATCGTAGTAATACGTGAAACTCAGAGTTGTAACAAAGCTTCCAATCCCTCTCTTGTGTAATTCTGAATCACCAATTTCCGTTACATACATGTACAATCTTCCAACTCCTTACCACAGGAATGCTGACATTTGAATTCAGCTTTCAGTTTTCTTGCTCTGCACATGAATCTCAAATAGCCCCTGGCGGATAATGCTCAAACAATTGCCATGGTTCTCTGGAGCACCATAAAGTACAACAGCACAGCTTTCCTCGTGATCCAGTCGGTGCACTATTATGTTGTTGGGTGGAGACAGTCATGCCACATTACATCAAAGGATGCAACGCTCAAGCCTGGTCAAACTGCGGGGTACGCCAGCTTCAACGTTTGAGTGGAGCCACCTTCTTCAATTCAATGCACTGTTTAGCGATATGTTTTCCATACGCATGCACCTCGCTGGAACATGCATTTACATGTACATGTAGTGATGTGCATCATACGAAAGATGCTCCTAAAAGAATAAAACATCAAATCAGACGTCCGTTGCACGCTGATTGTCGGTAATACAGACATACTAGTACACTCAGTCCGGCCTGGGAGCATTACGGGTGGGTTCATCTGACAGATGATGGCGAACGACAAGATTATCTGAGATTTCTCGAGGGGCTTCTGGCTATGTGTCAGTTGCGTGGTAGTGTAAGTAGCGCGTTGATCAGTACAATCGCTTATTATGACCTATTGTTTGGTCTTATAGTGCTTTCGGGTTATGGTGGCTTCCCTCGTTACCCAATGCTATATTGAAAATTGAAATAACGTCACTCATTTACGTTCGATGGTAACAAAACACAACAAGGATTCGCGAGGTTAAACGCCCTTCAGTTGGTTATTCTCTCAAACGAAAAATATCCACATCAGTCTCGTCCTACACTGCCTGCGTACGTCAATGGCTGACGGTGAACGGTAGTGAGTGCGTGCTTTCGGCAAGAACACTCCGTAAGTTGCGCTGTTGATCATGCAGAGTATGTCCATCCGTTTCAGGTCCTGTGGCTGTGGTAGGCTCCCATCAACGTATGACGCACGTTTCCGTTTAGCGGTAATCCTGGCGTTTCATGAGATATTGGAATTAACTCAAACGCTCAACAACATGAAACCATAATGAAACATGTTTAGGGAGGTTTAAGTGGCGATAAAGGCTGAACTGGAACGATTCAGTATTAAACTGACCGTGGCAGCAAGGATCACTGACTGACACTTTCTTGGCACAGTATGCATACGTCATGTATAATGCCTTACTTCTGTGATACAATTATGATGTGGACAGGGGCCCATGCTTGAAGAATGATACTTGGTTTTTCACGCCCAACACGAATTCCAACTTGTTTGTGTGACATGGATGGTGATGGTCGTATATGGGATCAGGCAATATAGTACATGTACTACGATCCGCAGAGGGGTACCAAAGTGATTGGAGATCCCCCTCGCGAGCTGGGTATAAAAGAACACGACCACAACAGTTGCGTCAGGTAATTCCTTGAAACATTTCGTAGAACGTTTCCGATCAGTACTCTGCGTTGCTTCGCGACCCGCACAGCAGGAAGATGAAGAACTTGTCAACTTTTCTGTTCGGTTTATCGGTGGTGGCTACTTTCTGCCTGGCCGCTAGTAATGCTTTGTGGATTCCGGACGATATTGCCGGGTTCACTGAGGATTTATCGTATCAGAATCTCGGCAAGCCTGGAACAGGGCGCAATGATAGACTGCAGGCGTTGTTTCTGGGAAAGTTTGCAAGTGCTAAGTGTAGCCAAGCGATGCTGGACTACGTGTACGTCTGTGACGCCATTCCAAGACGCTACTCGGTGTACGAGAGGTTGCCGGAAATTTGCCAGACGAAGTACGTTGAGCTTGTAAAATTATGCCGATTCCTTGAACTGCCAAAGCAAATGGCTTATCGCTGAGTGCATATCATATCATCACCATTCCCTGTACATCATTGCTATCTCTCCATCACAAAGGGTGAGCTTGCACTTGCCTTTTCACCACTCTCAAACTGGTAGATACATGTAAAATAATGATAATGGATATTTTTAGTATGTTAATTTTAGCCAAAGCAGTCGCGCTTCCTTGGGTCTTTGTGCATGTCTCCACACATCCGCTGATGACCTGTTTCTCGGATGCTCACCATCTGCGGCTGTGTCTTCGGACAACCGCAGGTAGCTTCACTCACCTTATTTCGAATTAACCTTCTTTGCATTTATCTGCTCACCTTTACATTTGCATGTCTCCACGCCAAACCCACACTTCACTCTCATCGCAGTATATACATTATACATGTGCGCTTTCACAAATTCTCTTGCTCCTTCGGAGATAATAATAATATTTCGCCATAGTCATACCCTGGGCGCGGGCAGCGTGTTGTATTCGCTCACTTTTCTTCGGCTTTCTCTTCGCACTTTGCTCGCTATCATTATTGTCAGACTGGCGCAAGTAGTTTTTGAAGTGTTGTCGTAATTGCGATACTCAGCAGTAGCTCATCCCCTTCTGGGGCGCGTGGTCAGGAACCAGTAGATGTGTGTAAGGCAAGGTTGAAAATTAATAATGACTATTGTGTGTGTCTGCGTGTGTGTGTGGGGGGGGGGGGGTGTGGGGGGGGGGGGGTGCGGGTGGGTGGGTGTTTGTGTCTGTGTATGTGAAACTTATCTTGCAATGCCGGAAATAACGGATTTCATTGTTGTATGTGTGTGAGCGTGGGTGTGTTTTGTCTCAGATTTTAGGTGAGCGTTTTGGGGAAGGATGGTAGAAAGCTACCCTGAACAGGGCAGAGTCGTTTCGAACCATCCTCACGTTCACAGCCCTTTTTAATAGTCTGTAAAGACGACTTTTGAAACGGTCGCAAGCCATGTGACACCAGGTGTCACACTAATTTTGCTAGATTATGACCATAGAGACCAGGGAAATTTTATTAGTGGATATCCCTGTCTTCAAACTCCCAAGGTGCGAATGCGATTGATACCTGCATGTACTTGGATTTCGTTTGAGGCTCATAAACACTTGGCAACGTACTTGTACGTTCGACAATACGATTAGAACGAGCATAAAGAGCGCAGTGTTTATGAAGTACAATATGTGAGCGGACAAGGTAGCAATGGAACGTTAGCTGCATGACATCATTTTGAGATACACGCGTTTGAAGTTTGTCAAACTGTGGCATATTTTTACATAGATTAGAGGGCTCTATTTGCATCAAGCGCTTGTGCCTCGTTCAGCACAGGTCTGCAAGGTGCAGCACTCAACATCTGGAGTGAATCCGTTATGGCTGAAGGAAGATATGGCAGCTAGTTGTGCGACGGGTGGCATATCGACGGGCGAATTTGGAGGTGACGGCGATCAGCTGATAGCCCGCTGTCAGGTGCTGAGAGCGTTATGTTCATGTATGGTCCACTTGTAAGTTGTAGTGTTGGCTAGATTCAAGTGATTGCAGAGAGTGTGAGTAAGTCTATCCGCTCCAACACGTTCTTACCAACAGTACAGTCATGTATTCAATACGTGTACATGTATGTATGTATTTTCTACCTGGATACTTACATGATTGTGATAAAACCTTCAGCAGCCTTCAAAAGTCTTCATTGCAAGTGGAGTCCTCAACAACAAAATAATACACGTAGAAGAGGATTATTACTATTATGTACTACTTTCCATAGCGCATGTGTTCCTTCCCCCAATCTCATCCATGTCACTTTTACACCATCCTGATTTCCCAGAACCCATAAAGGTTGTTTCCAACCATAAACACCTGGGAATAATGCTTGATGATCGTCTCTCTTGGTCTTTCCATATTGATGCTCTTTGCAGCCGTTCAAGCTCTGCCCTAGGTGTTATACGTCCCCATTGTTTCCATCTTCCTTTCAAATGTAAAATTTTGTTTTACAAACTGTACATCCTGCCTCTTTTCATGTACGCTGCTGTTAGCTGGTGTGGCTTGTCCTCGGTTCTCGCTGAGCATCTCGAAATCCACCATAGAAAACTTCTTCGTATCCTGTTTAGTCTACCCCCTCTCTACCCTTCTGCTTCCCTGTATGTCCTTGCAAATGCTTGCCCACTGTCGACCCACCGTCAAAAATTAATTTGCACTTTTGCTCACAAATTTAAACTAGCTCTACATCCTCCTCATCTTAACGTGTATAACTGGTTCCGAATCACAGATGGCTCCCAGACAAGATGCTCTGTTGCCCTCCCCTTGGCTAAAACGTCCTCCCTTGTACGCTCTCCACTCTTTGTTGCTTACTCTGCTTGGCTTGCGCTGCCCGCTACTACGCGCAATGCCAGTACCCTGGACGCATTTAAATCTGCTCACTAGATTCACCATCACCTGTCCCTCCCATGCTTCTCCGTCTTGACCATTACTTTTCTTCTTTTATTCACCATGGTTGGTTAACACCCACATCTCCCGTACTGGCTGATTTTCTTCTCATGCCATGAGGTGTTGTCTATAATAATAATAATAATGTGCATGTAAGCATTATACAATGTAAATATAATGTTAGTTTAATTAGCCATAAGCACCGCGACATGATTTCTGACAAGCAGGGAACACTTCATCGCCTCCGGTCTGTAATCGGCTTTACCCACAAGTCATTGCACGAGTCATAACGGAAACCTGGCAACGGGAGCACTGCGCTCCTTTCCGTCGTCTTTGGTGAGCACTTCGTGCAAAGCTAGCTGTGTTTCTTAGGGAATTTGGACCTTGACTCTGCTTTCATGTTTATGTCTTGTTCACCAGACTTCACCGTGGCCAATACACCCAGTCACTCTCAGCATCCCCTGATTTAACCTAACACAAAGCAGGGTCGAAATGGCTATCTATTCGGAGATTGAGCACATCAATCTTCATAGGATGGTCACTGTAACAGACGTAGTCAAGTACATTTAATTTCATTTTCATAAACACTTCATAAACGTTTCTAATTGTCCGCAAACTCCAACGCAGCCATTTCCAGTACACCTTTAGGAAACTTCACTTCTCAACTCCGAAAACGGTCTCTTCACTGCGATTAAAATTAAAATTAGGATTTACATTACAATAGCTATAAAGAGAACAAATTCTGCTATCATCGCCACACTACAACAAAGTCATGAAGGTTTACCAAAATCGATTTTCTTGTCCCAATCATCAGTGGAAAGCCGTGACTGAAGAATAACCATGCCAAATCAATAATTTATATACATTCAATAATGTGTTACGAGAACAAAACAGAGTGCTAAAATTGTTGTCTCCGCGTCGATTATGTACATTACACCAATTTTTTGGGCCATGCACACCATCAGGGTAATGACGACTTCATACATGTAAATGCTCCTAAGTAGCCTGTTATGTACATGACATCCATGTACATGTACATGTATAGTCCGCTTCGTGGGAAACTACCATTTATTTTATTTTTCCTCGTTTGTTTTTGTGCCTGACCAAAATATATGCAGCTGTCCTACACACCACTACAAGTATACACAATCAGGCAAACCACACGCCAAAACATTCAAAGGTCACACGAAGCGACTTCTGAGGTGAAAGATAGAACTATCCTTCAACATTTCCAATAATTTATAATAATTATACTTGGCCGAAACAGTCTGGCTGTCTGCATCATTGAGAAATAATTATACCGGTATTTCACCCTTTATATTCCGTTATTGGCATCTATCTAGCTTTAGTTTTATTCCAAGCAATACATGGCTGGGGCGACCAATGACCACTTTCCGTGGCGAGTGCAGTGTTTGCTAGCCATCCACGTACATGTATTTGCCTTTGGCAAATCAATAAAATCAACTGAAATTAACTTTGGCAAATCAATAAAATCAACTGAAATTAAATGAATTTTAAAACTGTAAACCTGGGGGACTGCAACCACATGCACGTTGGGCCCTTCACGCATGCTCGACTGACTTGCTCAAGAACGCTAGAGAGGAAATAGTACTCCAGAGCCCAACCCCGCAACTCATGCACAACCAGTATCGTTCACGACACCAAGCACATAAACAACTGGAACGTACATGTATCTTGCAATTTAGATTGGAAACTGTAGTTAATATACACAACAATACGGGTGCGGACAATGATGTGAGAGGCAAAGAAAGGGTGAGCGAGTAAAACACAGCTGTGGTGCTGAAGATGTATCGAATAAGAGCTAAAACAGAAAGCATTCGAAACAAATTATGCCAGTACAGTGCGAAGACCATATTGCTGTTGGTTGTAATGAGATGATGGGACGATAATAATTATAACTTCTAACTAAATCCACACAAGTATGGAAAAGTATCGACGTTCATCATGGCATGTACCAATTAGCGCATTGGAAGCAACCAGTCCGTAGAGGCGCTGTGTTCCTCATTGCCTGGGCAAGTGAGGGCAATGGAACTCTGCCAGGGTTCGGTATCCCTGCTGGCATTGAGGGCTGAGACGTATGAATTGATCGTGTGACGTTGGGGTAGGCCCACATTGACGTTCATAAAGGACTGTGTGGTGATAACAGTCACCATTGCTGTTCACGTAGGAAGCCATGTCCACAAGGTTCTTTGCAAGTGCAGCAACCAACTCTTGAACAGCTACGCTTTTGTCGGCGGACTGGGCCTCGACACCCCAACGTGCCTCACTCTCAGTGATATCAGACAGAACACTTGGTTTAGCATGAGCCACTCCAAGTGAGAAGCAAGCCACCATGGACACACCAAGCAGAATCATTGTGAGATTCTTCATCTTCCTACGACAGCTTGGAAGTCTACTTCAAGAGGGTCAGAAACTTGGTGCGAGCGAGATACTGCGAGGCTAAGATATTGTGATTTCGACGTGGTGAAGTCCTTCTTTTATACCGGGTGAAAGTACCACTGAGGAGGTGTCGGCGCAATCATGAACAGGTTACACACTATCAACAGACATATCCGCACACAGTTGGCATTAGTTATGGGCAGATGACATGCACAGGCGAATTTTGGAGTTATGCCACCTGGTGGAGACAATTTCTGTTTCGCCGTACCACGCCAAGTCAAGCATGTTATTTAACAAGAAAATTAGCAAGATTCAGTATGACGACGCGGATCAGTAGCGCCAACGAGCTTTAATACTGTTCATCTAGATGTATATGTAGAATACTGTACCAGTAATGATAAGTGAGTGCTGCAGAGAACATACATGTAGGACATCTTTGCACTGGAGATGTGCATTCCACGTAGAACGAAACTGACGGCCAACCGTATTACTATTAGGTGCATAGGCTAGGCACCGGCGGATAATGCTAGCATAATAACTAGCATAATGACCCATGTGGGGAAGACCGGCACTGCCCTAGCATAAAGCCTCCAAATGTGACCTTGTCTAGCACAATCGATGTGTGAAACTAGCACTACGTCCAGATGAAAGTGTATGCTGGATGCCACCGTTGCCAGAAGCGTGTTTGGCACTGTTTGCTGCGTTTACCATGGTTTACGGAGTTGTTCAAACTGCACTGACTTGTACTTGGAGCTAAATATAGCATTGTGCACACTTTTTGCAAATTTGATTTCCAAATTTGCAATGCTTGTCTTGAAGTTCAATGTCAATCCCGCTTTAGTGTTATGTTTCCACCGTGTTTGCACTGTGATACTGCCATATTCCGAGTGACTGCATAGGGAAGTCATTATTTCCCACCGCATGGATTGACATTTTTGTAGCACTATCGGCACTGCTAGCATTATAACTAGCATAATCGCTCCAAATAACTAGCAGTGCTAGTAGCACAATTTCCTCATATAACTAGCATTATCCGCCGGTGCCTAGCATAGGCGTAAAGTTAGCGCTTAGTGAGTACTGCACATACATGCACTTCAAGTACACAAAGTGTCTGTAGTCTTTCTCCTCATTTCAAGTACCGGTACATGCAGATATGGAGTCCTCAAGTGTGATAATAATTATGACTGTAATACAGTAAAACCTGTCAAGGCGACCACTCGGATAAGGCGACCACCTGTCCTGGAAGACCACTGCAACCGGGACAAAGGGATGCTATTTCCAGTCAAATGACCCTGGATAAGGAGACCATCTGGTAACGGAGACCACGTTTTGAAGGTCCCTTGAACGGTCGTCTTAGACAGGTTTCACTGTACATGTACATGTACCTGTTGCAGCAGTGATACATGTACATGGCGACATAGTAGGAAATGATTACAGTACAACTAGTCCTCCTTGTAGCTATGTTAAAACTGCTGTCTCCGACAACGTTTGTTTTCAAATATAATTGTGTAGATGCCTTTCACGGGAATATCAAGGGTGGAAATGCGTGTATGTAAAAAATGTTTTGAGGTGTTGAAGGATAGTTCTAGAAGAGTGAAAGACGTTTAAACCGGATCTAAAGTGTACGGAAAGGACTTGGTTTACGACTTCGACAACATAATAATTGTGTCGCGTAACTGAGTGTGGTTTTATGTGCAAGGTATGCAAGGTAGTTATAATTATGTATATCCAATCTCCAATGTAATAGTACTGCAACCCCAACCCCAGAACTCATGCACAACCAGTATCGATCATGTGACAACGGACACAAGCAAATGGCACGGAAAAGTTTTTTTCAATTTAGTTTGCAAACTTTGTTGAGTATACCCAACAATACGGGTGCGGACAATGATGTGAGAGTCAAAGAAAGGATAAGAGAGTGAAACGTGGTCAAACTCTTAGGCGCATGTACATGTAATAGGCGAAATTGCTGTGCAAAAAACTTAGAAAGGAAACGAAGCTAAGCTAAGTCAGGATGAAGCACTGTACAAATAATCACAGTTGTAGTGCTGAAGAGATCTAGAAAAAGAGCTAAAACAGAAAGAAGCATTCGAAACAAATTATGTCACTGCCGTGCGAAGACCATACTGTTAAAGGGTGTAATGAGCTGATGAAACGATAGCTTCTAGATCCTCTCCAGTATAGGAAAGCATGGATGATCATCATGCTACGTACCAATCAGCGACGTCCACGCATCACAAGCAACCAGGGGGAGTGCTGCGTTCCTCATAGCCTGGGCAATGAAGGGCAAAAGTGCTCTCTAAGGGTTGCGTAGTGCCCCTGGCACTCAGTGGTGAGACGTGCATAAGCATGGAATGACTTCGGGACAGTTCCACATATCTGTTCGAAAAGGTGTGACCGGAACCGACATTCACGGTCGTAGTTCACCACGGCAGCCAAGTCCACAAGGTTCTTCGCAACTGCAGCAGCCAACTCTTGAACAGCTATGCTTTTGTCGGCGGACTGGGCCGCGACAGCCCAACTTGCCTCATTCTCGGTGATATCAGACAGAACACTTGGTTTAGCATGAGCCAGTCCAAGTGAGAAGCAAGCCACCATGGCCACGCCAAGCAGAATAATTGTGACGTTCTTCATCTTCCTACGAAACCTTGGAAGTCTACTTCAAGAGAGTCAGAAACGTGGTGTGAGCAAGATCTTGCGAGGCTAAGATATTGTGATTATGACGTGGCGAAGTCCTTCTTTTATACCCGGTGGAAATACCACTGAGTACACTGGTATATTATGCAGTGTCGGCGAAATCATGAACAGATTAATAACTTATTATACTATCAAGAGACATATCCGTACACAGGTGGCATTAGTGCTGGGTAGATGACACGCACAGACGAATTTTGGGCATATGCCACCTGGTGGAGACAATTTCTGTTTAACTATGTGACGTCAAGTCAAGCATGTTGTTCAACGATCGCTTACTGCACGGGGACGGCTTTTGAATAAACTGCTAAGAAAATTAGCACACTTCAGTATGACGACGCGGATCAGTAACATTAATTGTTCATCAAAACGTAGAATACCAGTAATGATAAGTGAGTGCTGCAGAGGACATAGGATAACTTTAAACTGGAGAAATGCATTCCAAGTAGAACGGAACTGACGGCCAACCCGATCATGTACATGTACATGTACATAGGCATTTAAAAGTAAAATCTGAGCTTAGTGAGCACTGCACATAGACTGATATAGGTACTGTTTGGCCATGGAGTCCTCAAGTGTGATACAGTCAAACCTGTCAAGGCGACCACTCCTATAAGGCGACCACCTGTCCTAGAAGACCACTGAAACCGGGACCAAGGGATGCTATTTCCAGTCAGACCCTGGATAAGGAGACCACCTTTTGAAGGTCCCATGAGCGATCGAATAGACAGGTTTCACTGTACGTAAAACCTGCTGTAGCAGTGATCCCCCATGCGTGCAGTGCCAGTTCGGATAAATTGCACACATCGTCTAACCCGAAGCCTGCAGTGTAGGTGCAAGCAATGACGTGTTCTACATGTTATATGTCACCAACAGCAGAAGTTGCTTTTCTTATTCATGTCTTCTCCGTTTGCGTCCGGTACGCCGGGTACGGACATTGAGCGTTGTTGTTTACCACGGAAGCCATGTCCACAAGGTTCTTCGCAAGTGTAGCAGCCAACTCTTGAACAGCTACGCTTTTGTCGGCGGACTGGACCGCGACACCCTAACTTGCCTCATTCTCAGTGATATCAGACAGAACACTTGGTTTAGCATGAGCCACTCCAAGTGAGAAGCAAGCCACCATGGCCACGCCAAGCAGAATCATTGTGAGATTCTTCATCTCCCTACGAAAGCTTGGAAGTCTACTTCAAGAGAATCAGAACCTTGGTGTGAGCAAGATACTGCGAGGCTAGGATATTGTGATTTCGACGTGGTGAAGTCCTTCCTTTATACCCGGTGAAAGTACGACTGTGTATACTAGATGCAGTGTCGGGGCAATCATGAACAGGTTACATACTATCAACAGACATATCCGCACACAGATGGCATTGGTGATGGACATGCACAGACGAATTTTGGACATATGCCACCTGCTGGAGACAATTTCTGTTTACCCACGCCAGGTCAAGTCAAGCATGTTATACAATCGCGTACTGCATGCGCACGGTTTTTAAATAAATTGCAAGAAAATTAGCATGCTTCAGTACGACGACACTAACTGTTCATCAAAATCTAGAATACATGCAGGGTCCAGCGGATTCTACCGGTAGAAAAATTGGCAGAATTCGGTACTTTTTCTGGTAAGTTTCATGCATGTTTGGTATGTGGAAAAAGAAATGAAGCAGAATTCTAGGAATTGCCCGCCATAAGGTTTGTATGGTTCTGCCAATTTCACTGCTCTTCGAGCAGAATCTGCCACCTTTTCGAGCAGAATCCGCCGGTCCCTAAATACCAGTAATGATAAGTGAGTGGTGCAGAGAACATACGATAACTTTAAACTGGAGAAATGCATTCCAAGTAGAACGGAACTGACGGCCAACCCGATCATGTACATGTACATAGGCATAAAGTGATATCTGAGCTTAGTGAGTACTGCACACACAATCGAAGTCATGTAGATATCGATACCATTTGACCATGTACTAGTAGTGAGTCCTCAAGTGTGATAAGTAAGTCGCAATTCCTGTTGTAGCAGTGATGCGTGCAGTGCCAGTTCGGATGGTGCGGGAGATCTTATGTTGTAGTTACCGGGACCATGATCTTGTCTTTTAGTTATACGCTAGAATATAAAAGATTATATGGAACACAAATGCTGAAGGGCTAGACTGGAATTTCATGCACCATGCCCCACTAGCTCCATCCTACACACACATTGTACATGTCTCGTGGATTTTAACACGTATTGTAGATGCAATGGACACGTGAGATGTGGCATGGGGGAGATGCAGGTATACGAGTACTGCATGACCAAGCTATCAAAGGTAAGGCACACGATCATGTAGAGTGAGTGAGATGTACGAATGTTTACCAGAATACTTCATTCCAACACTTGGAACATCGAGTTTGATGATCACTACGCTGTCAATTTCCAATGCTAGTGCAAGACACGTACACCGTCTATCATTCAATTAAACAATTTTGAACAATTGACGTGCAATCGATACAACATTCCTACTGCTAGTGATAGTACTGGTACTGTACATTTTTGTGTCGCCAATGGCACCTGGAACACGTGCAGCAAGATAACACTCGAATACACATTGTGTGTGTTTAAGTGCAATCTTGCTGCACGTCCTCTTACATGACTGTACTTACTTCCTAGTGGAAATACAGTACCGGCACACTCGCATATACATTATAATTAGATGTGCACTTGCCTGGAGGACGTGCATGTGGAGTTGTTGACTGGAGCAGCACTTCACTCATACATCATCACAAGTACAATGTATACACACATACAGACATAAACACATACACACATACAGACATACAGACATACAGACATACAGACATGCACACATACACACATACAGACATACACACATACACACATACACACATACAGACATACAGACATACACACATACACACATACAGACATACACACATACACACGGATGTACATGTACAATGTACTTGTACACGCAACCACACAACATCGTGCATGTACAAGTACGAGCACACATGCATACTGTATGCAACCCCTACTCGTAGGAGACTGTGGGGCTACTGGTGGTCACCCTATAGTGTCCATAGCGACTGCATGTTGAGTTAGTCATAATTATTATACATGTACATGTAAAGAAAAACCAACTCACGCAATCATTTTCATATTTACACTATCAGCCCGGATCATCCATTCGCGCTATGATCCAAGCTTGCAGCCTATATCAATCTTATCTTCTGAAAATTGTAGTCAAGTTGCTGTCTGATGATCGGCTTACACCGTGAAACTCGATGTTACAGAAGAAACGCTTTTGATCCCTCTCAAGTGTGTGTAAAGAAAAAGACTATAAATGTATTCTTGGCTCTCCATCCGAGTCCATACACGTACAGGTACCGTTAGATGCAGATAGAGGGAAGGTGGTTCTATTTCGCGAATCCAAACTGGAGTTTCTTTACAGTAACCAGATAACCAGCCTGTATCTCCAGGTCAGCAGCCACTGTGAACACCGGTGCTAACACATGGTTCACGTACCACCAGTGAGGACTCCATTTCCACACGATAAAAATGCTCTGATCTTAACCATTCATCCCCCATTTAGCATCCTGCTGTATGATACAATAATCAGAATCGTGTCATAGAGATAGCAATAGTGAGTACATGTTTTATGGTTATCGATACTGTAAAGCGTGACATTTTCGCGGCGTTTTTAGTTCGCGTTTTCAGAATCCGGACAGGTTTGCGAGGTTTTAATTTTGCGATTGCAGAATGGCATTCTTGCTAAACCTTTCATGGATCTCCTTTTCGCGCTGTCTCAATTTCGCGATTTCCACGCGGTCGCGAATTTCGCAGAAATTTGACCATCGCAATAATTTCACGGTTTACAGTACGTTTGAGGGATTGAAAAGGGAAAGGTACATAGACTGTCTGAGCCAGGACCCGAACCAGGGACCTTGGCTATGAGCCAGCGATGCTCTGACCACGGAGGTACAGATATTTTGAAATCGTCTTCCAAGCAGCGAAGTCTATTATACTCGTCCGACTTCGTATCTCACGCAGGGAGCCCCAATGGATCACATATTCAAAGGTCCATTTGAAGAATTCTAGTTTGTGCATGAAGTGTGTGGGTACAGCGAGGGCTGCATCAAACCAGCCTATGTAGAAAATGTTGAACGGTCTCTGCTGGGATGACTGCTACACCGTAGCTCAGTGGTCATAGCATCGCTGGCCTCAAGCGAAGTGCATTTTCCCCTGTGTGAAATGCCCGGAGTTATGAAACTTTACTACTTAACTCCAAAACGCTCTCTTTACCGCGATTCAAATTTATATTACACCAAATTTTAATCGCAGTAAAGAGATCTTTTGGCAATAGAATGCCCTGTATTCTCTTAGGCACAAACCCACCACAGGCGTGACATTGGAATTCTAGATGACTAGAAAGCGTCCGCGACGTCATGCCAAGGCGTGCTGCTTCACTGTCAAATTTATGTCCACTCTTGCGAATGCTGTAAGTGATCGCTAAACAATATGCTGGACATGACTCCCCCAGGAGGCGTATTTCCAAATTAATTGTCTGTGCGTGCCACCTGCTCAGTGCTAATGAGTAGTTATGCCATGTGCACATCGTCTCGTTTTCTTCTGATAGAATGTAACCTGTTCATGATCACGCCAACACCTCAACTAGTATTATCTGTGGTGTTTCCACCGTGTTTCCACCGGGTATAAAAGAAGGCCTTTACCATGTCAAAACCACAATATCCCAGCCTCGTAGTATCTCGCTCACACCAAGATTCTGATTGTCTTGCAGTTGACTTACCCAAGCTGTCTTAGGAAGATGAAGAACCTCACAATTATTTTGCTTGGCGTGGCCATGGTGGCTTTCTTCTCCTTTGAAATGGCTCATGCTAAACCGAGTCATTTCTTCGACATGCCCGCTGATGCCTCAAATCACGAGGATATGGCCCAGCCCGAAGCCGTGGACAATACCGCAGCCGTCCAGGAGTTGGCTGCTGCACTTACCAAGAACCTTGTGAACATGGCTTCACACGTGGTGTCGAGCTGTCCCGGCCAGAAAAACTTTTACGGGATGATGTGTGGTGGCCTACCAATGTCCGTCCGTTCCTTCTCCCTTCTCAACGACCACTGCAGGCAGCAATACAGAACCCTTGTCGAATATCATTGCCCTCTCTTGCCGAAGATGTGAAGATCCCAACGCCTCAATGGATGCTCCTGCTGTGTGTAAGTCTGTTCATCAGCAGGGGGTCGTTTATTTTACGACTCCCTAGTCATCATTACGTAGTAATGTATGATCGCCATCCGCACTCTCTGATAATTTTAACAGTCATCATCTCATCATGCCAACAACAATGTTTTTTCGCACAGCAATGACGTCCTTAGTTTGAGATGCTTCCTTTTGTTTTAGCTCTCATCCATTATCTCTTCTGCACTACTACAACTCTAGTAGGCTGTACAATGTATCAACTTTATTGTCAGCTTCTTTATCTCTGTTTCCTCCCATTGACATCATTGCACATGCACGTTAGACGTTACGCCAGTTTCTCCGCTCTTATAGTCAGAAGCCGTATTGTCGTATGATCCCACCACGGTTGTTGTTCGACAATGCTGACACGTTCCACTCCCGATTGCTGGTGGCCTTGTTCACGTGAGCGATACTGGTTTGGCATGATTCGTGGGGCTGGGGTTGGGAGTTAGAGCACACTAACCTATAGTTCTGCTATTGACACTGTGTTCCTTTGCATGTCAGACGAACATACTGGCAGGACCTATTTTCACACTACATGGACATTGGAAAGTGATCGTGATGGACTTGTTCTAGGTGCAATTGATCAAACAAAATACTACCGTAGAAGTAGAACAAGTAGTAGAAATGCTATACCAATTGCATAATTATAGACTCGGGTGGAGGGCCATGGATTTATAGGAAGAAAAAAGGACCAATGAACGGCAATATTCTATACCCGGTGGAAATACCACGGAGTACACTAGGTGCTAGGGGTGTGCGGATAATGCTCGAAAAGGTGGCAGATTCTGCTCGAAAAGCAGTGAAATTGGCAGAACCATGCAAACCTTATGGCGGGCAATTCCTCGAATTCTGCTCCATTTCTTTATCCACATGCCAAACATGCATGAAACTTACCAGAAAAAGAACCGAATTCTGCCAATGTTTCTGCCGGCATTGTCCGCATATGCCTATTATGTGGCAGTGTCGGCACACTCATCAACAGCTTACACACTATCAAGATAACCAACCACACACAGGTGGCATCAGTGATGGGCGGATTGTAGGCACAGGAGATTTGGATGCATGATGTTTAACTTTAATACTTAAAATGATTGCTAACTGCAGGCGCATGGTTTTGAATAAATAATCACAAGAAAATTAGCACGCTTCAGTATGACGACGTGGATGAGTAGCGCTTCCTGTATATCTGGAATATTGGTACCACTGCAATGCCAGGAAGAAACGGTTTGTGCCGCAGAGACCAGAGGACATAATGTACATGTACGTGTATATAAACTGTGGAAATGCACTCCGCGTACATGTAGAATGGAACTGACGGCCAACCGGATATTATAACTGTGCATAAAGTACAAGATACGTTATAGACTCCAACACAGTCCAAAATTGCAAAAAGACTAGACTGGACTAGAATCCTGTACCCCTCTTGGCGTCACTCCTCACCGTCTCACCGGCTCACGTAGTTCTACGGATTCAAACATGTGTCGGTAGCTGCAATGGACACGTGAGATGTTCCAAGTGGCAGATGCAGGTACACCAATTCTACATGACTGTACATGCTCTTGTTGAATATCACGATCATGTACAGTGACCTACTGACGGGTACTAGGATAATGCGTTCCGACACTTGGAAAATCGAACTTGATGATCACTGCGCTGTCAATTTGCAATGCCTGTGTGAAAAACAATTAGTAGTAAAGTATTCGAACAATTGACGAGCAATCGAAACATCATTGCTACTACTAGTTATACGACTGTGTTTGGGTCACCAATGGCACCTGTAACACTTGCAGCAAGGTTACACTTGAATGTATGTTACCTACATGACTTACATGTACATGTACATGTGCGTGGGAAACATGAATGCAGTGAAGGGGGTTTTCGGTCTTTGACCACTTTGTGGTGGATGTGATCTACTCACCTCCCACCGCTTGAGCTGCATCTGCGCCCTGATTCAAGAGGGTGGTGGCGTTCCTGCGGATGCGGAAAACGCGGCTTTCAGCCGAGTCTAACGCGAACGGTGAATTTGTTTACATGTGCACTTCAGTTAGTTGAAGGACGTGAATACACATTGATGATGGTCGCATTATTTGTATTGTATTGTATTTTATTATTTTACTTGGGCATTCCCAACAGACCCTAAGGTCTTCTTACAGGGTGCCCAAGATTAATGAAATTGTTAAGCTCCTGGCGAAATGAATTGGGGATATGATATCGCGAATCCAAGCGGGAGGTTCTTCCCGGTAAACCGGTAGCCACCCGGCATAGTCAGGACAGCCACTGCAAGCACCAGTGCTAAAACATGATTCGAATTATAACCCCAAGAGTTGGCTGCTGCACTTGCGAGGAACCTTGTGGACATGGCTTCCTACGTGAACGACCCAATGTGTAACTACCAGACCCACATGTTCAGAGTATCCTGTGGCGCTCTCCCAACGTCCTACCATCAGTTTTCCTGCTCAGCCATACGTGCCAGGAGAGGTACAGAACTCTTGCCGTCACCCATTGCACTAACCCGACCAGGCCGTAAAGGAAACATCGTCCCTACCGCTGCTTCGGCTGTGTGTGATTCGCTAATCCGTAATTTCCCGTACTTGCGTGGATGGATACAATGATTGCGGAACTCGCCTCATACTCTCAATGCACCACACAACAGCGGTTGGGCCTTCGCATAGCAGTGACAAGCTTAGTTTCGGATGTTTCTTTCTGTCTTAGTTCTCATCCATCATCTCTTCTGTACCACAACTCTAGTCAAGTTGTACAATCTTTGAAGGGACTTTTCTTAGCTCCGTTTCTGTTGACACATTTTGATGCACAGCAATTTCGCGTAACTTTGCACATGTAAGTTACATTTAAAACAAATCTACTTTGCAGAGACGTTTCGATGCCATTTGCTTGTGTCCGTGTTCACGCCAACGATACCGGTTGTGCATGAGTTGGGGGTTGGGGTTGAGGGATAGAACATGTGCTTAAAACTACCTCCACTGCAGGCTTTGGCAAGCCAGGAGTAGGCATCGGCGGATAATGCTCGAAAAGGTGGCAGATTCTGCTCGAAAAGCAGTGAAATTGGCAGAACCATACAAACCTTATCGCGGGCAATTCCTCGAATTCTGCTCCATCTCTTTATCCACATACCAAACATGCATGAAACTTACCAGAAAAAGTACCGAATTCTGCCAATTTTTCTGCCGGCATTATCCGCATATGCCTATCTATCGCCGTCATGATATTGGCCATCTGATCAGTACCCGTTTGGTTTGCGATATACATGTCAAAATAAAAGTAAAACTTCCAACAAGCAAGCAAACAAACAAAGGCCTGACCTACTCATGCGCAGCTCTGATTTCCGAAATATACAGTCATGTAATTCGCATCTCCAGGGAGTAGTAAAATACTGATATTATTCTACCTCCCCCTTATGACGCATTGCGTGTGCCTTGTGCCACAAGTACAAGGCACACGCATTATAGTTGTGGAATCTTTCGCGGTTCTCCGAAAAATCTGTACATACTAGCTCAGTCGGCATGAAATATTTACATGTACGTCACAGCTATCAACCAATCAGCGTTTAGGAGGTGACCATGATTGCGCCTTGCGCGCATGCTCCCTGAAAACGCATGGTGGTGCAAAGACCTTCCTTGGCTTGTGCTGTTCTTGGTGGAGGAGAAGTGCGGTCTTTCCCCTTTGTTTTATTCTCGACCTCCAACGCCCCACGTCCCTTGCTTTTCCTTGTACGCGCCAGCTAGAACCCCTGAGTGTACGCCGAAACCAGGATGCGGGCCCTGCCAATCTTGGTGAAATTGCCTTGCCGCTTGTTCCGCTAACGACCGTATCAAGTTAGAATAAAGGAAAGGTGAGGGGTCGTTCTCTTCTTCTCAGCCTGGACCAATTCATGCTCTTTCTGAATTTACTGAAATGAATGCTGAGTTGCAGGATATTTTCTAGTATCCCTGCTAACGTTCGCATTGGAAGCGGAGAGGGCGCTTTCCTTGGCCAGGCATTTACATTTCATGTATTCGTTTGTACTGAACGCGTTCTCTTCTCGTCCTCCGCTACTACGTTCTCTATGTCTTGTCAGGGTGCATGCAGGTTGTCGGAGGACAGCAATTCGTGCCGCACTTTCTGCCATCGTTAGTTTTCCTTTTTTTCTTGTTCTTGTTGCAGACGTGGTCGCTCCGTAGAATTTCGGAAGTTTGATGGCGGTCGCGTCCACTGGAGATGTTGCATCGACATTGCAGAAATTTCCCGTCGTCACCAAATGCACAAAATCGGCCAACGACCGACGTCCGTGCGAAACATCATTTCCGTGCACGTGCTAGATATGGTATGGTTCAGTGGTCATCAAGACGTGCGCTACTTGCCCTGTGCTATTCTCCGGGAGACCGCGCTCAATGACACCATTCGCTTTCTTTCTTAGCATGCGGAGCTCCAAGAATGTACCGGGGTAAGTAACGACCGCATCCTACACCGTGTCTAGCTTTGTCCAGACATTCTGAAAAGCCCCTGGTATCATATAAATAGTCTCGATTTCACGAGTATTCAATTATTTTATGGGTGCATAGCCATGGTTGCAGTGAATATGTTGGTAGCCCTTAGTTTCGCTCATTCTCCTCCAACCAAGAAACTCGTGTTGACAGTTTGAAAACACGTCGTGCATGCTTTGACCTCAACTGTCCTTTTCTCTTCCGCTTTCTATTCTGCTTTTCAACGTATCGGAGCCGGTATTCAATGACCCGCTGATGAAGTTGGCAAAGGTGCATTGTGGTGGTCTATTCCATTCGCCGTTTACCGCGCCGTCCCTATCCTCATCATGGGCCAGCGTGGCGTTCGTGTCCCGCAATGCCATGATTGTCTCTTGCAGCACCTACCGGCCGGCAGTTCGTCTTACCGCGAAGAATGTACTTGGGTAAGATTCAAACTATAATTGTAAGTTGTAATGGTAATTTATATTCACTAGCTCGAGGGAAAACTCTAACGGGAAAAGTCTGAAGAAAAAATTGACTGCCACCACCAGGACTCGAACCAGGGACCCTCTCTTGTAGCCAGCGATGCTCTAACCACTGAGCTATAGTGTAGTCGTCATCCCAGCAGAGACTATTCCACATTTTCTTCAGACTTCGTAACTAACACTTCCTGTGAATCTACACAGGCGGGTGGGACGCAGCCCTCACTGTACCCACACACTTCACGTACAAACTAGCACGCGGGGAGCCCCAAGTCATAACATATTGACTGGTTTGGGGGAAAGACGCAAACAGGGTAATTTATATATTTCTGGATTCTCCAGAGACGGGAAGGCGAGGGGGTCACCAGATCATCATTGAAACACACACACACACACACACACACACACATGAAACACACAAAAACCCACAAAGCATTAATTATCTTGAGCGTCGTTTTAGTGCATGCACTTGCAACGTAGATCCGAAAAATGCTCCACCATGTACAGATCACGACTGTGTGGTTGTTTTGCAGATCTGCACATAGTTAGCAGCCTGGTTTGTGGACAGAAGAGCTCACTGCATTATCACCTCTTAATGGGCCTGCCGGGTACATAGATAAAATTACGTCTCGTGCTGTAGATTACACGGTGTAGAGAAGCGTGGACTTTTACTAGTGTGCACAGCCATGTATGTCTAGGTGCACTGCGTTCACAAGGAGCAGTGACACATGACAAGTCCGACCCACAATGACATGCCAATTGGGGTCTGCATTACCTAGGAGGAGAATTTAATGAGACTCTGGACCAGTGAAAAGGTATCAGGCGGTGTGGGCTGAGTTGTGCATACAGCTCTCCAATGCTCCACAGTACAATCCTCTTCTGAGGAGCTCAGAAACCTTTACAGCCCAGAACGCACCAGTAACATCAGTGGCACTGCCACACGACATGACTGTATCATTGGTACAGACCACTGCACCTGTATGTTTGCCTTTGGGATTTCGTCGAGCACTTTAAGCACATAGTTAGACGTGCAGCTCTTAATCCAGAATGTGCCCCAAATCCTGTCATGCTAACCACGGAGATGGAGAAACATCTTATGAGAATTTAAAAGCAGGTGGGGCCACTCTAGCAGATCCGTGGTGATGAAGTAGAAGTATCGGTGCACCCAGGTAGTTGAGAGAAAGAAGAAAAAAAGAATGCCATTAGGCTTGTCGAGTAACTTCCCCTTTAAGAGTTTGCAGGTAACCTGCCTACACTCACTGTGTCTGCTCTGGGATTGTAGGACAGCTGGGTACACGTGTACCTGGCGCAACCATTTCAACCGGGTCGGAGCCGGGTACACATGTACCTGGCGCTGTCTCACCAGCCGAGTCACATGCAAAGAAACCTCCCTGCTGTGAGACAGATTTCGCCAGATTCCGTGCCGCTTCCGAGTCACGATGGGCCTTACTAGCTTCGTGCTCTTTCACCACTTCTACCTACAAAGCAAGTTGCCAATATATCCGAAAAAAATTAGTTTTCGGCAGCTGCGGAGTACAAGAATATCGTTGTAGTACGAACCCACCTTCAATCTCGCGCAGCGGCCGGTTATCCAGGCATTCCTCCCGTGGCCACCGCTGACAACTTTGCCACAGAAGTGCGTCGCGCACCAGGAGCAGGTAATCTTTTTCGTCTCCATGTCGTAGACAAGCCATGGACGACTTGTTTTCCAGGAGTCCTGGAAGCAGGGCCTGTGGATTCGCCTCTTCGCTGGAGACTCCATTTCCTAAAACAACACCTCAACGATCAAGCTCGAACTGAGCACGTGCACACACCAGATACTGACTACTTTCACTTCAACGCGCGCCTCTGCATGATCTGTCACACATACAAGCCATGTAGTCGGTCCTTTCAAAGTTCGAACGTGTAAAGTACCAACCGGGTCACAGGTGACTCGGTACTATATTTTCAACCGGGTCCAAGCGCCACCCAACCGGGTCGATTACCCGGCTCTGGAGCAGACACTGACTCAAGAGAGCACTGCATTTCACACAAGTAAGTATCGTTTCAACGTTTCAGTACTCATGACCATCATCAGGAATGAAGTGAGCATGGAGAAAACAATAGTATAAAACAAGGAAACAAAGCGCGGTACCTAGTGAGAGCGCGCGTAGAAAAGTGCAAAGCACGTCGTGGCGGGTGCATTGCTACATAAACGTGACGATAAGGACACAAACGGCGAGGAAGGTAGATATTACGCTACAGCAGTGACACAAGCACAACTCCAGTCTCACACCTCCAATGAGGTGTGTAGAACCCCGCACCACTCGCAGAAAATAACAGTGATATTGATGCGGGAAGAACGCCCAGGTCAGTATCATCACATCCCATGTATGATGCTGTAGGTAACTGAGTAAGACAGATTATGTACACCATGGGAGAATGTGGTCGGGCATACTCCATGAGAGTGGTAGCCTAGGTACGTGAAGGCATGCATTGCCCACACACATGTGCCGAGTGTATCACCCAGAACGCATGCTGGAAGCCAATAATATGGCCGCATAGGTGGGGTCATAGCAGGTCCCAGTCCCTGTTGTTGATTTCCGGGGATCGCTCTCTGATGTTGATGGCCTCTCGGATCCTCCTCCTGGGGCGTTCCCGCTCAGAACCAAGAGCTTGGATACTCGAGAAGGCTGTTGCTCCCAATGGTAATGGCTCTGATGAATGCTTGGCTGCAAAATGGTCACGCAGCGCGGTACCGCTCACTGCGTTGCCAGCGTCATCGTTGTGCTCTTTAGTCCTTCTGGCGAGGCTGCGGTAAGTCTCCCCGATATATCTATCACCACATCTGCACTCGAGGTGGTATATGACGTTTTGCTTTGTGCATGCTCCTGAACCAGACATGCAGGCGACACAAGCAGCTTTGGGCCGCCCCCGTTTACGGGGCTTGGACGGGTCTACATACCTGCGGCATGGTGGCTTGCTGAGGGCAGACGTGCAAATCATCGAACTTAGACGGCGGTTTCTGTAGATCAGCTGGGCATTTATCTTTTGCTTACGGAGTAATTTATGAATTCTGTTGAGGATGTATTCGGTGTGAAACGGGAAAAAATGGTAATTGAAAGGCTGGCGGGAGGTGACATTATTGGGAATATCGCCACCACGGGTATATTGGCAAAGGAAAGAAGTCTTGGGGGCGATATTGACTTCGGACTGTGCTTGTGCATGAATGTATGCATTGTGGATCTATTTTTATCCTTTTCTGCAATGCTGCATTCTAGGGTTGCACTCCACAGCGTGACTCTGGTGACCGAAAGGAGCGAAGGCTGTGAATACGTCAAATTTTGGTCGCGTTGTCGCATCGAGGGAAGGCACCGGAATTAGTCAACTTGCTCCGTGGACCATTCAGGTAAGAAAGCTAGCCCCTTTACACTTCCGGTTTGAATCATGAACAGTGTGCAAATTTCCCAACCAACTTGGAGAAGCAATGAAATCATCAAAGGCACGAGATGTTAGAGGAATCATGTTGTGCATTAGCAGTGTAATGATAGATGTATGTGGTGGCCGTCTCTATTACAGTATCCTGTCAGAAAGTAAACATTCCTTACTTTGAATGAGATGTGGATTGGTTTTGGTGGAAGTGTCTTCACGGGTGTGTTTTTGAACTTATCAGTTTATGATTTCCATTTTAGTTCTCATGATTTTCTTCTCTTTGTTTCCGTTTTTCTTCATTTGCGTGTGTGTGAAGACACTCCTGCCATAGCCAACGCCTCATTTTCCTCCTCTGAACATAGTCCCTGCAGTCTTTCAAGTGCATAGATTACATCCGAGTAGGCCACCGCCTCCATCCGTTTTCCAAGAGTGGATATCCGTATGAGCATAGACACTTCAGTCTTTGAAGTGCATAGATAACATCCGAGTAGGCCACCGCATCCATCCGTTTTCCAAGAGTGGATATCCGTATGGGTCTAAAACTCAGTACCTAAGGAAGATTTCCTGGAGCTGTCTGGATACAGATTCCACAAGATATTCTGCAGTTAGCTCAAAAATCACAGGAATTTGCTTGAACGCTGCTATGGCAAGGAAAGTGTCAGCATGCTTTCACAGATAGTGAATGTAGTGCTTTCTGTTGTCTGTACGAGTGGGATGCATGTGAGCGTCAGCGTGTGAGTGTATACAGGTGCCTCGTGGAGCTTCGTGGTCCCTTGAGGAATGTCCCTTGGAGTTGGAGACGAAGGTGCAGCTGGCCAATTCAACGGATATGCCCGTCATCTTTTACACTGTGGTAACCTGTGTCTTGCTTTGATGTCAAATAGTGCCCCCCCCCCCCCCCCACACACACACACACCATCCCACCACTCTCCCTCTCTGTTTCCCTCTCTTCCACTGAGAGCGGTATGGAATGCAGCCCGTTCATTGAGTTTGGGGTTTTCATACCCAATTTCCGTCAAGTTCGGCTCGAAGGACCAATATTATCATAATTTGTCTGAAAATAATATTTTGACCACGGTGTCTGACCTGCACCCATGCTCCTACTGCCCCCCCCCCCCACACACACACACACATCACCACCACAATCCTAGGGTCAATACACAATAATGCGATCGAAAACAGTTTTCTTGTTGACCACGTCTGCCTATAGCACATCCGTACTGACTTGTAGTTTGCTGGGCTTGATCCGATGTGACTTCTGTTTTGCAATGACTATTTTAGAATCTTGTAACAATGGACATGATCCCGAAATGATGGGCTATTGTGCTATGATAGATGTTCTGTGGGTGGGGGGGCTTACCTGAACGGTATGATGGAAAAATACTTGCATGTCGACCAACGACTTGATCATGCCTGGACTGTTTACTTGAACACGTTGTGGACCAACGTTGACCTGACGAAGTTTGCTCCGAGGCCAGAGTCGAATCTTCAGCAACCGGGCTTGGAGGCCATCTGGCTTGAGCTTCGCACAGCCAACTCACCCCAACGTCCACTCATAGTCTGCGCCACCTACCGACCTCCTGGTGGTACCCTGGCGGATATCCAGGCCTATTCTGATGGTCTGGAAGACTGCCTTCTGTCAATTAATCTATCTGAATCCACACTACTCCTCACCGGTGACTTCAATGCCCATAACTCGAGCTGGTTGGCTGGTGATCAGACAACCCCGGTGGGTCAGTGCCTTGAAACTGCCTTCAGGTGCTTCGGATTAGAGCAACTGGTCAACTTCCCTACGCACTGGAGCCCAAGTGGCCGGTCATCTTGCTTGGACCTCATCGTCACAAATTCACCCCAACAGTTCCTCTCCGTTGATTCAGCCGCTCCACTGGGTAGCTCTGACCACGTGCAGCTCATCTGTCGAGTCTGTCTCCCTGCCACGTCCAAAAATCCAACCCTACACCATCACTTCCTCCCAACATCTACCCCTACACCCCCAGGTTACAATTTCAAGTTGGTGCCATGTTGCGTATGGGATGACCTGAATGCTGAACTTGCTGATGTCCACTGGAAATGTCACCTCCGCAGCTCGCACGTGGATGACGCTCTTTCGTCTTTCCACTCTATTCTTAGCAGGGGCATGGAGAAGCACCTCGGGTACTTCTCCCGGCGTCCACTCTCCCCCTCATGCCGACGTTTAGGTCAGCCACCTTGGGTTGATGCCCCCCTCCGTGCCGCCATTAAGGCAAAGCACGATTTCTACAGTGTGTGTAAGAAATACCCAACCCAGCTTAACATGCATGTATATCGATCTCAACGGAACTTGGTGAAGAGTCTGACTCGATCGAAATACCGGGGATACATTCGGTCCGTACAAGCTACGCTGCAGGACAAAAACCGCCCATCACTGTTTCAGTTCGTGAACAAATTAAAAAATCATAAAGATCTCGTGACATCCCGACACTCACCATTAGTTCTACGCAGCAGGCTACTACCTCTTCAGCTAAAGCCACTGCATTGAACTCTCAGTTTGCCTCAGTGGCCGTGCCTGATGACCCTTCTCTACCCATTCCCCCCATTGCCGAGGAGTCGGGTGAGGTTGACCGTCTCACATCTGTCTTTACTACGACTGCTGCCATTCGATGTTACATTCGAAAGCTCCCGTCTGACAAGGCTCCGGGCCCAGACGGCATCACTAATCTGGTATTAAAGTCCCTTGCGCCCTCAATAGCATACCCCTTATGTCTGATTTTCAACCTATCATTCCGCACTGGTCGTTTTCCCTCTGCATGGAAAACAGCTAATGTTATACCGATCTACAAGAAAGGGTCCCGCCACGAAGCATCAAACTACCATCCGATATCTCTACTGCCCTGTGTTTCAAAACTCTGTGAGCGCGTTTTCTACGACCAATTGTACTGTCATGTCTCGTCACGTTTGAGTTCAGCTCAGTCCGGATTTCGCAGAGGCGATTCTACCACCCTCCAGCTGACGCGCCTGGTGCAATTAGTGTGTCGACATCGGGATGCTGGAGATCTAGTCGGGATCTGTTTTTTCGATCTTGCCAAGGCCTTCGATACCGTCTGGCACCGGGGGATTTTGGCCAAGCTTCGTGGATCATTTACTGTAGACGGCAATCCCCTGCTATGGCTGACATCTTACCTAACTGGGCGAACGCAGTATGTCACGGTACATGGGACGTCCTCGGCCGACACAACAGTACTATCCGGAGTTCCCCAGGGTTCCATCCTCGGCCCCCTTCTTTTTATTTTATACGTCAATGATCTGCCCGCAGCTGCCCCGGGCACATCACTGTTCGCAGATGACACAACGCTCCTACGGGCATCTCCTAACATCACTGGCCTGATGAGTAACCTAGCTAACGGGATTCAAAGAGTTATTTCCTGGATGTCGTCTTGGCGGTTATCGCCCAATCTGTCTAAAACTAAAATCATGCTCTTTCCTTCTCAGCCCGATGTTCCGCCCCTCCTCCATCCCACTTTCCCCCAGCCTATAGACATAGTCTCCAGCCATAAGCATCTTGGCATTTTCATTGACTTTAATCTTTCATGGGAACCCCACATCGATTACATATGTAAACGATCAAGTTCATCGTTAGGAATTCTCTCTCCTCACTGTTACCATCTCCCAATCTCTTGTAAACTCCTCTTTTACTCAGCTTACTTACGCCCCATTTTTGATTATGCAGATACTGCTTGGGTTGGAATTTCCGCAACCCGTGCTGCCAAGCTCGAAATTCAACACAAAAAAATTCTCAAAATCCTCCTCCGAAAACCCCGCATGCTTCCATCTTCCACCCTTTATGCCCTTGCTGACACTTCCCCTTTGTCTAAGAGACGTAATTCACATCTTGTCACCCTTATCCATTCTCTCAAACTCAATCTGTGTCCACCTCACCTCCACTGTTTCAACTGGTTCTCTTCCCGTAGCACGAGAAACTCCCTTCCCTTCCGAAACCTAAGTCCTCCTTTCTACTTCACTCTCCCTTTTTTATTGCGTACTCTGCGTGGCTGGCACTTCCCCATGAAGCTAAGGACCTTTCTTCCCTCCGCCTTTTTAAGAGCCTTGTCGCGCCTTGATTTTGATTTTGTGCTTCTGATTTGGTTGCAATCACTGCTTATCCATGCCGGTTCCTTTTTCTTCTCCTCCCCTTCTCCCTGCCTTGCCGTGGTTGGCTAACACCCTCTCTCTTTGTATTGGCCGGTGTTCTCACTGTGCCATGAGATGCTGTAATAAATAAATAAAATAAATAAATAAATAAATAATTGAGATGTTGTGGTAGTCCGAAGTTCACATGAGTTTTGTTTTTTTTCTAGGTACAATCACTGCCCAACTATGCACATAAACCAGAGTGCTGCCCAATGAAATCCGATCGCGCGAGTCGCGTTTGGGGCTCTGCACCAGTGCACATCCCAGTGTTCTCGAGTGTTAGGCCTGCACAGCGCCCGGCGTGGCATTCCCTCGCTTGATCATTTTTCTTTGAGCAGGACTGTATGTTTTGAGTCACATGCAGGGATTCATCCAGCACACTGGAAGAATTGCAGCTGTACTGGAAAATTGTCTGACATGTAGTTTGCGCCTGATATAATTATTTGTGAGCTGCATTTGTTGCAGGCATGTGTCCGCAACACAACGGGGTCTTTTCGTGCATTCTTCCAACTCGTTGCTTCCTCTCCTGACCTGTTTGATACCGCTGCAACTGCTAGTCACATCTCTGTTTTCTGTGTGAACACGTGGGCTGACTGTGCATGCTGGTGGGTACATGCCCGTGCATCTCTCTGCTCCTATTTCTACTTCTGCTCTCTGCAGGTCGCTGTGCTACCACCATCATTATAATTTTATTTGACCCCCTGCAAACTGTGTAGGCATTGGATATTTTGCGAGGAGTCGTCCATGCCAGCCCCCGTTTTTTCCATGGTCAGGGGAAACTATCAAAAGGGTTGTCATAAAATGACAGGTGTTCTGTTCAGCCCAATAAAATGGGTGATTGTTTGTGGGAGGGGAGGGGGTTGCTGCTGATGATGACAGGTTTGGTTGATTCCTTGACTTGGCTAAAAGGATATCATGTCTGAAAGTGATATGATATCCATCGAACACATAAAAACAATACCTACTTTTCATTGTATCAAGTCAACTTGGCTTGAGCCATGTTTCCTCCAACAGGTTGTTTGCTAGCACAAAATACAAGACTTTTTGTAAAGTCAGGTAAGACAACAATCGGCACTTCATCTATTCCCGAAATGGACATGCGCTCGTGGTAAACATTCAGTTGGCTGATGTGATACCTGTCCCATAAAGTGAGTAGTAATACTAATTTTAAATTGGATACTGAGCCAGTAAAAAATGTTTTTAAAAAAAGAGAAGAAATCACATGAGAACGAGTTATGCAGCAACTATTTGTGTCCTATTATCGCACTTTCTGACTGTTTATCATCTTGTTACAGTCGTGGATAGTTGCTGCATAACTCGTTCTCATGTGATTCCTTCTCTTTTTTACAGTGATAATAATGCATGCCTTTTTGCAACATTTCGTTGAATCGGTGGTGAGGAGAATAATGGTTTGAGGGCTCCACTTGGAGCTCTCTATAGTCCCCTGACAAATGGCGGTCAATGCAAGCCAAACATCACAATCACTATCTAGCGTCAAACAGTTCTGTCGCATTTTGCACGTCCATCTCTCGCAACTATCAGTAGTTCCCCATCTGGGAGCATCGAGTAAGGCTTTGCCGACTAACATATGCATGCATGTCATTCCAACATCTGCTTGCCCTGGTCTGTTTTACAGGTGCAGGCTCGAGGCTGCAGCCCGGGACTGGACGCTTGCCTGAAGGCGTCACCATCGCCATCAGGATCAAGTAAGCAATTTCTTTTCGTTGGCTTTGCTTAGTTATCTCCGTGCATGTCACACCATCCTGCTCTGGTGGCTCTTGCGCACTTTGGTAGCTGCTCAAACCCACTGTGTGTCGCACCATCATATTCCTGTGCATGTTACCATCAAGACAATAATGATCGTCTGACAGCATGTATCTTTTATCCATTGGTGTTTATGTGAACTGTGAAACTGTGTGACGGTGCATACAAAAATTAATAGTGGCATCAAAAAAATTATGGTGCATACAAAGCCCGTCTTCTCTCTTTGCCTTAGGACATGTCTTGTCTCTTTGTGTATCCTGTGCATATTGGCAGGTGTCATCAGGGACAGCGACAGGCTCCAGGTGGAAAGATGAGGATACAGCCACCAACTAACATCACTAAGTACCATTGTGCTATAGATTGTAGAACCTTGAGTGGGATTCACAGAAATATGTTTGCGATACAATGAGCGATGCGACAGTCACAAAACGGAGCAGTGCCTAAATTTAACTCATCATGCAGCTCATGCAACTGTCCCACAACTTGGCTCGAATTTCGCGATGCAGTATGCTATACAATATATGATTTTATTCCCGTAGCTATGCAGAAGACGTTACTTCAGTAACGTCTGGCGCTAGCCAGGGTCCACACAGCTTTAATTTGGTGTTTGTTTGTGTGTTTGTTTGTTTGTGTCACGCCTGGCGCTATCCTGTATCTATCCCGTACTGTACCGTACCAGCAAAGACAGCTGGCCACAATATTTTTGTTTGTTTCTGCCATCGACATGCCTGGCGCTATTCCGTACCTGTCCCGTACCATCAAGAGTACGGTACCATCAAGAGAATGAGTATATATGCGAAGTGTATGGGGGGAATGCATTCAGTGCAGTAACATTAAATTTTGTGTGGATTTGTGTGCGAGGCCGAGATCCCACTAGCAGGCTGGCTGGGCCGCCTGTCGACCAGCCCGGAAATCGCATGTAGGCCGATAGCATAATAACAAGAGTACATAACCCCCCAGAGTGTGCAACGCCTGATCCAGCTCTGCATAGGGTCTTGGTCGAGCGGAATCGGATCTTTGCGTCATAATACCGTACACATCCGAGGGGACCCCGGGAAGTCGCGGGTACTCTTGGATCAAAAACAATGGTGCCCTGCCTCGAGACCGGCCTTGCGCTGGTGTGAAGTGTACGCATGACATCAGAAGATCCGATTCCGCTCGACCAAGACCCTACACAGAGCTGGATCGGCGTTGCACACTTTGGGGGGTTATGTAATAATTATAACGTATATACAGTCACTCAATCTGCGGACAGCATGCTGTTTCGTTCTTTTTGAACTCATCAGCGCAGCACAGAGAAAATGAGGCCGAACCTGATAGCAATGAAAATAAAAATTTCCAATCAGGCCCGAACGTACCTTGCCAGAGTGCTCAAACTGACAAGTCAGTCATGTAGATGTATAGCAGGGAGTCATATTATGTAAACGACTCCCTGCTACATGGGGAGATTTTCTGGAAAGAAATACGAAGTAGGGAGACGAGTAAATGCAATCAGAATGGATGTTAGTTGCCGTCAGTATTATAATAATAAGAAGAAGAAGAACGCCCGTGATCGGCAGAGTCAGCGCCGGTCCCAGGAAACGTCAGGACAGACATCCCGTCGACTCCAGAGCGCCCGTCATCGGCAGAGTCAGCGCCGGTCCCATAGCTATGCAGAAGACGTTACTTGTACTTCAGTATCTCATTGAAACGTTTTTGCAAAACAATGATGTAGCTAATCAAAGGAAAAAGCATTTCCATCAGCTCTAACAACATGCACGATGAGCTAGGCAACAAAGCATAGCGCAGGGCCCTGAGCTTCCAAGCTCTCTCGTTTGCAGCAAAAGCTTTATGGGGTCAAGAGTTGCTTGACATGTTGTACCAAGCAATGTGAATGATATGGTATCTTGCCCCCCCCCCCCCCCCCCCCCCCGCTTTGCAGCACACCTTGGATATTAGTACAGTGACAGTGAGGTCCCATCACTGATTTTTTTCTATGAATGGTATTCGCAAGTCTACATAACACTTCTGCACCGCAGATCACGTCGCATCCCGCATCGCATCGCAAACAATGTATCTGTGAATCTCCCGGAAGCCCTGTTTACATCTTGCATTTCAGGCAAAATCATTTTCTCTCTCTCAAACATGTTGGCAATACTGGCCCGAATACTAACGAATGCTGCAATCTTTCCTGCAAACCATTAATTATATCTCTGGCACGTGCACTAAATCCACCGCCTGAAATCGCCTGATGTGAAGAGGGCTTCATAAATAGTAGGCTTCCCCTCCCCACCACCGGATGAGTAACTTTTTTTTCTCCAACAGTCAACATTGAAAATAGGGCCCAACTAAAATAAGGACCAGGGGAGGGAAAGCTGCTGATTGAGGAATTTTCATGCATACGTGCACATCTGCTTAGCTCTATACGTGCGTTAGTCCCTGTCAATGCAATTTGCATCACAGACTGGTTTTGTTTCAACTCCTATACCGTTTAAACTTGGCATGGAATAGCCTTTTTGCAAAGGCAAAGGACTATTGATAGAATGGACTCGGATGGAGAGCCAAAGATGAATTTATAGAAAAGAAAGAGGACTGTGACAGATGTGCAGTTCTGCATCGAAACTCCTCAATCACGCTGTGCATGCTTCTATGTATGGCATCCGCTCACATGTACGCTCGCGCGCATGCACGCACGCACACACACGTACACAGACACTGCTGTTTGCTGTGTTATCTGACCATTCTTTTTGCTATGCTTCCATCCAGCCCAGGTCGCCATGCCATCCATTCAAGACGGAGCTAGCCACGGTCATTATCACGTCACTGGAACCAAACAGTCTAAGTACCCTGTTGTCATTTATGGTGTTTGCATCCCATAGCAAGAGCTTGACTGTAAACTGGAGTGTACATTGCTGTGCGGTTCTAGCTGGTAAAATGAAACCCACTTTTCCTTGCATTGACATGCAGCAGTTTCCTGACACAGTGAAGCAATCTTCCTGCAGATTTCAAACTTGTTTTGAAAGACCAACTAACGTTATTGTCGGGTTGCATTCCGTTCCAATTCCAGACTTAGTAGTTTTGCTGTTTTTGCCTTAGACTAGCATGTTTTGTGCACACTCCAGGTTACAATCTCTTGCTCATGCAGACCAGTGCAAAGGAAATCCTCTTCTCCACGCCATGTTTAGTTTGCTCTATGGCACTGGCAATGACCACCATTCCCGATACAACGAAATCACCGGTCACTGAAACGAATGCCTACATTGCTCTTTTTTTTGTCACAATTTGCCAAGCCTCCATTCAGAGGTTTCCAATGCGGAATTGTATTTTTGGTCGCCTTTGCACTGGTCTGCATTGTCTAGGGTTTAGCACTGGGGTATTGTAGTCTTGTCCTTGCCCCGTGAAGTCCCACTCCGGCCTGGGGTGGTACTGAACACAAAACAGCACAGCGCATGCTTTGTTTGTCCAACCCGGTCCAGATATGGTTTTGGCAGAGGGGTTGCATTTCTACTTTGGTAGCTTAATCCTTACCCTGCGAAGTCCCATTCCAGTCAGGGGTGGTGCTGAAAGCAACAGTGCATGCTTTGTTTGTCCAACCCGGTCCAGTCCCCCCCCCCCCCCCCCCACCACCACCACCATGTACATGTAAGCTTCACCCTCCAGGTGTTTTCTTTATTGCATGCTGGAGCCAATGGGATTGGGGTGCATTGTGTGGGTGGGTAGCTAAGCTTCATATTATTGTAGTGCAGATTCATCCCTACTGTTTTTTTCTGCTGTGTGATTCTTCACCCCTGCTCAGGTCAAGCGCCGTGGACGGGACGCCGGGATGCGATGACAACATGCGGGACCATGCAAGGTAAGCCAAGCCATCTCACTGTCATATCCTAGGCGCGTGTAGGCATAGGAGCAACGTGTCCGCGTATTTTCGTCATTTCAATTTAGGAAACCTTGTCCAAGGGTGTCGAAAGGTATTTCAGGGTGGTACGGGCAGCCAACTGCAGTACAAATAACTCACCAGATTTGGGTGGCTCCTCTGAACATTTTCGAAATTTGAACCCCAAAACGGCGCTTTTATTCATTCGCAGGGTGTACCCGGGATGAAGAGCAGTACAGTCAACACCGTAGTGACCATAGCGTGTCCGGCATCCCTGTTGTTGCACATACAGTAAAACCTGTATAAGACAACCGCGCAAGGGACCTTCGAAAAACTGTCTCTGTTACCAGGTGGTCTCCTTATCCAGGGTCATTTGACTGGAAATAGCATCCTTGTTTCCTGGTTGCGGTGGTCTTCTGGGACAGGTGGTCACCTTATCCGAGTGGTCGCCTAGACAGGTTTCACTGTAGATGATTCGGCAATGTCCTAGTGAATCTGTACTCGGGCATCAGAAGGTGAACTTTACGGCCCATCGGCAAACAATATCCCCTTGAACTAGTTGCAGTCTTGGTAGTTCCCATTGGTCAGCCAGCATAGCAGCAGGAGGCCATAAAACATTTTCAGCAGCACGGTAAAGCACCGTCAACACTCAGTCATTCATGCGTGGTGTACATTCTAGTCAGATCGGTGGGTGAGTTTGGCCCTTCAAAGAAAATACATGCCTTGCACTGCTTCTCGTTCTTGCTCCTGTTTTCCGCTTCGCATGCTTTCCTTTTCAATCTCAGGCAGTTATCGCCCGGCACTGAAGATGTCAAAGGCACTGACCACACTATGGTGTGTGTGTCCACGTGCCTGCGTCGCCAAGTCGAGGGGTCAACCAAGCCTGTCATCATCAGCCTCCCCTGTCCAGGGACTTTATATTTTTGTTGGTTGGGTTTTGGGCTTGAACAGAACACCTGTCACCCTGGGTGGGAAAGGAAGGGTTTGAAGTTTTAACACAATGATGTTGATGTTGCTTTGCTTCTTGTCTGGTGATATCGAATGGATGCCTTGTTGCAGTGTAGGTTAGCTCCAGGTGATGGGATCCCGCAGGATTCCCGGTTCCAGCCGGCGGTAGCCATCTTCTACCTTGTACTGCTGGTCTGGGTTATTCTGAGAATCCTGTGGGATATCACTGCCTGTTTTTGTGTGATGGATGAGGATAATGAATATTTCTGATCCTCATGAGTTATGTTCATGCATTTTGTCTTGCTTGGTGCCTCTGGTTGCTTGTGTATGAGTGCATGTGCGACAGAGAGAGAGAGAGAGAGAGAGAGAGAGAGAGAGAGAGAGAGAGAGAGAGAGAGAGAGAGAGAGAGAGAGAGAGAGAGAGAGAGAGAGAGAGAGAGAGAGAGAGAGAGAGAGAGAGAGAGAGAGAGAGAGAGAGAGAGAGAGAGAGAGAGAGAGAGAGAGAGAGAGAGAGAGAGAGAGAGAGAGAGAGAGAGAGAGAGAGAGAGAGAGAGAGAGAGAGAGAGAGAGAGAGAGAGAGAGAGAGAGAGGTACACTGTGTGTGGGGGGGGGGGGGTGTCCACTCCCTGTCATGCATGATTGATCCATGTATGCATGACTTTTCAGAGATTTATGCATGATCAGTATCCCGCATGCCGTTTGAAGTAGCTATGCATGAGGCCCTGTGTAGGGGCTAGGCCAGGCCTGCACCGATTTAAAATGGATATTTACCACAGGTCCATCGCCAATTTTTTTGGGATCACTGGGTTTGAGGTTACAGTGTGTACATGAATTCAATAATGACGTGCGTATTATGTATTATACAGTCTTTGAGTTTGACAAGTGACATGGTTGATCAGCATGCATTTTCCCAACACGTGACCAAATACAGTCATGTAGATCTACAATAGTCAATACAAAATTAATGTCATGCAGTCGGCGAGATCGGTACCACTACGGGTATCATCGGGGTACTACTAGTAAGTAGTATGTCGAACATGCACAATCATGCTGAGCACGATAATATTAATAGAGGCGTTACGATGAGTGTGACTGGGGTCGGGAGTCCCGGGACCTCGGGCTCAGCCAACCAACTCGGTCCGATCTGATTCTGACCTTGTGCAGTTGTGGTAGTACTAGTAGTACTACAGTAGTAGATCTACGTATTATTTTAGGCAGCTGACATGCACGATTGTAGTCCTACTACAGTACTACTGTCAGTAGAGTCGCGCGCTGAAGAACGCGGAGCCCAAGAACGTCCAGCCTGAAATTCTAAGAACACCACAGCCTAAAGCTAAGAACGCCGGTGTTGGTTTTCTGGCAGCTTGTGGAATACATATGATCCAGTACGGATTGTTTCTAAGAACGTGCTATAAGGCCAAGTAAAAAAAAAAGCTAGATGATCGTCCCCGTCCGCCCCAGTTTTTGTCAGCGCCCCAAGAAATATTTTATTTTTTAAATCGTGAGTTTTACTATATGGACCACATACTACTAGTATATCACAACGTCAGTATCGATCTGCTGAAGAAAGAAAAAGAAAAAAAAAGAAAAAAAGAGAAAAAAAACCTTGATGTTGTTGTGTACACTGTGTGCATGAGAGGGTAAAAAGTAAAAAAATAAAAATAAAATCCTCCCGCCCTCCCCGATTTTTCCAAAAAAAAGGACGATCATCTAGTAATTTTTTTTACTCGGCCTAAGAACGCAGCCAGATTGCAGAAAAAATAAGAACGTCCCAGGCTAACCCCTTGGAAACAACGTTCTTGGGCGCGCGACTCTACTGTAGTACTAGTACTACTAGTCCTAGCCTAGAAATCCGGCTCAGTCATGGTCATGAACCATGTGAACCGGGCCGTGCGCGGACGTGCACGTAGATCTATGTTAGTGTTTTTCACGCAACCAGTGCCAACACGACAACAGTCAACATGGTCAACACTGCCACTGAGTCTGTTATGTGCCAGTACTGTTTATCCTGCAGGCCTGCTCAACTGCCGACACTATTAAAATTTATTTCACATTTTCAGTGACTTGCGCGCTATTCTGTCTGAGTCTGAACAAGAAATGTCAAGTTTGAGACACATGCCTGCTAAAGCCATGTACACAACTACTTGGATGAATTATTTAGAAGAGGAGAGAAGGAACTTGACTAACGATGTGGGGCCGCCGCCACGACGAGCTGATCCAGATTGAATATTTCAGGGAACAATAATAATTTTAATTCTCTGGAGTGATAGGTAGGATGCACTTCCATGTTGGTACTAGCGGGCCAGTCTCCGCTTGCGCAATCTTCGTGCTTCTGCTGATCGGTGTGCACGTACACCAGGCGTGCTGTGCCGATATTGAGCTACTGTTGAGCGATAGTACCGATGGAACGTACAATATCAGCATCGATGGTGTAAGTCAGCAATACCAAAATATTCACTATGCAGTACATTGCTGATTGTGCGTACAGTTCATTGGAGACTAGCTTTTCGAGGAGATTCTTTGGTCGAAGTCAGCAAAAATCGTGCATTAAAATTTTGTAGATCTAGACTCGGATGGAGAGCGAAGGGTTAGACTCAGAGGACCATAAGTTGACAAGTTATCCGTTCTGCCCAATACTAACGATTATAAGCAGGATAATGGTGAGTCAAAATGTGCAAGAATTAGCACAAAAATGCAGCTAAACATCAGGTCATAGAATGTCAGTATCACATCAGTCAGTTTTGTGCTAATTGTTGCAAATTTTGACTCGCCATTTCCTGCCTATAATCGTTAGTTTTAAAAAGAAAAGACCAAAAGTTATCCGTAGATTGTGTCCAACACTAACAGTTATAAGCAAAATGTGGTAAGATGTTGTGTAATGAGAAGGTGCGATAGCTAGCACAATACGGACTGATGTTATATTGACATTCAACAACCTGATGATAAGCTCTATCACGTCTTGGATGCGCAAACCAACAGCCAACATCCTTCAGCATTTTGCTTATAACTGTTAGCGTTGGACACAAACTATGGATAACATGTCACACTTTGGTCCTTTCTTTTTTAAATTTAATCTTTGGCTCTCCATCCGAGTTATAATCGTTGGTGTTGGACAAAACGGATAACTTGTAAACTTATGGTCCTCTTTTTCTAATGCTGTAGATTTGTACTGAATTGTTACAGATGAACCCTGACTGCAGTCCAGCAGTGCTCCTATGGGTAGTCACGCGTATCATGTAAAAAAAACAAGAAACCTGTTCTATGCATTCTTCAACTAAAACCTCTCAAATTTAAGTTTTATATCTGAGCAGATCTAGTGCAAGACAAGAAGGCAATTATCGGAGAAATCAGAAATGTACCAGTGACTACTACTTCTGCTGGATGGTAGATTAGTAAAGAGAATGCATGAAGCAGCTCACTGCAGCAGACGATAAAGCTGCTGCAGGTGTAAAAGCAGTAGCCCGCAAAATGGCACGAAGAACAGCACGTGACCAAGTGAAATCTCCCTTGCTTACATGTATACCATCCAGTAATTTGTGTGTGATGGCTTGCATCTAGAATGGTTGCACATCATTGCCATGCGACTGAATTTCTGTAGATACGGTGTGCAGGGCATGTAAACCAATACATTGCGGTGTACAGGGCATGTAAACCAACATTGCCAACGTCATGTGACCCATAGATGCAGTGGTTGCGGGGAGTCGAAACCAGCATGGCTGCCTGGTCATGTGATAGACGTGCAACAGCTCCGCGGTCTGCTACACCACAGGGACAGTCATAATCATCAATCCTGTCCTTGCGTCCATATTGGACCTAAAACTGAACGAGCAAGTATGCCGCCGTCTTGCTACCTGCCCTGCATGCCACCATCAAGACCTTACCAGGGGCGTAGGAACTACTAGGAAGGTGCACTACATTGGTGCGGCTGTGAGAACTTGAAAAGGCAGGGGGTCCAGGGTAGGTATTGGCGGATTCTGCTCGAAAAGGTGGCAGATTCTCCTCGAAAAGCAGTGAAATTGGCAGAACCATACAAACCTTATGGCGGGCAATTCCTCGAATTCTGCTCCATTTCTTTATCCACATACCAAACATGCATGAAACTCACCAGAAAGAGTACCGAATTCTGCCAATTTTTCTGCCGGCATTTTCCGCATATGCCTAGTCCAGGGGACCTCTCCCAGGAAAATGCTAGGAAACATTAGGCCCAATCAGCACATATTTCATTGCTTCAAGAATCACACGCTAAAATTGCTGGTGCTTACCGGCTAATGTACTCTCCCCATGTGCACATTTCATGCCAAGATCTGAGGTTTCCTATTCCCTATCTAGCGGATCATCCCATCCGTGTTCGTGCTCATTGCACGTTCAGTGTTCAGCGGACGGCTGATAATAGCGGATGATGCATTAGAGCGCTGCATGGGGGGCACGCTAGGGGAGAGATAACAATCATGTTGCGGTCTCATGCAAAAGATTTTGTGCTATTCTGCGGGTGTTTCTTAGGTATTATGGCTACGCAATGCACCCACGCGTGTTCACCTGAACAACAAGTGGTATTCCAGTGATCCTGATGAAGGAGAGGAGAAGTTGAAGCTGGTAGAATCGACGGGTGAGTTAAAAATTGTTGTGAATCTTGAGCAATTTCCGGATGAAATCCAAGGAGAGAGTAGAACATAATAATATGATGTGGCTCTCGTTATTACACGCCATAGAAGAACAGTGTACAGCCTGGGTTGTCCAGCCATTTGAATAGTGTCCATATCTGTCTACCTACGCTGCTGCTGCTGCTGCTATGGGTGCTGCTGGTGCTACTGGCTGATGCTCTTTCTTGCAGGCTCGTCTGGGCATGATACCCTGGGCCAATGGCAGAGCTCATCATCTCACTGGATGGCTGGAGACGTACCGTTCATCACAACCAACAAGCTCTACCCGACCGAGAAAGGACTGGCATCGGACCTGATCATCTTTGAGCAAACATACCCGGAAGGAGGCGAGGGGACGTCGATAGACGACCGCGATGCACCATCGTCCGCGTATCCGTCGTTCATGACCAAGGATGGTGATGGACTGTTCGGCAAGCTGGGCTACCTGTCATTCCACGGTGGCATGTCAGCTGGTATTCTGTGTGGACAGTACGACCCACACTTTGGCGGATCCGAGACCAGCCAGATAGCCCTGATGGACGCCAGTCTGCGTACAGTGATTCTGTCTCCACTCGACGGCTTCCTGACGCACGTGATGAACGGCAAGGCCGACGCTCTGAACATGGGCGTTGGCGGCATGTACGCGTCCGTGTGGAAGAACTACACTGTACGGTCCGTGCTGTACGCCGGCTATGGCGTGCGTGACACGTTCATGCGCTGGGGAGACACGCTGCTGCTCTGGAACGGCGGTAAGCAGCGCACGAGCACACAGGCCGACGTCTTCACCAGTCGCCTTGGTTACAGCACCACGGGGATGTACTTCTACAACCCGTGTGACGGCAGCACGCTGCCACACTGCAAGAACTACGAGGACACCATGGTGCAGGTGGATGAGTATCGACGGAGTGCCAACATACCGTACGGATACTACCTACTGGATTCCTGGTGGTACGGGGAAACAACCTACGGTGGAGTGAAGTGGTGGGAGGACATCCCGGAGCTGCTCAGCGAGCGATTTCCACACGGTCTTCAGTGGCTGTCAGAGAAACTGGCCCTACCGTTCAAATGTCACCACGGCATGTGGAGCAAGCAGACACCGTATCCGAAGAACTATACATTCGTCAACGATACCAAGGGTGACTGGATGCCGTACGGCCCGGATGTGTGGGACTATCTCTTTCCCAGCGGTAACCAGTGGGGCATGCAGTGCATCAAGCAAGATCATATCAGCGAGCAGGTGCAAATGACTCCGTTCTACAGCGACCTGACAGTACCCGACGCCTGGCTGATGGGCCAGTCGGGCGCCGCTAGCCGCAGCAATGTGGCCATCAGCTACTGCATGTCATTCCCCTACATCACTCTTAACAGTGTGCGTGTACCCGCAGCGACGCATCAACGCCTTGGCTCGGACTATCTGCCTCGCTTGAACGAGCGGAACTGGAAGATCGGAGCCCAGAGCATCCTGGTGTACTCTGTCGGCATGCTGCCATACAAGGACACATTTCTATCTAGTGCTGAGGAGACAGCACACTCTGGAGAGAAGTTCAAAGGCTTCCATGAGCTGGGTTCTCACTTGCATGCTGTAGTGTCTATACTCAGTGCAGGTGAGTACTCTAATTTCAGTAATTTTTGGTGCTCAATATTTGCGGTATGAGGGCAAAAGGCCGGGTTAGGTGAACAGACATTCTAGGTGCAGAGAAACAGTTCCCTATTGGATTATGTGTGTTAGTGTTTGTTCGGTGTATTGAAAATTTAGGTATGAAACAGACGCACCGAAATTATCGAAAATAAAAGTACTCCGAAAATTTGTGAAATTACAGTACCGAGTCCATATTGGAGGTCTGACAGCCTCCATTATCGACTCACGTTGCCGTCAGACTCCCGTTCAGAACAAGTAGTGCCAGTATATTAGCTGTTGAAATAAACTTCATGGAGCTCTGTTGCCTCGGTGCTAAGTTACCCGAACGACGCAAAGGCCATTGCTCATTCTGTCCGTGCGCTACATTATGCTGTCGAGCTTTGTCCTCACCTTGTGCCGAATACAGTGAATGCAGTGATTTCTTCATCGTCCAGATTATCTCCGAAATCACACTTTGTTACCAGTCGTTAGGTCTTGGTTATTGGCTCTCATAGCAGCATTGTGCTGACCTGACGAATTGCATGGCAGTCTGTAGAATATTTCTCAATTTTTGTTGCGGCACACATTTAGTATGAGGTGGTGAAGGGGGGGGGGGGGGGGGGGGGGGTGGTAGCTCATAGCCTACATTACAACTACATTGTACAGTCGTGGCCTAAGAAATCCGACCCGCGAGTCAAAAGTATATCGATAAAATCATGCACGGTCTGAAAAAAGTTGAACCCCCCCCCCCCCCATCCAAAGGCCGTAGGGTCCACATGAGCCTTGGTGGTGCTTTCCGCGTGTGGGTCGGATTTCTTTGGCCGTGACTGTACATGCCATACGCGCGTGTGTGTAGAACTTAGAAGTGACGGTGAGCTAACTTGCTGGTCTTTGTTCTGTGCAGGCCCGGTTGCACCTGCGGACGCGGTGAACGGTTCAGACATTGATCTGTTGATGTCCCTGTGTCGTGAAGATGGACTGCTTCTGAAGCCGGATCTTCCCGCCATGCCGGTTGATGCTACCTGGAAGAATCGTGTGTTTGGAGGTGGGTGTGTTCATGCACGCACTGTGTCCTAAGCTTTCACTGCCTCCTTTCCTGAAACCAACCCTTGTGTGACTCATGAAGGACGTCTCGAATTTGAACACCAACTTATTACATATACGTAACGCTCTAAAGTACCGTCACCACCGCGGCCGCCGCAGCCACCGCACACACACACACACACACACACACACACACACACACACACACACACACACACACACACACACACACACACACACACACATGTACGGACGCACACACATGTACGGACGCACCCCCCCCCCCCCCCCCCCCCCCCCTGAACGCAGATGCAAACACACACATATACACCTGCATGGACCCGAACCATCAGAATCCATGCCAGGACTATGATGGTTACTAGAACCAAAAAGTTACTAGAACCAACACAGACCTATCCTTACTATTCACTTTCAAAGTGCTGGTGGATAAAATTCAGCCCTGTGTGACAGTGAGTCAGTGCAAGCGGTTCTTGAGTGGTCCGGCTGTGCCTTTCATACTTTGTGAATGATACGACGGTGCACATGACCGGCCCCTCTGCAGTTAACATTCGATGGTGGCCAAACAGTTGATCGGGCCATGGCCTGACCAACGGTACAGGCTCTGCCGTCCCTGTGTGACAGTGAGTCGGTTGATAACACCGTACCCTTCACTATGTTCTTGGTCACAGACCTGTGAGCACTGGGTAGTGCCCTAGTGGTGTGTAGGGCTGACATAGTCATGATGCTGGATTTCATTGAGGGAGACCATACAGGGGCGGATCCCGGAGGGGTTCCAGGGGTTCCGCGGAACCCCCTTAATTTCAAAAATGTACTACTGACAGCAATATGCGTGTCCATGTACATGTATCAGCTATTCAGCTTTGACTATACTGGAACCCCCCCCCTGGTGCTGGATTTCATTGAGGGAGACCATACTCTTTCTGGCCATGTTTCATTGAGAATGACTGTACTCTTTACTGCCAGTGGTTCTGCATCAATCCTACAGTAAAACATGTAACTAACGACCACCCCTTGGGGCCAGAGAAAGCGGTCTTTAGTGTCAGGTGGTCCTTAGTTACAGGTTTGCACGTCACAACCATTATATGAACGTGAGACCGTCCGTGCCTGACAAAGTAGTCTGTAGTACCAGCCAGGCTGGTCGCTAGTCATGGTGGTCTTTAGGTACAGGTTTTACTGTATCGGTACTAACAGGAACGACGTGTTACTCTTGCTGGTCCTGTGTATTCCGTTCTTACAGACAAGTCAGCACCTGACGGAGAGCTATGGACGACCTCCTCTACGTTTAACATCACCTCAAGCATTTTTAGTACCGATCGCGATAGCGTTGCTATGCCGACCCAGCTGACCTGGCTGTACATATTCGCATCCGACCTGATGAACCAGCAAGCCGTGTCCACAGCAGGTCTGGGTAGCGGCAGTGAGTGTGTGGGATACAGTACCAACATGACCACTACAGGACAGACTAGTGCACTAGTCATACACACCGCAGCCAGTCCAGCAATAGAGATCAACGCCACTGGTAAGCACCATCAGACTGTCGCTTGTTACTGTATGTCAACAAAAATTCGGCGCATATTAATTTCGGCTGTTTTCGGCCTGATCATTTTTGGCCGAAAATTTGTTGCTGCCGAAAATTTGTTTTGCGAGGTTCAGTGTGACAGTGTATACAGGCAACACAAGTCCAGGCCGAAAATGTGTTGCAGCCGAAATGTGTTTTAGCCCTGGGAGGCCGAAATTTGAAGGGGCCGAAAATTTGCCGACTTACAGTGTCAAGAGTCTCTAAGCAAGGGCACTGTACTATTTCTGCTTCAGGAGAGCGAAAATCTATGGCTCTCCAGCAGCAGCAGCATCCCTAAAGTCACTGAAGTCACTACAGCACTGCCTGGTGCCAAAGACCTGGGCATTCGGGGACGTCAGCCTAGGCCGTTCGTATTTTTTTATGTAGAAACTGTTTATGCAGTCGAGCCACCATGTACATTTGTGTGTCGTGCACTTTTTCACATGTTGGCCTGCTCATACCTCAGTGCATCATTCTTCAGCGCCCGACAGTTGTGTATGGGTGCCGATTTCGTTGACGCTCCGTTTGCAGTGCCGCCAACACCTCATGATCACCAGGCAGGAGTGGCATGAGTCACTGTCAATCAGGGAGTTGTGAGAACTGACGCTGGAGGCCATTGAGTGGGGAGTGGTGCTTTCCTACAGGTTTGCCGAGTGTCACGTTTGATGTGCGTTTTGCACCTTCCACGCGGTAGTTGTGAGTCTGTTCAGTGGCGCTCTGATGGTGTTAAGTGCGAGCTCAAATGCCACTAGCCACATATTCTTCACTCATACCGCAGAAGTTGCAACGTTCCAGTTCATACCCCCTTTTCTAAATAATAATTTTCATAAGTATGAGGGAGTGAAAAAGGGAATACCGTAGAATCCAGCGAATAAGCCCACCCGCGTATAGGCCCATGCTCGCGCACAAGCCCAGGCTAAGTCCGAACATCCCGAAGCTTCGCCGTACAAGCCCATAGGCCTAGGTCATACCAAGAGTTTGGTCGTACCATGCACGTAGTACATGTAGGGGTTTTTTTCCTTGTACATTTCAACACAATGATCGTTTTTTGCACCCACACAGTGGCTTTCAGCAATGTATTTCTCACTTCCTTGGTACTTTTCAATAGTACAATATTGGTGTCAGCGTATAAGCCCATGCCCGCGTATAAGCACATATTCTTGTATAAGCCCACCGAAATGCTCTTGTGAAACAGATAAGCCCATGGCCTTATCCGCAGGATTCTACGGTAGTCTGAATAAAACATTCACCGGGACTTGAACCAGACATGTGGCACAATAAGAAGTTTGATAATGCTACTTATCACAGGCCTAGCCTGCCTGAAAGTGAGACAGTTGCCTGTCCGGCTGCCTGTGGCCACTTTCTCCCAGTCCCATAAAAATCCTTTCCATGAGTTACATACAATGTACATCAGACCACCTTGGGCATGGGATCACTTTGCTCAGTCCAGACGGTGGTTGAAGTTCTGAGATTCCTCTGTGCAGCAAGTCACCACTGTCAATGATGTAGTACTGTACTTTGGAGCTCTGTACTTCGCATGCGTATTGAGTGCTGGGTACCACCGGTGCATGCTGAGCCTTATTTAGCTTATCTGTGTGGATAAGCGTGTGTGTGTGTGTGTCTGTCTGTCTGTCTGTGTCTGTCTGTGTGCGTGTGTGTGTGTGTGTGCATGTCTGTGTTTTCTGACGTGCACTTTTACGTGTGTCTGCACTTTCATGTGTATAATTCTGTGCGTGTTTTCACTTGTTATGTGGTGTTGTGCTCCATGTCTGTACATGTATGTCTGTATTTGTATGCCTGTACCCACTGCAGGCAGTACGTATGGTGACTTTAGTCTGACGTACGTGGCACCACGCATGCCCGGCGGCTGGACTCTTCTGGGAGAGCTGAACAAGGTCGTGCCCATGTCACCGCAACGTGTCACACGGATCACTGCCAACGCGACTACGGCTACGCTGACCCTGAGCGGGGTGAGTGGTGAGAAGGTAGCCATGTCCTGGTTGGCTGCTGGTGAGACTACCAGTAAGACAGTCACATGTTCCATAGGTATATCCAATACCAGTGCTCTCATATTACCAACTGGTGTTTGCAATTCAGTCTAGCATAATTTGACATAACTATTATGTCAAATTTGAACTTCAGGAATTGCTACAATTATAGAGAAGAATATTTGGTACATCATATTATGGACTCAGATGGAGAGCCGAGGTTTAATTTTTACAAAAGAGAAAGACCAAGGAGCTACAAGTAACGCTATACTGTCCACTAACACCACCTTGTAAAACGTCAGTACCGTCGGTCAGTGTCGTGCAATGTTATCGCGTGAGCTGATTGTTTAGTAACTGGTGGTGTTAGTGGACAGTATAGCGTAACTTGTAGTTCCTTGGTCTTTCTCTTTTGTTACATTATATTATGCGTGCGAATAATGCCTGCAGAGAACAGCTTTGGCCTGATTGTCATCTTACTGATTTGATTGGACTTTCTGCCGTGTGACCTGCGGGCATTGGGAAACGTAGCCTCACTTATCTTGGATCTTCTGGCAAACGGGTACTGATGAAGAGCAGGTTAATTTCCCAGCACTGTTGTCATGCGTATAGTTGCTTCTGTGCTTGCTTTTAGCCTCTTTTTGTAATCTTTTATTGGTTTTGCCCACTATCCTCAGCTCAACGTAAACAGTAAAGCTTGATTTTTGAGCCATTTTTTGTTGTACAGTTTTAATATGTGCATTTTGAATTAATTACCGGATTTATTCTGTACGCACACTGACAGTCAGCGTTTGTGAACGTTTGTCTTTGTCGGATAGCCAACACCGCCGTCGCCGTGCATTAATTATTGTGCCTCTGTGTGTAGGGGTGTGCACACGTGCCTGAATGTGTGTGTGTGTGTGTGTGTGTGTGTTTGTGTGTGTGGATGTGTGTGTTTGTGTGTGTGGATGTGAAACAGTGTAACATGACGACAGTGTACTCGTATGAGCGGCCAGCGGCCCGCTTTCACTGAAATCCGAGTGAACTAATTATTACGTAGAGTTTGTGCTGTAGAAAAAAAAGGTTATCTTCTGCTCGTGACGCCATTGTAGGTGTTGGGTTGTGATACCAGCTTGCTGTGTTTTTTTGCTCACTAACTCCAGTTGCGCAGGGACTGGTGGAATGCGACCCAAACATGTACAATCATGAGATAGAGATGTACCGAAAGTACCGAAAAGAAAGGTACACCGAAAAGTTGTGAAATACAGAATAAATATCATAATGCGGAATGGGCAGTGACAACTTTTGCATGACTGTCCTGTATGAAGCTACATGTCCATGTACCTGTGATTAGTGCAGGGGGTCGTGTCCTGCTAGATACAGGTATCGTGATATTTTCACCTCCATGACTCATGAGACACGTGTTAGTGCCTGTTTACTACATGACTTGTACAATATTATTGTTGTTGGTTGACAGCATGTGTTAAACAGCATGTTTCAGCAAAACAAGGTTTATCCATGTACCTGATTGTACAGTACTGACCTGTACTGGCAATCTAGAGTAGACTGTAGCTTTACTTGCTGAGTCAGTGAGTGTGTCACCAGGTCACTGTCAGTGCAGCGTAGGTAGGCTGCATGCACATGCAGTGCATGCTACCCAGTAGATCTACTCCCCCACTACACGGGCCCCAGTACTAGTAGTACTAGTACTACACGTAGATGATTGTACTGTACTACCACTACCAGTACAGTGTGGAGAGATAAATGTGCGTTGCGTTGCATGCATGCACCATGCACGCTGTGCAAAAACTTGAAAAACTCGAAACCTCTTGCAGCTAAAATAAAACGTCCATTTTCACTTCCTGTCAAGTGTGTGGCAGATCCCGCTATTTCGGCCTCCTTCCGAGCTGTTTCTGCACGGCTACTCAGTATCTCACTTCCGTAGGAAATAATTGGCGTTTGCTGATCGCTAGTACTAGCCTGGAGCAATGAGGGAACTCTTGCCTCTCGTGTTTAGAACAAATTCTAACTTTCGGAGAAGACGTAAGATCTATTCGTGACAATATTCTGTAATATTTATCTAGAGATTCCGCCTTGCAGAAGAGCAGCGGGAACAACTAAAACTACTCTTTCCTTGCTATCACTTTCACGGTTGTGAGTAAGTGACGATGGTCCACGGAGCCTCTCGTAGCGGTGATATGGATAAAGACGCAGTGACCATCGTCACAATCCAGCTCGTAGTCAGCCTGCTGGTTATGCCGATAACGCCAGTGCTGTGGCTGTGTGGGGCAGGCTCAATGTCCAGCGCCGTACAGCGATTCGCCCGAATGTCCCCGGCGGTGTGGACGCTGTTCTTCTCTTTGCTGATGCACGGCGCGGGCGGCTACTTTTTCGGAATCGTCCGAGTAGCAATTGTGCCAAGTGATTGGTTTCTGACATGTCTGTACTCGCTGCTGGGTGCGTTGTCCGTACTGGTGATGGCAGTGGGCTCCTACTGTTTAGCCATCCTACTGCGATGGGGCCGGCAGTATCAACCACAGTCGTTGCCCATTCGCACCTACCCTGCCAACCGCAACAGCACTGCTGCTACTGCTGATAAGCCCGTACAAAAAACGAATGGAAAGCACGGGAGCCTTAAAGATGATGACCGTGATGACGGCGATACCCCTGTGGTCAATGGCCGCATTTCTCTGCACAGGGTTCTGCAGTTTATTTTTCCCGTTGCCGAGGCGGCGTTCGTCGAGCTGGCGTGGCGCGTGTACCTGTTGCCACGGCTACTGAACGCCATAGCGCCCGAGCTGGCGCTGCTGTGCATGTCGTTCCTGGCCACTCTGTCCATACTGCCGATAGTCCTATTCTGCATCTGCGTAGATGTACTTGTTTACCCGGACACGGCCAAGTGGTCGGAGGAGCCGATGATCACCCGCCACCCTCCCACGGCCCTCAGCGTTCTCGCCTACCTGCTGCACATGCTCGTGTTCAACATGCTGCTGGGCACCGTCACCATGGCAGCGAACTTTTGCATATGGCCGGCTGTGTGCGTGTCTCTGTACTGGGAGCACGTGTCGGGTGTTGTGTCCGGCGGGATGCTGATCAGCTCGTATCTACCGCTGGGCATGGAGGCTCTGTTCAACGCCCGCCACACGCTGGTGGATCAGAAGATAGTGCCGTGTGGCTGGCTGCGCGGACCGCCGTGGAAGGTCAGCTCGGAGGGTCTGTGCGGCGTGTTTGCCATGCTGCCAGTGCTGGCCGTGATCATGAACTACACCGTGCCGTTCTGGACTAGAGATCAACTGGCTGGTGAGTTGTTCTGTGTGTGTGTGTGTCTGTCTGTTTGTCTGTGTGTATGTGTGTGTGTATGTGTGTGTGTGTGTGTGTGTGTGTGTGTGTGTGTGTGTGTGTGAGCATGCGTGGTTGTGTGTGTGCGTGCGTGTGTGTGTGTGTGTGTGTGTGTGTGTGTGTGTGTGTGTGTGTGTGAGCGTGCGTGGGTGTGTGCGTGCGTGCGTGCGTGCGTGTGTGTGTGTGTGTGTGTGTTGCCAACGGGCTCGGCTGCTTGAAGGTGTAATGTTGCACCTGCCACCTTTGCTGGTTCCAGGGTTCATATACTTTCTATTTGAAGTATATATACCTGTTAACCATAGACTGCTTCTGGCTAGATTAACTCTTGTGTAATCAATGGTGTTAGTGAAGCTTATATCAGATCCACTCTGATTTAGCCACCCACACTAGTAGCAAGTATTACCTTCACTGGGGGCAGGGGTAACTGCTGTTGGATCCCGGGACGGGTACTAGTGCCCTGCTGTCGTCAATCCTTTTTCTGCACCTTGTCCTCACCCATTTAGTTCTTGTTGGCTGGGTTATGAGCGTCTCGGCCGAATTTGGCATTGATACTTGTCCAGATATGACCGTCCGAATCATATTTCTGGTCAAATTAGAATTTGGTTCTTGAGCCTGATCCGGCCGAAATCGCATTTGAAAAGGGAAAAAAGGGCTCGATATCAATTGTTGGGGAATGAGCTGTAGTGGTGTTGCTGCCACTTGTTCTAGTGCAAAAAAAATTTAATTTTGCAATGCAGAGGTATGTATGGCAGCAGGGGTGTCAGACACGCTACGGTCACTATGGTATTGACCGTACCACCTTTTGTCCCCGGTACTCCGTAAATCAATCCAAAGCACTGATTTGGACTCTAAATTTCGAAATTTTCCTCGGAGTCACCCTTTCCCAAGTAAACTGTATCTCAGATGGCTGACCGTACAACCCTAGATTACCTTCCCACGCCCCTGTACAGCTATGCGCAGCTATGTACAGCTAAGTATAGCTACAGTAAAATCAAGAGTATATACCCCCCCCCCCCCCCCCCTCCCGAAGAGTGTGCAACTCCTGATACCCTTTCTATGGGGTACGCCGACGGCGAAAACTCACATCACGTGGTGCAGTGTCGCAGTTGTACGCTTCCAGCCCGTTTTTTAGCGAACAGCGGAGTAATACAAAATGCACTCTCTGACAGAAACTCACTGCGCACGTCTGCAAATCCCCAGCATGATCATGGCAGATAATCGGATTGCGCGCACGCTATCCTCCGTTTGTACGTAGTACGAACTTGCCTGAGACACGTGATGTGAGTTTTCGCCGTCGGAGACCCCATATGCAGAGTTGCACACTCTTGGGGGGTTATATACTCTTGGTAAAACCTGGAATGGCGACCACCCGGATATGGCGACCACTTTTCCTTGTCACGGACGCATTCACATTCGAACAGCTCGGATTAGGCAACCACCCGCTCAACGCCACCGACGACCACCCACCCGCGACCGTGTTGCACCCTGCTAGTACGTGTAAATGTACACATTGCATGGTGCACCGTGCATGGTAGATCTACACATCAGTGCAGGAACTGTGTAGATGTAATGTACATGTATGTACATACATATTGTTAGATTGACAGCATGCATAATTATACCATGTATGTACATGGTGCATGCACGACACTTGACAGCTCTCAGGACCCCAGGCACATGAGTCGTGCTGGAGTAGCATAGGTCACCGTGTGTGCAGTGTGATACACTGATCAAATAGAGTATCAAATGTATTATGACGTGGATATGGTCACGTGACCCACTGAACCTGGATAAGAAGACCACCTGGCCACGGCGACCACTTTTTCTCGTCCTTTGAGTGGTCGCCTTAGACAGGTTTTACTCTATGTGTACAGTCAACCTTGCGGATAATGACCGTCGATCAGCCATTAGAGAAGTGTTGCTATTGGCGAGGTTAAACGTATGCCCTCGAGTGATTACTTTGTCTGAAGATAGCGTTGTAAATCACGAGTTGTTGTATATCACTGAGAAGAAGGACACACTCCGGGCTCTTGAACAACATCTCGAACGTTTCACTAGGGACATAGACAGACATGGAGGAAAGGTGCACGTGTGAGGAGACCTAACAAGCGTGAAGTGTGGTGGGGAAAAACCCAGACAACTAATGGACATAACTAACGAGTTGTTGACGATCTACCTGACAACCTAAGTGTGAATTTAATCTGCTGTCCATGTTCATTTGACTTCAACCTGTATTTCACCTGACCATAAGGCTTCAAAGTGTACTAGTGAAGCTTAGGCCCTCTTCAGACTAGGTACAAAACAGCCTATAAGTCACATTTACATAGAAGTTTCCAAGACAACAACAATAATCTGGTGGGAAGCCTAAAAAGCTGCCTAATCGTTTCAGGCAGGGTGCGAACCCTTGTACAAGGCAACTTTCCTGCATTTATCGTACTTTCTCACCAGGTAGTTGTACAAACGTACAGACTTTGAACCCGGGTACGACTGCCGGCTGCTTTCACACATCCCAGGTCCATTGCGCAATAGCGTAGGGTCAAAGGTTGCCTGTATATTGCATGTAAAATGTGTAGTCTGAATGCAGGCTTGGAAAAATGTTGCCTTTTAGGTTTTATGTGATTTTGTACTGGATGTTCTATGTACGTAGTCTGCAGAGGGCCTAAGGAGATGTTGTTCAAGAACCTGAACTGTGTCCTTCTTCTCAGTGTTATTGCATTCTTATCTCCAAGGAAACTGGTGTTATATCCGAGGTTGGTATTCGCGAGTTTGGCTGTAGTTATGAGTGATTGTCCAGTCATGGCTCATGCTGTCTATCCTGCTTGGGCTGATCTATCTACTTGTGCGTGGTTTGAATGTTGTGTTTCCGCTGCAGACTTGCTTCCACATGGTGCTATTCATACGCACACATAGCTCAGAACATGCTTCATGCTGTTATCCCGGTGTGAACTGGACGTACGAACTCTGCATATCCATGCACAGCTCAACACACGACCGTGATGCAGCAGCCCGTGTGGGTACTGGACGCACTGACTCTGCATATCCATGCACAGCTCAACACACGGTTGTGATGCAGCAGCCCCTGTGTGTGCTGGACGCAGCGCAGGCACTAACAGTTGAGAATGGCACTGTGACGGTGTGTCTGCTGAGATTCTCAGGCTACCTGCATCTGGCTCTGCATTGCGGGAGGCCAGTACTGCCCTACAACTGGCCGTGCACCACCGCCGAGAAACACACCAGTGTCAGCAGCGATTGCAGCAGCAATATCAGCACCAGTCTAGCCATCTATAACAACAACAACAACAGCAGTAGCCATGCCTTGAAGCAGCAGCAGTGCCATAGCAAAATCACCACAACGATAAGAAGAAGCGGAGCAGCCCTAGGCCCTGTGAGTCGAATTGCAAGCAGCATCAGAAACAGCAGCAACGGGCAGTGTTGCACGAAAACACATCGCCGAAGAGTCCGGTGACTTCCAGCCTGAGGCAGCAGTTCCCAACAGCACCTTGGCATTGGACCAATCTCTCGGTACGTTACGTTGCAATGCTGTTGACTGAGTGGGCTGGACCACTGCACATCCACTGTACACGACATATGTATGTGTATGTGCAGTGGAAGAACTGGCGGCATTATTTGCTTGCTTGGCCGTGCTTGTGCAAGTCTTGTGATCAAGATTTGCACCGGCATCGTGAACATTGCTGTCTATCTTTGCCAGCAGCAGCAGCATGGCTGCAGACTCCAAGCCTATTCAACTGGTGCAGTGGCCTGCTGCTAGTGCTGCTGCCACTGCTGTCTCTGTACTGCAGTCGCTGCCCTGCCACTGCGGCTGCCGCACAAGCAGCAGCCGCAGCAGTTGCTGCTGCCCGCCACTACTGCTGTGGTTTTTGTTGTTCTAAGAGACTAAGTGACAGCACAATACAGGCTGTGAGTATTGTACCTGGACAATGTGATGCTGGACAACTTAGTAGATTGGAGAGATGCTTTGCATGCAGTCGGAATGTGTGATGAGCTGAGGGGGTAAATTTCCGAGGTGTGCCCACTCGGCTCAATACTCAACACTGCACAGCAAAACCTCAACACTGGCAGTGTGTTGGACAGCGAACTTGCCACACGGCTAATTGCAAATGAACACGCTGCTTCTACTAGCTGAGTGTGGTGTTGCTAATAAACTAAGTCTGCTTGCAGTATATCCACCAATTTTTGACGCCTCCAGGTTATTTGTTCCAGTGCTACTGGGGCAACTAACAGTATTGACCGTTGCCTAAATGGAATTAGTGATCGGAGCTACATGTCTACGGGCGGTCAAAGATTGGAACAGTAAATCTCTCCTAATCCGGCCACGTTTGTCTACCGGGGCACCTTTCTCACCCATCTAGAGACGCAAAAGTTGGCTTTTTAACGAAAAGCGGCCCCCAAAAAACTCTTGATTGGCATAAACAAAATGTGAACTTGCATGCAGTAAGTATGTATGTTCGGAGTTGCGGGCAATAAGTATGTATGTTGGGAGTTGCGGGCAGTACTCGGTCCCAACCTGCCCGGATGAACTGTACTGACAAGTCAAGGATGGGTACTGACGGATACACAATGATTGTGATGTTGCCCCTTCAGTATAGCATGGTCCCGGACAGTGGATTGGGATGCCGGGTTGATCTTGTGTACCCAACGTGCATGGTAACTAACTTACTTACTCCGTGCTGCTCTTGGTGCTCTGGGCTGCGGTGTCCTTGGTGTTACAAGATTCATTTGGTGCTCCAAACTGTGGAGCTCGACTCATTGGCAGTACATGGACATGTGCCCGGTGATGGACCATAGAAGACATATGCAGGATGGGTGTGTGTGTGTATCTGTGTCTGTGTGTGCGTGCTTGCGTGTGGTGGGGGGGGGGGTAATAATGTGTGTGTGTGTGTGTGTGTGTGTGTGTGTGTGTGTGTGTGTGTGTGTGTGTGTGTGTGTGTGTGTGTGTGTGTGTGTGTGTGTGTGTGTGTGTGTGTGTGTGTGTGTGTGTGTGTGTGTGTGTGTGTGTGTGTGTGTGTGTGTGTGTGTGTGTGTGTGTGTGTGTGTGTGTGTGTGTGTGTGTGTGTGTGTGTGTGTGTGTGTGTGTGTGTGTGTGTGTGTGTGTGTGTGTGTGTGTGTGTGTGTGTGTGTGTGTGTGTGTGTGTGTGTGTGTGTGTGTGTGGTGCCAGCTAGTTTGGTTGGTGGGTACAGTTATGCCAGATAGTGTTGGGCCTGTTGCCAACGGGCTCGGCTGCTTGAAGGTGTATTGTTGTACCTACCACCTTTGTTGGTTTCAGGGTTCATATACTTTCTATTTGAAGTATACATACCTGTTAACCATGGACTGCTTCTGGCTAGATTAACTCTTGTGTAATCAATGGTGCTAGTGAAGCTTATATCAGATCCACTCTGATTTAGCCACCCACACTAGTACCAAGTATTACCTTCACTGGGGGCAGGGGTACCTGCAGTTGGATCCCGGGACGGATACCCTGATGCCGTCAATCCTTTTTCTGCACCTTGTCTTCACCCACTTACTGAGGTGTGGTGAGCCCATAAGTGGGATCATTTCAAGTCCACCCTAGTTTGGGGATTTCAGGGGGTGTCGGCCGTTGGGTGGTTCAATGCCCAATTGAGTCATCTTTCCAAGATTCCTTTTGAGTCTCTCTCCCCTCTCCCGGGGAGACCCACGTGACCAGTTTTGGCAGTGAGCAAGTACAAGTGTGTGTGCGTGTGCGTGCGTGCGTCTGGTGGGGGGGGGGGGGGGATAATGGTATGTGTATCACCATAATCTAATGGAGTGGTGTGAGGGGGGGGGGGGCGACATTGGTATGTGTGACAGCGTATCTAATGGAGTGGGGGGGGGGGTATTGGTATGTGTGACAGCGTATCTAATGGAGTGGGGGGGGGGGGGGCGACATTGGTATGTGTGACAGCGTATCTAATGGAGTGGGGGTGGGGGGTATTGGTATCTGTAACAGCGTATCTAATGGAGTGGGGGGGGGGGGGGGGGTATTGGTATGTGTAACAGCGTACTAGTATCTAATAGAGTGTGTGTTTTTAAAAGCACTCTGGCAAGGTACGTTCGGGCCTGGTTTAAATCTGGCTTTGGAAAATTAATTTTTCATTGCCATCAGGTTCTGCCTCATTTCCTCTGTGCTGCGCTTTTGAGTCCACAAAGGACAAAACAGCTCTGTCCGCAGATTGAGTAATAGATTGTCTGTTTGGGGGGGGGGGGGGGTATGTGTAAAAGCATATCGAATAGAGTGTGGAGGGGGGAGGGGGTATTGGTATGTGTAACAGCATATCTAGCCCTTGGGGTAAGAGGTCAATATTAAAGCGGTCAATAAATTCTGAAATTTGACCGCTTAGAGATCACAAGTTACTGTGGTGGTCAAATATTACAAGTAAGAGAGTGATAACATGTATGTATGCATGGTATGCGGACCCTGTTTTTACAGTATTTTCCGGTAATTGTTTTACAGACAACAGGTACGCAGTTTACACGTACAAATGTTGTTTTTTTGTATTCTGGCCAACGACGATCCTGAGTCGTACATCAGGGAGTCGTACAAGCTTGGGTTTGTGTGACTCCCGGTCACAGATCTACTCACACGATCAGTACAGTACATCATGTATACAAACTGTTTCGAAAACAAATTGACTTCTGCTCGATTTCCGTGCGGGAGGGCCCGGGAATCTCAATTTTTTGGTCTCACCGCATGTGTCGCGTGACGAACCCGTGACCAACACGTACATGTGTGGGCTAACTTGGCTTTGCTGCTCAAAGCCAGCATACTTGTATAAAAAATACTGCTGATCGGGCTTGTGCTAATCCTTTCTCACTTATGCGTGTGCTATTGTCATTGCATGTGTGACTGTAGCACTGACGCTATTGTGTGTCTGGTATGGTGTTTGTGTGTGGGGGGGGGGGGGGGGTGCAAACTTGCATTCGAGGATGTGTGCGTGTGTGTGTGGTGGGGGGGGGGGGGGTGTAAATGCGCTTACTACTGCTGATAAGGGTCAGACACTGTGCTGACTTGTAGCTGCTGCTTTTGCATGAGCGGTGTTGTTGCCGCGAGTTTGGTGAATTATTACTGGCATGTGAACAGGTGCAGGGCGCAAACTCGACTCACGAGATCATTCAGCAAGCTAGTGCTGGCTAGTGCTAGCTAGTGATTTTGTTTAAACATCGATGGTGTGTCCGGTGTTCCGCCGTCACTGTAATGGCGGTATATTGCGAGTGTGGACAAGCTGATTTGACAGTCTGTAATGCGAGCAGTGAAAATATTCAATATTTGAAGGATTCTGCTTTGGTGACAATACCATGATGATGCTATTGTTTTACAAGCTATGCATTCCCCGCACCATATGACCCCTATTGTAGGCACAAAAAACACAAACTGCAAAGCTGTTTACTAGAGTGCGAAGAAATAGATTCATCAAGCAGATACAGCTACATGTACATGTATGTAATGTCTCAGTGGTGTTGGTGGTGGTGGTGGTACAATGTCGCCATGTCCTCCAGCCGCTTTGGCTGCAAGCTATGTAACCTGTGCTATGTCGACAGTCAGCAGCTATCAAAGCCTGTGATGGAGTTGGCTCTCTGCATGGTTGAGCAGATGATTCTAACCTCGCATGGCACATGTACATGATACTATGGCTCCTGGCAATACTAGTGGTGCCAGGTACTGGACATTGGTGGTATGCTAGTGCCAGTGACTTAACTAAACTATAATTATTATCGTCTGGCACACACTGCTATGTACCATGTACTGTGTGTATCTTGCACACGAATGTGGATATCTTTCCTGACTACATGTACTTGACTCAGTGCGAATACTAGTGGCGACACTTCCTGCAGCTTCATACATACATGTTGAAAGACAGAGGTTTAAGTGGTGAAGATCAGACCTGCTCTCCCGATCCACTCTGCAATCATCGAACTTCACAATTGACCATACAATAGGAAAAAGTTCGGTATGATGCAGATTGATCAGGAAAGAGCAGGTCTGCTCTACATCATGTTATATCCCAAAAAGTCCTATAAGTAGTGCCAAGAGTGCGTAACGCCCACCCCAATGGGGTTATGTACTACAGTAAAACCTGGTGTAAACGACCTCTGGGTTTAGCGACCACCTGCTCTTAACGACCGTTTTTCCATGCACCGACAGTTCTATACAGACACCGTGGGACCTTGTTCTGAAGACCACCTGGCTTTAACGACCGATTTTGCTTGCACCGATGGGTGGTCGCCTAAACCAGGTTTTACTGTACATGTGTTTGTAGTGTTGTTGTGTGTCCAGAACGTTTAGGATTGCCAGGTGTATAACTTGCCATCTCTCAAGTCCAAGGGATGTGCCTGCTGGCAGTTGCATTGCGTGGTGTTCTCTTTGTCTTTCTGTTTTAGGAATGAACTCCTTGAGCCTCTTGTACGGGTGTTTTGTGAACTGAACAACTTGCTGGTGTATGCAGTATTCCTTGTAAATGTACTAACTTGCAGTATGGGTGCTGTCTCAGTCTGGGAATGTGCATTCATACATGTCCAGCACTCTGTGATTGTTGGGTGGGGGGGGGGGGGAGCAGTATGCTGAAGGCCATGTTCCGGTTGTACAACTTGTACTTCCTGATGCTGCAAGCGAACCTGTGCTGCTTTTCACTGGAGAAAGAAGTTTGTTGTATGATCGCAAGAAACTTCCTGTACTGTACAGTCACCATGAACTGGTGAACTCGTGCTCAGTGGCCACCACATGCCATTCAGAGACTACTGGTACTATTACAGTACATGATCAGATCATCCTCCATGATTGTAGGGGTGTGCACACCTCACAGGTGCACAACCATCATTCAATATCCATCACAGGAATTGTAGATCTTGACCAGCAGCTGGCTGTACATGGTAATAACTAATATGCTAGCAACACTCCACGAGAACTACTGAACCATGTACGTGTGAAGTGTACTGAGAATCATTAGCGTCAAGACTTGGTGATGGCTAGAGATGGCTAGCTGCTGAGCGTGGCCGTGACAGTAGGTTCCGCAGTCCTGCTCAGTACTATACTCTACCTACTTGTCTGGTGGCCTGTGTACCACTATGTACTGTGTACCGCACTTTGCTGCTTACCTGTTACCATGTCATGTACATGTACTCATGCAGAATCTTAACTTTAAGATCAGCTGCTGGTTTTCTATGCACATGTGCTGGGAACACAGATGATGCTGGTAGGCACAAGTATGTATGTATGTATGTATGTACGTTCGGGCCTGATTGGAAATTTTTATTTCCATTGCTATCAGGTTCGGCCCCATTTTCTCTGTGCTGCGCTGATGAGTTCAAAAAGAACGAAACAGCATGCTGTCCGCAGATTGAGTATTTCGCTCCTGCTCTTGTAGCAGTTGAGCACTCTTGCGTGGGGTAGTGCCTTTGCTGTTTGCGTTATGCAGAGCTCACTGACTTGTCAGTTTGAGCACTCTGGCAAGGTACGTTCGGGCCTGATTGGAAATTTTATTTCCATTGCTATCAGGTTCGGCCCCATTTTCTCTGTGCTGCGCTGATGAGTTCAAAAAGAACGAAACAGCATGCTGTCCGCAGATTGAGTATGTATGTATGTATGTATGTATAACTCATAATCACAAGGTGATCGTAGAGGCATTAATCAGCGAGAGAATTGTGAATGATGTCTCTGAATCCAACTCTATCGTGTGCTGCATGAGAGAGAGCATGCAAGGTACAAGTATGGTAGTAAAAAAAGGACAAAACATAAAGGATGTAGGGACGGTATGCCGATGTGCTGGGAGCAACTCAACCGACCAGAGGTGTTCCTGAGGTTCCATTCCTGTTCTTATATTTCGTTGTGTCCAGTATGGCCGTGTTTGGTGAGGCATGGTGGGTACATTAGCTAAGGAAACGGTCACTTCGCACAAAATGTAGGTCTGTGTATGAAGAATGATCTGTCCCCTGTTCCAAATACTGTACCACCTTCACGGACCGTAGTGTTCGATCTTTGACTGCTTTTCATCCCAGAAAACCTGTGTAAAACGTTTCTGAAGTACGGGCAGATGCCATTGCAGTCATTTACACATCAGGGCTCCTTTATCACAAACACGCAACACGGTTTCTTCACTGCATACGTCACAGTAAATGTATTCACAACCATAGCTCATTATCAAGGTGAAAACAGTAAACTAGAAGATCTGGTGAACACATTGTAGTGACGTAGGTCTATGCAGCGAAGAGACCGTGTTGAGTGTTTCAGTTGCGGGTAGGGGTGTGCGGATAATGCTCGAAAAGGTGGCAGATTCTGCTCGAAAAGCAGTGAAATTGGCAGAACCATACAAACCTTATTGCGAGCAATTCCTCGAATTCTGCTCCATTTCTTTCTCCACATACCAAACATGCATGAAACGTACCAGAAAAAGTGCCGAATTCTGCCAATTTTTCTGCCGGCATCATTCGCATACATGTATGCCTAGTTGCGGGACCCAAACCCGTAGTGTTAAGATCGTACAGTATTACAGTAGGGTTTTTGAGTAAAAGACAATAGGTAATTTGGATGCATAGTGAATAGAAACTCCATCGATGCCTCAGCACTTCGATACACGAAAATGGGAGATTTGATAATGATATGCTCAAATGCCAGAATGTAACTCAAGGACTGTGATCCAGTGTGTTCAAGGTCATATCATCGTGTTTCTCAGTACTAGACTCTCTCCTAGGGTAGTCACACTATTGCCAGACGGTCATAACAATGTTTATCTAAGCTAGCAATAAGCCACTGATACGGTTGTTGAACCAGGTCACTGCTAGTCTGCAGAGAGCTAGTAGTGGATTGCGAGGGGTATTGTAGTAGAATTGTCCTATCAACTTGGGTTTGATGAGTGGACTGAACAAAGACAGTTGCAATACCAGAAAAAGATTCATATACGTAAAATAACGTAATAATCAATAATAACCTCCGCGGTGTTGAGCACTGTCAGCACACTGGGTACATCCTCCGAGTAATTACATAGTTATAATTGGCGCGTGATGCAGCGCATAGCACAGCTCTGCTGGGAAGGTCCGAGGAAATGCCAGCCTTACTTCGGACTACGAGTACACTCTGTTACGTGTTGGCGATCAGTTGTGGTGTTATCCTGCACTGCTGTGCATTACTGCCGCGTACTTCCCTACACACGTCCTTCGGTAGGAAGTGCTGGAGAAGAATGCGGAACAGGAGTTCAATGGAGAGAGCTGCACGTCGCAACGAGCTCACGCTATATTCCTGCAAGAGAATCTGCTGGGCCATATCCTTACTGGCCCGCTGGCCAGCCGCACTGATTTTACGTACGTGCTTGATCAATCGCTCTCCAATCTCTCTGAATTCAATGCTTCGCTTCGGTATTACAGGAGCTTCGCCACTGCGGAGCTGGTGCGTTTGTAAGATGGGGCCCGTGAAATAGAACGCCTGGCCAGATCTGTTTAGCTCTGTTCTGGAGTGTCTGTTGAAACACATGAGTAACAGCTTCCGGCGGTTACTGTCTCCTGAATGCATGATAACGTGGGTCTTTCTGGCTCGCTTCCGTCCTTCTCGGACAAAATGACTCCGAGGAAAAAGCCATTCCGAGTTGCTTTGCTGACTTCTGCTCCTGAGTCCACTGACGAAAATTGAATCAGATATTCGTGACAGACTGCCATGAGTACTGATACTCTGGCACGCACACATTGCATATCGTTCTGATGGTGGTACTGGTGGTGGTGATGTCTCTCTAATGTTAGATTCATTGCTGTTGTAGCTTGTGCTGCTGCTGCTGCTGCTGCGGCTGCTGTTTCTGTGGATGTCAGTGTCGCCGTCAGCTACAGATGGCTCCTGCACGAGTTCTGGTGTCCATTCTAGATCGTCGGCGTTGACCAATCTCTTCTCTTCCAGCCGGCCACTGAACACTTTCCCAGGTGTGTAGAGTACGCTAGCGCCGCCAGTTCCCACCAGCGTACCGCCCTTGGATGTAAATGAACGTAACACTCTTCGCAGGCGCTTTCCAAACTTGTGCCTGCTCCAGGCGGCGCTGGAAATTCCATCCGCGACAAGAAGCAACTGGCATGTGTTTAGCTTCACATTTCCGTTTGTAAGGTCTTCATACGTAGCGGCAACATAATCGATACGGATAAGGTCAAGCAATGCTCTAAATCCGTCCGAGGTCTGATCAACCACGACTATATCCTCTCTCCGGAGGGCTTTGAGTAGTTTGCGTTGGTGGCGTTGATGTGGAGCGACGTACGGCTTCTTGGTCAGCTGAAGGAACGCCAGGATGTGAGCTGCCAATGTGTGTTCGATTGCTCCGTCAAAGCGCACTTCATCCTGGTGATGATGATGCCGTTGATCAGTTACAACATCTCGATCTGCTCGTCGTGAGTTTGTCATCACCATTCTCCCCTCGGCACTGATTAAACACAATGCCACACAGATGATGACACCCAGCAAGAGCATAGTGGTTACATCCATACCTATAATCGCCTCCACCTTCGGAACCCCCGCGGCAATTCAGCACAGCGGTCTTGCAAGGCCTGCTAGTCCTCACCCGACAACATGAAGACTCGGAATTGGACTTGAGGAGTAGATGTACCTAGTTTTCTTTCCAACACGCACAGTCCTCATAAACACTAATACTCGTACTGCATTGTACTTAGCAGTAGCAGGATGGCCATCTACGCTGCATTATCATGATAACTTTAGATCTGTTTTGGCGAGAGCAAACTCGCAATGACAGCTGCCCTGAGGGTAGGCAATGCTAAAGGTTTAGCGCTAAAGTACGGCCTAGAATGAATTCCAAGCCAGTCCTAATTGACCAAATTAATTATCCAAACTATTGTTAGTGACAGTGACAAGACAGTTAACCTTTCTGCGTTCCTGGCAAGTATCTTTTCTTCCTCTTCTTCTAAATGCGGTAAACCGCTTCGGCAGAGTCGCTCGGTGGGGAAGATGCAAACATACGTGTTCAGCCTGGGTGCAGCGGATTTTGTAGTCGTTCCCGTGGAGTCTTTTCAGCTGCCTACAATCTGGGCAGCGTACAACTAGGGAGGTAGTATTCCAGCCTCGCAATAATGCCACACACTCTCCCACACTGATATCAGAGCATGTCGTACAGATGGTATGCGTGCTGCTCTAGTCCTGTGTGATCAAAATGTGGAGCACGAGATCGGGTGAGCGGCGGCTTCCACCTTGCTTCCCTTACTCATACTGTACTTGCCTCGTTGCATATCTACTTGCGACGGGCCTGAACGTGATGCGTCGGCGCTGGCCTGCCGCTCTCTACATGACTGTATTCCGTCAACACGTCGTAGTGTCCACAGCCCCCGCTGCTCCAGTTCCAGGCTGGCCCCGTTGTTGATACAAGACTTCACCAAGCATGGAGAATGGTGCTGGTTTGTCCCAACATCGGCCACCGTCACATGTCACATTCAAGTCATAGATTAATAACTATGTACTGTGCTTCAAACATTCATGTTTCTACTATATCTACAAATCGTTGGCAGCACAGCGCCACTTAGCGCCAACAGCGGTGTTGCTGCAAGGCAGTAGGGGCTAGGTGCTTAGTACAGCGCGCTCAACAAGATAGGCGTGTAGCGAGCTGCCTACCGGTGTGCGAACGACGCCTTTAAGGGTAGTGTGACGTTGACAGAGCGTCCAAGCTAACCTTAGCGTGTGTAGAATTATTAAAAGTGACAACACGATAGAGTGATTAGTGATGGTACTGCGAACACCTTTACAAGACAGTAGTAGTATTGTGTCGAATATATCTGCCCCAGTATTAGTCGCAAAATGGCAATGAATACTGCATTGCACATACCCGTCATGACGGGAAGAATTCTGTACAGTGCACCCGGCTGCTGTTACCACCAAGCATCGATACTAGCGCACAGTATGCCGTGAAAAACACAGAACTGTATACAGCACTGCGTATGGTACTATCAATATCTCGTACTAGGTAGTATGAAACATTGTCATTTTGATTTCATCGCCGAGTTTCATCCCTTGACCTTGTATCTTTGGTGTTCTTCCTTCTTTCCATGTCGTATTGTTTGAATAAACCCGTTTTGTATAGTGTGCAACACCTAGGCTTATGGTTGTGTAGATTACTAGTGCCACGTTTTAAATTATACAACACAAGAACAACATTATACCGTGCCTGGCCACATGCAGTCATCCATTATACCGTGCCTGGCCACATGCAGTCATCCCAAGGTAGGACATCAGGCACGCCAATGCTGCAGTATCACTCTGGCTATACATGTACATGTACTCCAAGCTGTAAGCTGGTAGCCGGCAACTGATGATCACACCCGTGTGCCTACCATCATCATCAACACAACGCGACCATCCCTTTTCAAAACGTTGACGCCACTTCACCTTTTCGCCAGAACCTGAAGCGGTGTCCATGTCGTGATGTCACCAGGCCGCTGGAGGTGTTAATGTTGGATTCAATGGTAATCCGATGGCTGAATTACGCGTTACTCCTGCAACAATGAACTAGGCACTGGATACGACTACATGGCATCTGCAAGCTGATGGTTTTCAATCACGTGACGTTCCTCGACATGACCTACCACTACCGGTAGGGAGTAGTACCATAGCATTTCTGTTTTGCTTTCTTGTTTTTGTACTACTCCCCGGCTACTACTCCCCGGCTACTACTCCCCGGCTACTGCTTGCCGGTCACTCTGGCCTACAGTAGTGGCATGTAGTGGCATGATCATTTCATAACAATGTCCACACTACATACTTCAAAGCACGCTACACTGTGCTACTCTGTACATGTACCGCACAGGTATATTTCCTGTAGAACACACAGTATGGAAGGAAGAATATTATACTTACTTCGAAGTACGACTCTGAGTTTCACGCTCTGGGACACCTCTCTCCCTACGGTGTACACGGGCTCCACCTCACGATCTCTTTCATTCATTTCATTTCGACTTTATTTGAAGGATTCTCCAAAGGTAAATGGATACTTCTTTACCAGTACCCTTTTCGCTTGCTTCTACTCAGACTTCTTATTTAACCTCTTCACATTAATCTTTTTTTATCGTAATATTTTCTTTCTTTTAAGAATTGCACCCTATTGCACACGCATTGTACACGTATATTTATTCTCGGAGACCCCCTTGATTTAGGCTTCGGCCTTTGGGGAATCCCTCAAATAATAATAATAATAATAATAATACTTATCGGAGAGAGTTTCCTGGAAGGGTCTCTTAACGCACTCTCCGTTCGATGGGGGACTCTGCTTATTTCCTGTAGTGCAATGTATGTACATGTACATTCAGTAACCCTAGGCCTTTTGATGTTCTGTTACGGGCGTGAAGTACAATACAATCATGTAATGATACTGTTGAGAAGCATTTCTGTTGGTAAAACCAGCTCGTGTTGAACTGGCTGTGAGAGAACTTAGAGTTTGCTCAAGGCAACTCACTCAAGAGCATACAATTGTTTCTCCACATGACCCGGGTTGATCGGGCTCCTGTTAAAGCGACGTGTTTTCATAACAACCACAGCAAACCATGCACTCTCGAAATCCGCTGAATCTCAAACACATGGGAAGTACTCTCGGAAGTTGCAAAAGCACAAAGATACCACTAAATGTGCCATGCAATGACAATGGGAAATATCAACGCTTTTAGCTTCACCGGGTACAATTAGCCCTACACCTGTGTCCTCCAAATAGAACTGTAATCTCGTCTAGTATTCACGGTGTAAGCTCTTAGCTGCAGGCGGTCTTCTACTTTGTAGTCGGTCGAAGGCAGGCACGACACACGGGAATGTATTCTCAGAGTCAGGAAGCAATCCTGATCGAGCGCTTTCCACTGCTGCACCCTGTTGATGAGGGCACCAAGCAAGTCATATCAGAACTATAGGTGGATTGTTTAGTGAACGTCACGAGATTTCTTTCCCTGTGCGGCTGCCTTGGTCCACGATAGCGAAGTAACTTTACGTCAGCAACATCCTTGTGTGCCTCGCCTAAACTAAGTCTTCACTTGAACAGAGAAACGATGTGCCGATACACGCATGGCTTTACTTCGCACGCAACCCCATCAATGAACGGAAAGAGCAGAAACAAATTGAAGCAGGCTGTTTCAGCAAAGCAGACCCAGTTCAGCAGTCACACCATGTTGATATCATTACCAGAACTACGTATTAATGCATGCACTGCAGTGTGCTGAATAAGAGAGAGAGAGAGAGAGAGAGAGAGAGAGAGAGAGAGAGAGAGAGAGAGAGAGAGAGAGAGAGAGAGAGAGAGAGAGAGAGAGAGAGAGAGAGAGAGAGAGAGAGAGAGAGAGAGAGAGAGAGAGAGAGAGAGAGAGAGAGAGAGAGAGAGAGAGAGAGAGAGAGAGAGAGAGAGAGAGAGAGAGAGAGAGAGAGAGAGGAGAGAGAGAGAGAGAGAGAGAGAGAGAGAGAGAGAGAGAGAGAGAGAGAGAGAGAGAGAGAGAAGAGAGAGAGAGAGAGAGAGAGAAGAGAAAGAGAGAGAGAAAGAGAGAGAGGAAAGAGAGAGAGAGAGAGAGAGAGAGAGAGAGAGACAGGATTTGCGCAGTAAACTTTTCTACACCTTTCCTTGCTTTGGGATCACCAGCTCTGCGTTGCGTAGTAGGGATAGTATTGTACGTTCCAAGAAAATGGTTGTGGGTTCAAACTGTGGGTCATTATTCCTTTCACGACCAGGACAGCTACATGTCCTGCCTCTGTTCACAAAACGTAAATACAAACATTAGAGGGGAAGGGGGCACATAACGTTTTATGCATCACACAAGGCTTCAATGGCGGAACCTGTGGAGAAGTAAACTAGAAGATTTCTTCTCTGTGGCTCTTTGTTACATAATATAGCGGTATGCCATAGTTCTGTCAGCATATTAAAATGCTGACAGAACTTTTTCTTCCGTGTGGACTCCTCAGTGCAGCGCAGAGAAAATCATGGAGAACCTGATAGCAATGCACATGTGGGGTTTTTCAAAGTAAGATTTTAAAGCAGACCCGAACGTACAATGTACTTTTCCAGAGTGCTCAAACTGACAAGTCAGTGAACCCTACACAGATCTCAGCCAGAGACATGCGGTCGCCGTGTACATGTAGTTTTAGAGCAACTACAGCGTCTGGAGACTTTATCCTTGAGTAGCATGTCAGTCGCTGCCGTATGTCATTAGTGGCAGCCGATCACTACGTTGGCATCGTACAGTGAAACCTGTCTAAGACGACGCTCAAAGGACCTTCAAAACACGGTCTCTGTTACCAGGTGGTCTCCTTATCCAGGGTGATTTGGCTGGAAATAGCATCCTTGGGTCCTGGATGCAGTGGTCTTCTTTGACAGGTGGTCGCCTTATCCGAGTGGTCGCATTGACAGGTTTCACTGTCCATGTACATGATGTACAGTGTATGTACCAAAGGTGCTTGTGGGGTTATGTGGCTGTCAGGTTTATAACCAACGGAGAACGTTTTTGGCTCAAGAGGGCTAAAACTAAAAGGAGAGAATGTAGATGATAGTTCGGCGTCCGCTGATACACGGGACATTGGACACCACCTAACAATCGGGATTACGTCATTGACCAGCAGCTGCCAATGCTCTTTCATTGGTCAATGACTGGCTAGTGTGAGTAGTGGGATTGTTGGTGGCAATCATTATTTCCCCACACAAAGTCTCCCCAGGTCGCCGGTGGCTTAGCTGCGGGTCAATACAAGACTGTCAATTTGTGCTTGCTTTCCTTGTTTTCTGGTGATTTTCAAGGTTGCTCTCCAGAAGATGCTTGACATCCAACAACAGGATAAACCTCAGATCACGTGTTTGTACATGGTAAGCAACCTGTCGTGCTGTTGTTGCTACAGTACATGTATGTGTGGCAAAAGTGACTTTGAAGGTACTATACGTGTTTCCTGTTACACTGAATACGTGAGGTATGCATGTACTCGTTGATGCCATCCTTTGTACAGTGTACCAATGTGTCCACGAACACAACGTTGCAGCATATACATGTATGACGATAGCGATAGCGACCGTCTGGGGACTCCATGTAAGGGTACAGCAGCTCCATGTAAGGGTACAGCAGCTCCATGTAAGGGTACAGCAGCTCCATGTAAGGGTACAGCAGCTCCATGTAAGGGTACAGCACGGCAGTATTCTGCTACTAGTACATGAAGTAGCATGTCCCTGGCAAGATGGACGACAGCTAGCTAGGCCGGGACAGTGTACCCCTTCGCGAGCATGCATGCCATGCACTCTATGTTGACTGATGCGATGACCGTCGTCACTTCTGTGTTCCATTCTCGTCGTCAATCCGATCCTATGAAACACTTGTTCTCTGTCCACCCTGCACTCACTCGTAGCGCACACATCCGCAAACTCACTCATACGTGTACACCACTATTGAACACGTGAACACTGCCAGTGGGGGCCACCACAGCACAAAGAGGCCGACCCTGCACTCGTCACCTCCTTTTATCCCACACCGTGCTCCCTCGTACCCGTTCCCGGGTGGACAGAGAACACTACTTCTCTGCTAATTCTTATACTGTGACGTCAACCGCAGAGAAGTGACATAAAAATGACGCTGTGATTTTTTTAAATTTAATTTCGGCCAGTCGTGATTTCTTCAGTAGTAACCCGTTCCTATTCCCGTGTGGCTGACCATTCCATTTGTGACATTTTTGTCGCTCATATTCGAGTCATAATAATATAAGTCCATGTGCATTGCTATTGCAGTGACATCTGTGTTCCTATGGAACTACTGTAATACCTACTTGTCATTCGGCACTCGTACAGTAGTAAGGAACGTTTGCCTGTCACTGGAAATTGCCGATTTCCTGTGTAGTGTTACTCTTAGACGCTTTCCTCGCGGTGTGTTCCTCCAGTCAGACAGCTTGTTCTAAACTCTGCAGACTAGTTAGTCCCAGTGCAATGCTCACAATGTACTTTAGACGTTCGGTGATTCTCCGTTACCACCAGAGCGTAAAACATATGCATTGTTCGTGTACTATAGTTATGGCTGGTAACACTACTAACCACTTTAGTATTACATGTACCAGCAGTGGTGTACATGACTTTAGAAGGTCTTCCAGTGGTGCTTGTCACCTCTCATTAGTTACACGTTGACAACACCGCCAGTTCCGCGTGGAGATGAGAGTGCTAGCCACAGAACTGTGTCCACGCCACGCGTAAATACAATGGGCCCTGAATGTGGAGCGTTATTCTTACACATTGTAGTTTGCCTGTGTGCGCGTGACCTGCATCTTCATGATGACTGTATAACTGACATGTACGGCCAACGACCATGCATGCACAGTGACTAGTGTGTCCTGTGTTGACTGCCAGGAACGCCACCCCTTCACAGTACAGTATGCAATACAGAAACACAGGATATGGCTGACTTTTCCACTAGAAATTTGAAGTGAAAAGAGCAGGTTAATTAATACCGGTGTAATTATATCGCTATTCCAGGCTAACGCTGTGCGAATGAAACTCACCGTGGATCGACGTAGAGATCTGGCCAACTTGAAACAGCCATCCGCATGAGCAATGCAACGGGGTACATGTATAGATTTATGGCAAACATGTAGCTGCTTAGTAGTGTTTCTATCTAAGGATACTAGTGCAGTAGTGGTGCGATGAATTTCACCCTCGTACATGTACATGTACCTTTGGTGGGATTTAACCATTAATGCGACCGCTACCTGCCCGGAGATTGAGTGTCTGATGTACATAATACATGTACGTGTGCACTCTCTCTTTGCAATGCCATTAATAGCAATGGGCATTATGCTTCTCAAGTATAAGCTGGCTGACAACTGTCAGCTACAGATGCACATGCATTTGATACTGATAGTGATAATAATTATGATTGGTATGATTCGCAACCTTTCCGATGGCATTCTGATACCGCTCCCTGACATTCGAGGCAAGAGTAGTAACAGGTCACATGATAGCGTGTGTCTTGGACAACTCAATTAATTGAGTACTTCATCTGTGGGTGCCAGGTATATTATGCTTACAAAGCATGTTGGGTGGTGGTGGAGATAGGGAACGTGCTAGGCTTTTCCCAGGGTAGTGTGTTTAGCAATGTAGCGAAGTATAAGTACACTGAACATTATAATGATTGCCAGTAGCAGAAATCAATCAGGGCTTAAACAATACACTGTCATATCTACTGTAGTACACAGTTCTCCGTCCAAATTCCTAATTTCATCAGTCTGTTCGAGGAGGTTTGGCATCAACAGCATCAATCTCAAACTGATCTCCTAGTTTTTTTTCCGGACCAATGTAAACTTCTCTGTCGGCAAATGAAGTCACTTGGTCATAGACCTGTTGCAGTGTCTCTGTGTACGTGTTAATGGCGATGAAGGGCAGGATTGTACCCAGTCCCGTGGCTCAGTATGTTATCAACAGCCACAGAGCTAGAGATAGCCAATCATGGCATAGTTAGGGGTACCAGGTACATGCACATCACTCCAGGTCTGCGCCGCCCGCCATACATGTACATGTATGTCGGGAACTTCTGGGCCTCGTTCCCTTGGGTTGCTTCTTCCTGGGTTGAGAACATGGAAATTCATGTGGCTGAATGCCACGAAACGTGCCTGTCCAATGGGAACTGAGGCTATCAGTATTCCTGTACAGCGGTAGCTGAAGCTACTACAGGAGTGTATGCGGCGGAAGAACACCTGGAGTGATAACAGATATAAATGTCCATTGAGAGAGAGAGAGAGAGAGAGAGAGAGAGAGAGAGAGAGAGAGAGAGAGAGAGAGAGAGAGAGAGAGAGAGAGAGAGAGAGAGAGAGAGAGAGAGAGAGAGAGAGAGAGAGAGAGAGAGAGAGAGAGAGAGAGAGAGAGAGAGAGAGAGAGAGAGAGAGAGAGAGAGAGAGAAAGAGAGAGAAAGAGAGAGAAAGAGAGAGAGAGAGAGAGAGAGAGAGAGAGAGAGAGAGAGAGAGAGAGAGAGAGAGAGAGAGAGAGAGAAACAGAGAAAGTGAAGGACAGCTCTGGCCGAATACTCATGTAAATGTACATGTACATGCATTTTAGTAATGCAATATTGAATATTATACTGGTAGTGTCACCGTTAATAGTTCTCTCTGCGTACATGTACCAGTCACTGAGTGTGTATAGCTGTATTAACATAATCATTTTCTTTCACATGGCAAATCATGGCATTGTATTTGTATTGCACACCCCTCTGTTTGTCAGTGGGGGGGGGGAGTCCCTCTGGTACTTGTAGCATTGCATATGGATTGTAAAACCATTGTGTTTTCAAATGAACAGAGAGAGAAAGGAAACGCTGACTACCACACTGGCTGGCGAGAAGTAGAGGTGTATTACCAAAAGCTTACTTCAAGTACTAGAGTTTTAGGTCTCGCATCAGCAGCGCAGAAGCTCAGGTTCTCTACGAGTACATCCCTAATAGCATTAAAGATATCCTAAGGTTTATCCCGTGCATCGGGATAATAATTCGAGATGTTTTTCACCAGTTTACTTGTCAGTAATTCGCATGATGATGACCTACACCTTGAACAAGCATTGCGAGCGTCCTGAGCTTCCAACTCTCTCTCTCTCTCTACTTACATCACCCGTTGGGCGAAACACATGGATCTGTACCCCAATCATATTCATTGTACATCACATTACCCCGCTAACACGTACCTTTCACTGCCTCGCGCCACTCCGACACGCCACCGGCATAGTGATACGTCGCCACGGCAACGGGCAACGCCACCAGGATGCCAGCCAGGCCTTCACAGCTGACCTTCCAGGCCGGTCCGCGAATCCAGGACTTGATGATGAACTTGTCCTGCTCGTGGCTGAGGCGAGACATAGCAAGGGCTTCCATTCCCACCGGCAGATACGTTGAGACCAACATTCGTCCGGAGACGATCTTCGACACGTGACTCCAGTACAGGGACAGGAGTACGGATGGCCAGACGCAGAAGTTCGACATGAGTACAAGCATCCCCAGCACACAGTTAAACAGAACCGTGTGCAGTGTGTACAGGATGGTGGTTGAGGCTGGCGGCGCATCGCGATAGAACAGTCGCCTATCCTCAGGATCGTCCCTACTGGCGTACTGTATGATGATAGGCGTGTCGGAACACACTACGTACAGCACGGACGGCAGGTCGGAGAGCGTGGAGAGTATGGCCATTGATATCAGTGCCGCCTCGGGCCCTAACGCGAACAGCAGGCGCGATAGCAGGTACACGCGCCACGCCACCTCCACGCCGATGGATTCGATGACCGGGAAGAAGAAATCCAACACATATAACGCCCACTGGAGACCGGAGTAAAGGAAATGAATGAATCTGTACTTTGTGGTCAGGTAGCTATGTCGCTTCAATGCCGACTCTTTGTCCGAATTGGCACCTGTCTTCTTGTTCTCCGCTAAAGCAGCACTTTCCTCTGCTGGAGCTGATCGGGACAATGTGGGGTGAGGAGGCTCGGGTCTGGTGCCCCACCGGAAGAATCGGGCCAGGAAGTATGACCCGGGTGCCACCATCAGGACCAGAAGTGCCCCTATCAGTGTCCTGACCGCTAGGTTGTACCAGTCGGCAGGGACGAGTGCGTGACGCAGCACAGTGGAGTAGAAGGTCATTGGTCCAGGCATCATGATGCTGAAGAAGATGCTCCAGACAACGGGCGAGGTTCTGGAGAGTCGTTGCACGGTACTGGTCATGTGTCCCGCTCCGCAGATCCACAGCATCGGTGTTATGGGCATAACGAGAAGACTGATAACAAGCTGAACAGTCACAATGACCACCGCATCGTTATGCTCCGTAGATCCAGTCATTGTGCAGACAACCGAATGGTCTATACTGTACAAACACAAACTTCACTGATACTGAAGCTCTAGTGCAGTCCACGAGAAGCGCGATGGTCTGCAATCAATGAACCCTTTCACACACGTCAACCACCCAGTGGAACATCTCATTGACTGTCCAGGACAAGTGGTGGATACTCTCCCAATTCCAATTGGCCCTGGACTCTCTCTCTCTCTCTCTCTCTCTCTCTCTCTCTCTTTTCTGCTCGGGACTGCAAGTGACCAAGTCAGACTAGTAAGGTGAGAATCTCCATTGTGCCTATCTCGAGTCTCGGCCTGCCTCGGACTGAAATCGTTCCAGGAAAACCTACAGGATTACATGAATAATCTGAAAAAAATTGCACATCTGCGCAGTGTCTGACGACCAAGTCAGGTCCTATGCCAGGCAATGGTGGGTTTATCTAGTCTGCTCGCAGTGACCACACGTGTACTACTACTAGTACTACAGCAATCAAGAGTACTGTACCCCTTACTACACAATGAATGTCCTGGACTCAGTGACACTGCCATGTCGTGAGATTATCACAGAGTGCGCACTGCATGGCTGCTCTGCCATTCCGTGCTATATCGCCTGGCAGTGATCTTCATGCAGCTGGTGACAGTGGTGGAGCCGGGGCTCCGAGCACGGACAAGCCATGAATCAGTGATGGCGCAAAGACAAATGAGTCGGCGGACCTGCATCTCTTGTAGGTGGGTCGGGGGCTTGGCTGCCGGTCTTGCGAAATTCCGTCCAAGCCGATTCCTTCGTGCACTGCGTGTGGAGCCAGCGGCGCCATGGTACATACGAAATGAAGGCTTCGACGGGAGCAGACTGTATAGTGTGTGCATGCGCGGCCTATACTGCTATAGTCCCTGTACAGACTGTCAGTACTAGTAGTCGTGCAGTTCAAGTGCTCTGTAGACCGTAGTGCTACCTGGCCGGGAGTCCGGGACTGTCACTGGCGGTCTACACAGATCTAATATTAGTGAATGGGAGAGCTCCAGTGCTGCTGAAAAAACTACGATGTGGGAATTCCCAGATGTGAAAGACTACTACTAGTAGTAGTACCCAGCCCGAACTGGCAGAAGCCATGAATCCGTGCATTGCATCATGTACATGTACGTGTCTGGATTGGGGACGCATCATACACAAACACACTACAATTCAGACAGATGGTAGACAGGTGGCTTCGATTGGTATGGCATGGTGGTGGAACTCCGGTTACTAGTATAATTATTATTAGTAATGTTACTTTGTCTTCGCTATCACCAGCTCCATGCGACAATGATATCCGGGACATGGTAGTATTCAAAAGAAGTAAATTACTTTCTGCACCAACGTACCACTACCAGTGACTCCTAAGTGTGTTAATGTTGCGTGATATTTGCACATCCAAGAAGGATAATCTGCCGTTTTGTTCCGCTTCCGGCGTGAATCTCAACGCCGGATGGAGGCTATTCAGAGTTAGTAGAAAAGTCCCACAGACATCCTCATCCTCATCGTGACAGTACACATCGTCTACAAAACGACAGTACATAGAGGGCCACAATGATGGACTAATGGACGCTTCACAGAACCCTACAAATATATTAGCCAATACAGGACCAAGCGGCGAGCTCATGGCAACGCCATCTATTTGTTTATACATAACGTTGCCAAATGAAAACTCAACGCCAGATGTAACCATTAACATGAGTTTCACAAACTCCGTTTCGTTCATGGACGGCGGAGTAATGGACTTATTGTGGTACAGTGTTGTTGCGCAGATGTCAATGGTCTCCCGTAGTGGCACGTTAGTAAATAAGCTGACCACGTCATACGAACACATGAATCCGCTCGATTCAAAGTTTGCGTCCCTTAGCTTTTCCACAAACTCGAAAGTATCTTTGACGCAGTGGCTGTTGTAGAGGTTGAGTACCGGCTGTAGCATGGCACATAGCCACTTGGATGTTTTAAATTGCGACGATCCTGACATGCTCAGTATTGGTCGTAAGGGAATGTTCTTCTTGTGAATTTTTGGGAGCCCATACATTCGTGGTCTTGTTGATCCCGTCGGTGCCAGATGGTCGTACTCATAATAAGAAATTTGAAAGAGACAATAGGTATTTGCTAAGTTTAGTGTCGATGTTTTCTGTATGATCATATACATCGCACGGTCCGAGTCTGCAGAATTTCGTCTTGTCCTCCAAAATGACCATCATCTTGGTTTGGTAATCCTCCCTTGACATAACAACCGTTGCCCGACCCTTGTCAGGGCGGGAGATAATAATGTCCGAAGAGGCGAGATGACGGGACATTGGAGGAGACAACACCCAACGGAGCTAAGAATCGCACTTCGTCAATCAAGCAACATCTGTCAGCCCGTACCAATTGTCGTGAGTTGTACAGTGATAATGTGTTCTCAATATTGTCACGTGGTAGATGTGCGTTGCATCTGGCTGTGTTAGAAGCTTTGTATATCCGTAAGTTAGATCCTGAACTTTGCGTACAGAAAGAAAATGTGTTGTCGCTACAATTGTTTGGTGTTACTCCTCGTCGAGGTGTTAACAATGTAACTTAATTTGCTCACTATGTTCTTGTCACTATTATTATCAGTCACACCACCGGGACTCGAACCAGGGACCTTGCTATTCGCGAGTGTTGAGTTTCGGAGAGAAAAGAGCATTACGTGGCATGTGGCCTCAAATTTCCTAACATTATTATTATTTATAAAAGAGAAAAAGACATATGGATACGAGTTAAGAGTAACTCTCCATCACTGTAACATGATACTATATACAGTCAGAAAGTGCAATAACTATGTCTTTTTCTCTTTTACATTTATTTATGGCTCAACATCCGAGTTTCAAATTATTATTATTATTATTATTTTACAAGAAGTCGGAGGCGGATAATACTTTAATAACGAAGGTACGTGTGCGTGGTAGATGTGCGTTGCATCTGGCTGTGTTAGAAGCTTTGTATATCCGTAAGTTAGATCCTGAACTTTGCGTACAAAAAGAAAATGTGTTGTCGCTACAATTGTTTGGTGTTACTCCTCGTCGAGGTGTTAACAATGTAACTTAATTTGCTCACTATGTTCTTGTCGCTATTATTATGTCCTTCGAGTTTTGTGTCGTGCTGAACTTGATACTTTTTTTTTCACCTTGTCACGAGTGTTGTTATCTCATATCTTTACGCTATATAAGTTTTAGTCTTTCCAACTTGAGCCATTCCCTGTATAATCCTTGATGAGAAGGGACCGAAAACGTTCGGATACTTTGACAAGTGCCTTATTTTGACTGGATGTGTGTTTGCGTGGATACTTACGACCTAACACGTACCTTCATTATTATTATTATTATTATTATTATTATTACGAAGTAGTGGTTGCGACTTCGGCGATGATTTGTAAGAAAGGGTTTGCTCCCTACACCGGAGCTCGCGCTATTCCGCCGACGTTACTTGACACTTGACTGACTCACGACTGCCATCCAGAGCACACGAGAAGTCCATTGAACCTTCGACTCGGCAAACCTGCAAGAAAGCACCACTCCCTGCTCAATACACCCTTTCTTACAAATCATGGCCAAAGTAGCAACCACTACTTCGTACTGTTGTGCCCAGCGCGGGCTTGCGACTAGTTGGTTTGGAGGTGACAGCGTTGCGAATGACCGAGGGACCTCGACGTCTGTCTCACCGTCCAGGAGCGACACTGGCTCACGCTGCTATCTGGTGTTCACGAGGTGTTTGTCGCGCTGGAAACGGAGCGTCTCTGTAAGTTTGTATCCCTGGTGATGTTTGTGCCTGGAGAGCACTCTATAAGTGGTGCTCTTCAGGCACAATCTTCCTCAGCCTACTCAAGCTCAACTGATGAGGGGTGAATTCCCCGAAACACTGTGTATTGAGCAGGGAGTGGTGCTTTCTTGCAGGTTTGCCGAGTCGAAGGTTCGATGGACTTCTCGTGTGCTCTGGATGGCAGTCGTGAGTCAGTCAAGTGTCAAGTAACGTCGGCGGAATAGCGCGAGCTCCGGTGTGGGGAGCAAACCCTTTCTTACAAATCATCGCCGAAGTCGCAACCACTACTTCGTACTGTTGTGCCCAGCGCGGGCTTGCGACTAGTTGGTTTGGAGGTGGCAGCGTTGCGAATGACCGAGGGTCCTCGACGTCTGTCTCACCGTCCAGGAGCGACACTGACTCACGCTGCTATCTGGTGTTCACGAGGTGTTTGTCGCGCTGGAAACGGAGCGTCTCTGTAAGTTTGTATCCCTGGTGATGTTTGTGCTGGAGAGCAGTATATAAGTGGTGCTCTTCAGGCACAATCTTCCTCAGCCTACTCAAGCTCAACTGATGAGGGGTGAATTCCCCGAAACACTGTGTATTGAGCAGGGAGTGGTGCTTTCTTGCAGGTTTGCCGAGTCGAAGGTTCGATGGACTTCTCGTGTGCCCTGGATGGCAGTCGTGAGTCAGTCAAGTAACGTCGGCGGAATAGCGCGAGCTCCGGTGTGGGGAGCAAACCCTTTATTATTATTATTTGGAAAGGATTGGGAGAACTTCAAATTCAAAGGATCAGTCGGGGAAGTGAACTGCCTGAAAAGAGAAAAAAACGCCAGACCCACCAGGACTCGAACCTGGGACCCTGCTTGTCATGAGCAATGCTCTAACCACTGAGCTATGGGACCAGGCTGAACCTAGAAGGCGCTGACAAGTTTTTCACTCCAAAGGAATGAATTTGAAGTTCTCCCAATCCTTTCCAAATTTAATCACTTTCTTTCACCTCTGGTAGTTTCCAGAAACTGACCGTGGTTGGTCCCCTGGGGGAGGGAAAAAGACCCAAGTGCCATCAGTATGTGTGGCACGTGTTGCGAGCTGCCTTTGGAGTGAAAACCTTGTCAGCGCCTTCTAGGTTCAGCCTGGTCCCATAGCTCAGTGGTTAGAGCTTTGCTCATGACAAGCAGGGTCCCAGGTTCGAGTCCTGGTGGGTCTGGCGTTTTTTTCTCTTTTCAGGCAGTTCACTTCCCCGACTGATCCTTTGAATTTGAAGTTCTCCCAATCCTTTCCAAATTATTATTATTAATTTATTATTATTTAAATAATCGACGTGGAGACTTGGACTTTTCTGGCCTCAAATGTGGCAAGGAGTAATTGCACGGGTCACACAATGCAGGATGTACTGTTGTTTTCACGATATCTACAACTATGTGAGAGAGATACCAAAAAGTTAGGGTGCCAGTTTCCAATGAATGGACTGTAGAGAGGAACATAAAGAACAGTTTTTGGTGTACTGATTTCGGTCGTTGTTGTGTCTGACTCTATTCCCAATATCTAATTCTGTGGTTGGTTTTCCAACTCATTGGGTTTTGTAGTTTCCATCATGAGTTTGATTCCATCGTGAGTTTGATTCCATCGTGAGTTTTGATTCTATTTGCTATTTTTCGTTCCATTTTTGAGCTCATATTTTATTTTCCTGATTTCTTCTCCAGTGTATGTTGTATTGCATTTTAATACATTGTGTTAATTTTTAATCGACGTGGAGACAACAATTTTAGAATAGCAATAAGGATAACAAATTCTGCAGTCATCGCCACACTACAACGAAGTCATGAAAGTTTACCAGAATTAATTTTCTTGTCACATTCATCAGTGGAAAGTCGTGACTGAAGAGTAACCATGCTGAACAATGATTAAAATAAACATTCAATGATGTGTTACGAGAACAAAATACAGTGCCAAAATAGAATGAGGGAATGCGAGACAATAGAAGTGAAGTGAGAGCTAAGTGCAACGGCGGGTGAGAAACTAATTATAACGCTAAAACTGTGTAGTGAGACAAACAATCATGCTGTGCACCTACGAAAACAATTTTAACGCAACTACATGTTTCTTCTGCTTACAAAGATCAGGCTTATGCAAACGAATACAAACAGCCTCAAGTACTTTCAACTGACTAGCATACCGTGCACGACAAAGTACAGAAAAACTAAAATCATCTTACACCTGCAGACACTTAGGGTGAGACAACAAGTGAAGAAAAACGGCAGACTTCTTACGATCACAATCACCATCTGATTCCTCGTCTCCAACAACCGCAACCTCGTCCACCGTCTCATCTTCCAACTCGTCCTCAGTGTCGTCCTCCGTGTCATTCTCCTCATCAACACCGATCGGTCCCAGGCTCGCTTCATGTTGTTTAACCTCTGTTCGTTGACTCCTTCTTTGATCTTGATGGTAAATTGTTACCATTGTTGTTGTTGTTGTTGTTGTTGTTGTTGTTGTTGTTGTTGTTGTTGTTGTTCCTGTTGTTGTTAAATCTTGTGTTCCCAGTGTCCTCGCCGGTGCTTGACCTCCAATACTGTAATAATTCATTGAATAATTAGCCGTTGATCGTCTAGGTCTTTGAATGTTGATCGTGTTACTTTCTTTGTTGAATTCCGTTCCCTTCCGCCTTCTTTGTCTCACCCTAAGTGTCTGCAGGTGTATGATGATTTTAGTTTTTCTGTTCTTTGTCGTGCACGGTATGCTAGTCAGTTGAAAGTCAGTTGTTGCTGTTGCTGTTGTTGTTGTTGTTGTTGTTGTTGTGGTTGTTGTTGTTGTTGTTGCTGTTGCTGTTGCTGTTGCTGCTGCTGCTGAGCATATCCCAGTACTCCCACACACCATCCATGAAGTCTGTGCATGTGACAACACCTTAGTAGTTTTCATGTTCAGTTACATGTTGTTGTTGTTGTTGTTGTTGTTGTTGTTGTTGTTGTTGTTGTTGTTGTTGTTGTTGTTGTTGTTGTTGTTGCTGTTGTTGTTGCTGTTGCTGTTGCTGCTGCTGCTGCTGTTGTTGTTGTTGTTGTTGTTGTTGTTGTTGTTGTTCTCTTCCATTCTATGCAGGCATGTAGGCATGTTCATGCAGGCATGTGCAATTTCATAACAAAAGAAAACAAATTAACAACTTTAATAGGTTCCCTACTGTCGCTGCAATGCAGTGCTCCTTGCACAACAACGTACTACTGAGCAGTATGCACACTGGGAGTAGGCGGATTGACGAGTGTCATGCTGAGGCCATCATTAATCAGAGACCAATACACGATGTCGGATGATGCCAAGGAGCCTTCGCCCACAGACCAGTACTTTAATGCTGGTCTGTGGGCGAACGCTCATTGACCGGATGTGAACATTTAAAATTCGCATCCGACTCTCTGTAGATGTCCTCGGCCATCAGCAGATGCCAGTTGTCATCTAGTCTTACGTTTGTATTATCTTGTCTGATGAACGCAGTAGCGTGCAGCTCGGAGTTCCAACACCACATGACTGTACAGATACCCACTGAGTGGATGTCTAAACACAGGACTGAGCAGCCATCCACTCACGGGCACTGAAAACAGCCAGCAGTGACTTGAACGTCCTGCTTTGCGGGTCCAAAGTAGCTACGGAAGGAATAAGTAAACTTTAGAACACTGATGTGCGCTGTGCGTGCTCTAAGCTTGCAGTAAGTTACACCGTGGTCACGAATACGGGACTGCCGGGCAGGAGAGGAAGTAGAACAGGGACTTCCTACTGTTTAGATAAGCTCGGATCTTGTAACCACTGACAGCGATGTGATAGTGATGCAAGCCAGCGGTCAGAAACGTTGAATGGTTTACTGTGGGTTGTCTGTTCGCTAACGTCCAAGTCCGGTAGGTCTACCACAAGCGCCTGCCTTGTTTCCAAAGGTAGACAACCTGAGCAGGCATGCCGTAACCACGAACAGCTCAATAATGCCCAAACCCGATTTGGATGCTACTTGCCGCAGGATCACAGTCAGCAGCAGTGGAGCTCATACAAGTTTCCCAGTGTAGCTACCATCACCTGTAAGTAGCGGTAGACTGTAGAATTTGCAAAGGCAATTCCATTCTCAACTATGTTACTTTATAGGTGGTGCACAAAATTGGCAACTCTCCTATTTTTGATCATCTTGTTACTACTGCGGTACAATATTTGAAACCCCCAGTGTGGGAGCACCCTAGCACCCTGTTGCTGAGGTGGCTTTACTTGCCTGAGATGGTTGGATACCGGGAAGAGTAGAAAGTGAACTACGAATACATATAGAGTGTACAGGTTGCCAGTCGGCAATGGCAGCGTCTAGTCAGCAAAACTCTAGTTCGAAGTTTGCTCGTGTCCTTGCAATCATCACGCTCATATTGATGCTTAGTCGGAGCTGTGTTCACGTGGATGCGGAGAGCAGGGGCAGCAGCCATGCTGATATAACTGTCGAGGCTCGAGAACGTATCAGCAAGATGACGGATGAGTATGAAGTAGTGCATATCGACATGACACAACACCTTAGTGATGTTGAGCATGTCAGCAATCGTGGCAAGAGAGATGCCACAGCACAAGGACAACATGATGATCAGTCTAGCAGTGAGCATGTACATGTACACCATCCGCCAACCAGCAGCTTCCAAATACGGGCATTTGGAAAGACAGTGACATTAGATCTGAAGCAGAACACTGAGCTGATTCCTGCTTCGTTTAAAGTCTTCACATTCAATTCAATCGATGAGAGTCCTGTGATTACTCGTGGAGCAGTCAACTGTTATTACCATGGGACAGTGCGTGGCTTGCAGAACGTCAGTCATGCTCAGTCCACCCTTCACAAACACAGGAAACGGCAGCAAAGTAGTACTGATGCCAGTGAAGAGAGCAGCGCCACTGTGATATCTACATACGCCGCAGTGAGCACATGCAATGGTTTGAGTGGATCATTTGGTTTTGAACAGTATGCTGGCCATGGAGATGAGGATCCAGCCACAGCTAGCAGCAGCAACAGCAGTAGCAATGAGCAAGGTAAAGCGTACTCTGAAAGATATATGATTGAACCGCTGGTCAGCCAGACATCTAAACCTGGTACGTATCCACACGCCGTCTTCAAAGAATCCACATACAAGATGAGCAAAGACGATCCGTTGAAAGGAGGGTGTGCGACACACTGGAATATATCGGCTACAAAGAACACCAGCAGAGGAACTGCAGGTGAGAAGCAGCGGTGGGATTTTCCTGTTGACGGGTTGGCTGGTTTAGCTTCAGCAGCACGCAAACGTGTGAAGAGGAGTAGCAGTATAGGAGGAGGACGAGATCCAACAGTGTATGTAGAACTTGCTGTTGCTTCTGATTACTCATATACTAAAGCAAATGGTGGTCTTAGTCAAGATGGCTCCAAAAACCTTTTTACATCAACGCTGAAGCTTGTAAACCAGGCCGATGGTCTTTTCCAGGAGCTTAATGTCCGTATTATCCTTGTAACTATCTTCATATTTACTCAGTCACCTGGTCCTTTGAATTTGGATGGAGATTCAGGGACTAACAATCTCCGTAAAGTGCATCAATTTTCAGCACAATACCTCCAGCCAATTGTTCACTATGACATGATTCATTTTTTCAGCGCTCAGCAGCTGACATCTCCTGGAATTGCCCAGCTACCTTCTCCCGGTTATATTTGCCCAGGAGTGCGCAACAGCTACCGCCTTGTTGGTTTGGAAGGAGTGGGAAAGGGTGCTATAAACCAATACTTGCTTTCGCATGAAATTGGCCACAATTTGGGATTTCAACATGTTTTCCCGCCGTGCGCTTGTAACAAGCCTGGCTGTAGAACTGGCATTATGTCTCCAGGTTCCGGTTCAGCATGGTCAAACTGCACAATCGCTTGGTTTAACCAACAGCGATCAGATCCAAGCAGGAAGTGTTTTCTGAACATGCCCGCACCAGCGCTCTCCAAAGTGGTGTGTGGAAATGGCATTGTGGAGCCAGGCGAAGACTGCGATTGCGGCCTGCGCCAGTACTGCAAGGATGCCTGCTGCAACGCAACAACATGCCGTTACACACCCGGTTCCCAGTGTAGTCTAGGTGAATGCTGTAGTAACTGTACTATCCTGCCAGCTGGCACATTCTGCAGGCCGGCCAAAGACCAATGCGACCTGCCAGACTACTGTGATGGAAGACAAGAAAGGTGTTCAGCAGATGATTTCACGCAGTCCGGGCTATACTGTGAGGCAGCAGGTCAGCCTGGCACTTGCCAGCAGGGCTCGTGCACGAACATTGATACGCAATGCCAGAAAACGTTCTTCTCTACAGCTGTTCTCTCCGCAAGCTGCTTCGCCAGCTACAATGTACGTGGCTTGGGCGGTCACAACTGTGGTTTCAATAGCAGAAAGGAACCTATTCCTTGCAAGCCAGAGAATGCTTGGTGTGGTACTCTCGTGTGCGGCATTGAAAAACCTCACTCAAGGTGCGTGACACGGCGACTTGGTGAAGGTGAGGCTCGCACGTTGTACGTGGATAATGGCAGCCCGTGTGGCAATGGTTTAGCCTGCTGGAACAAGGAATGTGTGAACACCTCCATACTGCAGTCTGGTGCTTGGAGGTGTCCTCAAGCTAATGGACTCGGCTGCTCTGGTAATGGCGTATGCACACACAAGAACGTGTGTCGCTGTGAAATTGGCTGGCAAGGCACTAACTGCAATCGTCAAGCCGGTACACTAGACGCAGGCCTATCAGGTGGCAGTATTGCTGGACTTGTTATCGGTCTGATACTCGCACCACTGTTGTGCGCCGCCTTTATTGCACTTTATCTCAAGCGGAAGCAAAATGTGGCCATCGCTCAAGCAATACCACGACCTTCACACGACCGTCATCTGGGCATCGCCTCCGAAGAGAGAACCAGAGACCAACCAGGCGCTACAGACAGTCATCGTGAAGAGCCCATGGGGAAATCAGTGACCTCTGCAAATCCGTGTATACCTGACTCTGGGCCAAACATCATGCGCCAGGCACCTGGTCGACCAAGTCAACCACCAACCAGGCCTGCTCGGCCATCTGCACCCGCTGCATACATGTATACAAATGACTATGTAAATTAGCCCATCTGCACCTCCTACATAATTATAAGGAAATCTATGGTAAGGTTGTGTAGCACAATCTCTCTTTTTCTTCTTTTCGCCTCCTTCACAAAGAACTGATGATTTCTCCCTTTTTTACTTTCGCCCTTTGTGTTGAGAACTTGAGACCTTTATCGTGTTTATGGAACAGACGCAATGTTGCTTGGTTCTCCCTAACGCCACATTCAGTATCTGTAGCGGCACATGTATGTAATGTACATCTTAATGTCTTGGATGATTTACCTATCGATTCACTCATCTGAGTGAGGCTGTTTGATATTGCTCACACCCAGGTGCGTCACATTCATTTTTGCTCGTTTTCCACTGCAACAAACATCCTCCTAGTCATAGTGCACTTAAAGGGGAAGTTAAGGCAAAAATTAAAATTTCACCAGTTGTAGTCTTCGGGGTGCTGAGTCGAATGGTCGTGGTCCGAGGAAGCTGAGACGCTCCCTTCCTACTTGAATCCCAATCGAACTCGCGCACTTCCACCGAAACTGGGTGACTGCGCCCTACGAGATGGGGATTTGTATGCAAAATGTCACTAAAAGCGCCATTTCGTTCTTATAAAAGCACGGATGACCGCGATTGACCCATATGTTGTAGTCTTTTGGACGCTGAGTCGACTGGTTTTGGTCCGAAAAGGCTGCGATGCAGGGTTCCGCCTTTATTCCCAATCGAACATGGTTGAACAAGCGGTCACGTGTAGGTGTTGGCGGATAATGCCGGCATTATATCGAGCATTATACACCACCCGGAGCATTACGAGCATTATAAAGCATTACGAGGCCAAAAATGGCATTATACGACGTTCTACATGACTGCATAGTAGATCTACACACATCCTCATGTACAGATTCGTATACGCGTATCGGCTATAGCGTTGGTCTTTGATTGGCAACATTTATTACTACCGTACTGGCAATATATGTTGCCGCGTAACGCGTAACGCAGGGGGGTGCGACGTAACGCGCGACCAGGCTAGTGCGACAAATTTTCGTTGCGTTCGTAACGCGCGTCCGGCGGGGTGCGGCGATCTTTCATTGCAGTTTGCAAAAAATGATGCGGCAATAGCAAAAAAATGATGCGGCAATAGCAAAAAAGTGATGCGGCAATAGCAAAAAAAGGACTGCGGCAATATAGAAACCTGTGTAACGGCTCCTGTGCGACTTTGCATGTAACGCCCTGCGTGCGGTAAACATGTGCCAATGACAATGTAACGCTTCATGGCCTCACTGCGACCATATATATTGCCAGTACGGTATACGCGATGTATTACTACAAGCGATAGACCACCGCACACATCATGCATGGTACCAAACACTGAAACAGATCGTGGCACGCAGTGCCAGGCCCAGTATACTGCATGCAGTATGGTGCTAGCTAGCTGTGGTCCAGACTCTCGCAGAAACTTCCGGTCCCGGAAGTCTATCTTCGGCCAGCAACTAATACTTTTTCGTTTTTGTCAGTTTTTGAAGATCCAGGTAATAACGCCGAACCAACGAAACAAATGTGAGCCAGCATGGAACGGTGGAGGTGCGCACACGCACACATTCCAGACCTTACCCGGTTACCGTCCACAATGTTACAAAAAAACATTTTTCATCGAAGCAAGAGTCCATGTCTTTGTCGAAGAGTAACGCTGGACTTTCACCGGACATTGACCATTGTGTAAGACCAGCTAACTAGCAGCCAACGCTGATGGCTGACTCGCGATGCCGTTCTTGGGATTGGGAGGAAGCTGGGCTTTCTCCAGATGAGCTTTTGGCGGAGTCCTCTGATGATAGTGACGTCGTCGAGTTGGAAACTGCAGATCCTGCCGCGATAGCGAGGAAGCGGTCTTTTCAGAAAACAGCTATTACCAAGTCTGAAATTGTTTCCAAAAGGACGCGAGTAGCTCATGGACAGAGCACTGAAGTGGCCATCAGTGCCGAAACACGGGTGCGGAGCCGCTCAAAAGCGACTGTGGCAAGTAGTTAGTGTGCCTGGCATGCCATACAACATTGTCAGGGAAGAAGAGTATAATCATGTCCCATATTGCTACCGTGAGACACAAACAAGGAAAGTCCCGTTTGGAGAGGGAAATTCAGAGGCAGAAGCTGGTCAAGGAGTCCTTCTTGGCGTATCAGAAACGACTTGGGAAGGCTCTAGCCGGCACCGGTCTTACTGAGGCTGTTAGTTCAGCAGAGTCTCTGCGGCGGATCCAGATTGTGCGTTCTATGTTGCATAGCATGGATGCAATATTATAGCGATTTTCTTAGCCCGATACCGCAAGGTTCAGCAGTTTATATTCCATCCGGCGGAGCATTATCAGCATTATTTGGAGCATTATATGGCCTTTTGTGGAGCATTACTGAGAGCATTATATCCCATATTACCGAGCATTATCCGCCAACACCTAGCATGGATGCAATATTATAGCGATTTTCTTAGCCCGATACCGCAAGGTTCAGCAGTTTATATTCCATCCGGCGGAGCATTATCAGCATTATTTGGAGCATTATATGGCCTTTTGTGGAGCATTACTGAGAGCATTATATCCCATATTACCGAGCATTATCCGCCAACACCTACAAACAGCCCAAGAGTTCACGTGGTATGTGATAAGTACACTTTTGGAAAGTGCGTGCACAGTCGAATCATGTCATGTTAAAACAGCCTTCGTGCTCCTCCCTGAATGGCTGCACAAGTAGAAATCTCCGTCTTCCTTTGCTTCTTTTTGCTTGAGCTGGCATGGTGGTCGTAGAGTTGGAAATTGTCAAGTATGATAACCATCGTTGTTTGGTCTGGAGACAAGAGTGCATTTGGATATTTGTCCCAGGACTGCATGGCTTCCCAAACTGCATGTTGAATGCCATAGATGATTATTGTTCGGTTCAAGAAAGGACTAGTGGGTCTGTCTGGCTATTGTGAGCTCTCGCTAGGCCATTTCCATAGCACTTGCTCTGGATTCACTCGCTGGAATATTCTCCAGTATAGAACAAGAAGTTTAGAAAACCTACTGGTGATATTAGTATGTTATACAAGTTTCTCCGCACTGTACCGCAGGTTTTGTTATCACACACATGCAGGTTATATAGTTTATCTACAATCCAGCATGATGTTCTTCCAAGAACGCCCCGACCTAGGCCCTCGGCACGACGTTCTTGGGTGTGCAACATCACTTATCGTTCTAAGTCTTAGAATTAAGCGCAGGATTTTAGTGATCACGGTTCCAAATGCATGCCATTGCACTCCACCTTTGGGACTTATTAAACATGTCATTGCACTCCACCTTTGGGATCAATTAAGAGCTGCATGCATGCCAAAGCTTGTCATAGAAGAAGAGCACCTTGTACGCATGATTTCTAACATGTAACATCCCTGCCGAAGAGCGTTCTTCCATACTACAGTAGAGTCGAGCGTCCAAGAACGTTGTGTCCAAGAGGTTAGCCTGGGGTGTTCTTATTTTTCAGCCATCCGGCTGCGCTTTTGTAGCATGTTCTTAGAAACAATCATGTTAGGATCATAATTATGTATCCCGAAAGCTACCGGAAAACTAACACCACCATTCTTTTAAACTTTAGGCGGTGGCGTTCTTAGCATTTCAGGCTGGACATTCTTGGGCAACACGTTCTTCGGCGCCTGACTCTCCTGTAGTACGAGTACTATACATGAAATACAGCTACTACAACTGCAGTAATATAGAATGCCGATTATCCGAATGATTGATTGTCCGAACTGCTCAGGCTGTCATCAACATGCATCCCATGATAATTTCGAGGAGCTGGAGTGTGTGCCAAAAAGAATGAGAAATGAAAGTATGCATGAGGAAATGAGTATGTTTTAGATGAGTGTTTTCCCACGCCCTTATCCGAACATACATGCACTCGATCGCCATAACCCCTGGCACACAGCACACAGCTTCAGAACCTGAGAGTATGATATGGGTATGTCACAAGTACTCCCAGGTCCCGAAGCTTTCGTCTCAACAAAGGATCATAATCGACGACTTGTAATGAACTACATCTTGGTGGTATTATACCGTACTTGTTTACATTCAATTTAAGAATGAGTTTAAAGCATGAGAATTATCCACAGCAGACATTCTCACTGTTCGGAGTTGCCAAAAAAGTGGTGCATGTACAAATCAGGGATGGGTACAATACCAACATCTGAGGTGAGTCTACCAGGAAAGTGAATGTCGTCCACTCTATAAAATGGGGTCCCTCAAGAAAGATGGGATTTTGCAGCCATGGACGTTTCCAGCCAGGTGACTGTATATACAGTGATCTAAGTTAAGCAAAGCTTGACATGAATGATTGGCTGGACACGTCGAAGAGAAGGAAGAGAGAAGCAGACCAACCTTACACTAGCTGAGTGTAGTGGCCCAAAACAACAAACAAATTCTGTGTGGCATTAGAGGAGCTGGGCAAGAGGTGTACAGTGAATTAAACAATACAGTAAACGTGGGAGAAGAAGTGACAAGACTGAGTATGATACACTGTGCCAGCACAGTGCACATACTAGTGCAACTGTTGGTGTAGTTACAGTTAGCCCACACAAGCAGGTCACTCGATTGTAGATACACAGAGCGCATTCTACATCATACAAAACATGTTGAGCTAGGCAGCAGTGGCTGGCATTTCCCGACATGCACCAATGCCAATGCGCGGCTTGAGCAAATATTACAAGCGTCGGAACACCCATACGCCATTTTAGAGACAGAACAAGGCGATGAGTAAGCACCAAAGGATTAGATGAATAGCGGCCAGGCAATAATTCAGGCCACTGCTGCTAATCAAGGACTAGTTCCTAGTATGTTGTCAATGTACCCTGAAACGATGCAATCACAGCGAACGTGATACATGCACATCATGTTGCCTGGTTCTTGATTAAAAGTTGCATCCTCAATGCTTGAGGTTTGTGGGGTCCCTCCAGCTTCTCAGAGTCCTGCACAAAAAAAGATAAAAGCAAATGCAGGTAGAATAATAGTAAGCTCACAAACCTCTTCGTCTTGCTAACAAATTTCGTGATTAAATCCACAGCAATAAAGTTCAACCATAATAATGCAAAAAGGCAACTTTAGCTGATCATATTTTTGGCAGCAACACTATACTGTTTGTATAGGAGAGTTGGCTTGGTGCATTCATGGCAAATGCACTCCCTATAGCATTGTATTCTGTACTTCATCATTTTACTTGGGCATTCATTCCCAGTAGCCCCAATGTCTTCTAACAGAGTGAGCAAGGTACTGCATATTCGGCGCATATTAATTTTTATTTTCGGCTATTATCGGCCTGTGCATTTTTAATTCGGAAAGTGGTGGACATCACGCAACTGAATTGTAAATAAGAGGGGGTTTGTCAACTGACAACCGCATACTTTTTCGACATCACTAATAAAATAATTTTTCGTCCAGCGCATGCGCCAAGAGTGAATAGCAACTGAATAGAGCGGTTGTCATTTGACAACCCCCCTTTTATTTACTAGAGGAAACGCAAAAGGTAACAAGATTACGTAACCAAAGGTGAGAAGGCACTGAACGAACTGTCAACTTACGAATACAACCTCAGTGCAACAACGTGCTCTTTCTGCTTACACAAGCAGAAAGAGAAAGAGCACGTTGTTGCACTGACGTTGTATTCGTAGGTTGACACTTCGTTCAGTGCCTTCTCCCCTTTTATTTACTGGGCATTTGTAGCCTAAAATTTGTTTTGCAAGGTTCAATGTGACAGTGCATACAGGCATCAGCAGTACAGGCTGAAATTTCAATGTGGCCGAGATGCGTTTTTGCCCTGGGGGAGGCTGCAAATTAAAAGCATAGAAAATTTCCATACTTTGAGCATGCGGTGAGCTAATGACGAAATGAATTGGAGGTACTAATAATGCTAAGGGATTCGGGGGCGCATCAAAGGGGTCAGCCGACTCAGCACCAAGGAATGGGATAGATCTGTGCCCTGTTCGGGTATGTATATTGGGTATAGAACGGAAATTATTGGCTTAGCCTCGGGCGACTCCTACCAGTATTGCCACCAATGGCCCCTGGCTGCTGATCTCTGTGATAGAAATGAGACGTGTATGTGAAACCAAAATACGGCTTTTCAAGATGTACTAGTATGTGCATTTTGTGAAGATCTGATGTAAGTCATTAGGGACACCTTGTTGGGTCTTGCCAACATTCAATTATCATGATGTTCATATCTATGCAATAACGTTAATGGAATTAGATCTGCTATAGTTTCCAGTCTCCATGGAGGTTTTTCTTGGAGACGTCGAATCTACCGTATCTACAGTATTAGGTGTGAAACTGTTCTACTAAACCGCAGGAGATAGAATCTATTCAGCTCGGACAACATTTCACTACGTACGGAAGGAAGTACGCCGATCAAAGCTTGCTACACTCCCGTTTAGTCAACTTAACTGCCCAAATAATGCTTGGGTCATGAACTCATCGCAGTTGGTCTTTCGAGGGTGCCTGACAATGGTTGTTAATGCACAGCACCAGCCGGGCCAAATGACAAGATCAGAGACATAGATCTTCCTAGTTCAATTGCTGAAACGTGACTTGTGCAAACTTTATGTAGCAAAAGGAACTATACTACGACACTACACGCCATTCACAATAATCAAAAATGCCCACTTGACAAAACAGAATTTCATCAACGGAGCCCCGGGATTTTTCTTCTGTACATATGCATTATGGAGTCATAGCATAAGGGAGACGGCACGGTAGACTTTCAGCCTAAATCATAACGAGGGCCAGCTGGGCAGCTCAAAAGAGAGCTCTATGCACTACCGTAAAAGTACGTAAATACGTAAATAAGTACGTATTTACTTTCGAATTTAGTGACCACACCCGTACTAACTTTCGGGCGGGTACTGACTTTCGGGCACGAACTAACTTTCGGACCTGACTCATGTGTAGTGGAGAAGTCATTTTCATGTCGATGTACATGCTACGTGCTGCATGTGCGCATCATACCGGTACTTATTTCGGGCAGTATGTTTATCGGGCTTCACTTGACTTCAACAGACAGAGCCAAAAGAATGAAGGGGGTATTTCTTTCGGGCAGGTACTTATTTACGGACTTTTACGGTATTGGCAGAGTGGTATACATGAATAGAGAGTGACCACCCAGTGCGTGAAGCTTTTCGTGTCACCCTAGAAAATTTCAAACCCGGGCTGCCAGTGACAGTTGCCCTTACTGCCTTAGGGGCAAGTGCGATACATACATGCTCGCATATAGCATCGCTTGACTGACCCATGCTTGGGGCCAGTGGGTCAAGTCCGCGATCACGAGTTGCATAAACCACAGATCATGTAGAATCTCCATGGATCCAATCTGTGTACTGTAAAAGCAGAAATTTTCGGTGGTGCAATATTTTCGGAATTCTCCAAAATCGGCGGTTCGGTGGAGGGAACTTTTCGGTAATACCCGCTTTCCAGGTAAGGGTGCTAGTACTACTCAGCAGCACTGGAAAATTTCGGTGCATTTTTTTCGGTAAAAATTGTCGGCACCGAAGTTACCGAAAATAAAACACCACTGAAAATTTCTGCTTTTACAGTACATCATTTTGGGTATCATGATCTCGTGTTGTTTCCTTGGGTGCTACGACTCCCTGACATGCATTGATCCATGGCACGGTATGATTTGGGCGATTTCAGCCAATCAGTAGACGTTCTGAGAGGGGTATATTCAACGATACACCCCGTTCAGTTCACATGGGTCGCGCCAAGAGTGAATATTGGGAGGAGTCTTGGGAAAGTGCCCTGGGAGAAATGGATTGCACCATTGTATACATGTACACTCAAACGCCTCTTATCCGGACGCCTCAGATACGGGCACGTCTCTCTACCGGGCACCTTCAGCTTGAGTTCCTATGGCAAAATACTTTGAATTCGGGGGTTTGAACTTTTGTCGTATGCGCAAGTGCTTATTTGTCACTGCCAACCTGTGAAATCTACACATTTTTATCAATGGATTCTTTCTGTCACCTGAACATGTGCATTACTTGCCGAATAAACTTATTCCAAAAAAATGATATGATACATGGTAGATGAGTTATCCTGAGATACGGGCAAATCTGAGATACGGGCAGTGCCCGGTCCCAAGGTGCCCGGATAAGAGGCGTCTGAGTGTACTGCATTCCCCATAATTTCCTCGTGCTATGTCCTCGGGAAAATATTTAACGTATACCCTTCATATACTCATAGAATAATCCAAACGTATCTGCAGTCAACCACGGGTATAACAACCCACGGATAGTGACACCATCTTCAGACCTAGTAACAATATAGCCGTATATTTTCAACCCCGTGAATGACGACAACTCCCAAATAGCAACACTTTTCTCATGCCCGATCAAGGGTCGTTCGTTACCGGCAAAGTTAGCTGGACATCATGTCATGTAGTCATTATTACTTCAGGCAGGGACAATGAAATACTTCCCCCCCCCCCCCCCCCCGCCCCCATTCCTGCAGAGGGAACAGTGCTGTGTCCAGGTCCGCATGCAGCATGGAGGTGCTAGTAAGTCACTGGCATATTTTCTCTTGTGGATCGATGTACAGTGCGTAACAATGCTTCCATAGTGATGGTGGTGGTGGTGGTGGCGGGAGCATGCTGCACTGCAGGGCATTACAGCACTGGCATACTACTATTTTCTCTTGCAGACGTGGCGTGCACAACAATGCTTCTATAGTGGTGGTCACGGTGATGGTGGTGGTGGTGGTGTGGTGGTGTGGTGGTGGTCACGGTGGTGGTCACAGTGGTGGTGGTGGTGGTCATGGTGGTGGTGGTGGTGGTGGTGGTGGTGATGGTGATGGTGGTGGTGGTGGTGGTGGTGGTGGCGGTGGTGGTGGTGGTGGTGGTGGTGGTGGTGGTGGTGGTGGTGGTGGTGGTGGTGGTGGTGGTGGTGGTGGTGGTCATGGTGGTGGTGGTGGTGGTGGTGGTGGTGGTGGTGGTGGTGGTGGTCATGGTGGTGGTGCTGCTGCTGGTGGTGGTGGCGGCGGTGGTAGTTGCGGTGGTGGGAGTATTCTGCACTACAGGGCATTAAAGCAAGCTCGATTGTGCATGCATGGTGGCGGTGGGAAAGAGGAGCCAAGGAAAGTGTGTACAGTCATATTTTTGTTGAAAGCACGAGAATTCAAAGAAAGCTGGCTGCTTCCTCTATTTCCATGATCGGCCAGTGCCTGCAGCACGAACAGTAAATTGTATTACGTGTATGTGCATAGACAGACAAATAAACACTAACCTGAGCATGGGTACCGCTTGTATTCGTGGTCAGGAAAGTGAAAGTACGAACGAAGGAGAAGAAGATTGTTGACCATGGCGAACAACTGCATATCCAGAGGGCACACGGCTTGCCAGAATGGGTCGGCTACATCCTCGCTAATTTTCTATCCTAACAACATTCAGCTTCGAGGTCAAGGACGACGGCATTTTTGGAAGGAAATTTCGAATTTTGGAGAAGAAGCTTGCTTTCGGAAAAATGTTCCTTTCACGCAAGGCAGCATGCCAGGTCAGGCGTGTGAACCAGGTGAACTGTGTCGGCAGGTCGACGTTTACGTTCCAGGCCGACAGTTTTTTGACCAAGCCGTGAATCGCCCTCGCTCTGACTCGCCCGGCTACGAAGGAGTAATTTTACAACTCTTCAGGCCAGCTACAGGTCTCTGATGCAGAGCTGCAAGTGACGGATTATCGGTCATTTGCAGCCTCCTGGTCATATCGTTGCAATCTGATACATAATTATACCTCTTTCCAGGGGTAGATCTACACACCTGGGTACCGGGTATGGACAAATCCCTGGTGTTGGTCCTTTTTAATTTTGTTTTTGCTGAGAAAGAAACGTTGTTTCTGTTCCCGCCAGCGCCTTTGCTCTAGTAAAACATTGCTGGCTGATAAATGGTCATTGCTCGTGATGCCAAAGGTGAAGGGAAGCTGGGTTTCTTGCCATTTGCAACTCCCTGCCTCTGAAAATGTAGCTTGTGGCTCCAAGTATTTTAGTTTTTCGACGTGCCAGACCTATTGGTATGAGCTGCAGAGATGAGGAGCTAGTTGCAACGGAGGCGTTGGATTAATGCGTTGGATTAATGCCAATAATGGTGTTTATGGCCGGACAACGCCAGCGGTTTTCACTTGTCAGGAGGACAGTCAAGTTGTAGCAGGCAGATGACAGATTATTAATTTTGAGCATTTTTTAGCAGAGTGAGTGGCTTGCCGAAGAGAATCGTCTCAGTACCTCATGGTTACTAGTATCTGACAAATACCTCTTATTGCTAGTCTGCATTAGAGCATAGCAGAATTGATCATGTCACAAGTAGTGTCAAGACTTGATGTGCTACGATTGTACTCAGATCATGTTGCAACTTCACAGTACTTCGTCCTGCCACTTTACGCTCTCCGGAATTGCCTGCAGAAGTCACGTGCCTGTGCAAGGAACAACGCGTTTGCATTGCTTACTGATGCAAGTGGATGGAGTGCAGACCAGATAAGAAGACATAATCTGGCTACTCAAATAGCTTCCGCTGCTATTAATTGGCTGGACTCCTGGAAACATGGGCAAGAATCTAAACCAGTCCACGGAAACAATGTCACGCCACACAGGAAGCTAAATGGCAAACCAATCAAGTTCTTTGGTAATGAAACCTTTCACCAACGTTGTCCGGTTGCATGCCTAGTGTCACTCAAACAAGACCAATGGATGCCACATGTACCTAAAAGATACGCTGTTGATCAACCACAACTCCAATACCACTGAGCAGCGTCTTCTTTACAGATCCAATTAGATATTGAAGTATATGAGTCGAAGTTGCTGGTATAGTCTCTCCTATTGACCGCGTATTTGGCATAATTTTCTCTATACTGCACTCTGGAGCTACTTACCTTTTCCGACATTGAACTCAGGCAGTGACCACTCGCCCGCAGAATGAGCCAACTGACACAGAAACTAAGTACCATGTGCATCCGTCGCAAGAGAGACACGCAAGTCTGCAAGTGCAGTGGATGTACACCCACTGATTTTCTCTTATGCCAACGATATCAGACATGGCCTGAGTGAAACATATCAAGACTAGCACCACATTACTGCCCAGTTCCATAATTATAATTATTGCGAGGCCTTGTGAAAGGATACTCAATGCACACCTGGTCTACGCCACACGGAATACATCGGATGATAATGACCAAGACAGCTGCCTATGTCTCTCTCTCTTTCCCTCTCTCTCTCTCTCTCTTTCTCTCTCTCTCTCCACCCCCACCCCCCACCCCCCCCCCCCCCCCACCCCTCTTTCTCTATCTATCTTCATCTATATCTATCTATCTATCTATCCAATCTGGGGACAGAACTGTTTCGTCCTTTGTGGACTCATTAGCACAGCACAGAGAAATAAGGCCGAACCTGATTGCAATGAAAAATAAATTCCTAAGCCAGATTTAAACCAGGGCCGAATATACTTTGCCAATGATATTTCTCTATCTATCTCTATCTCTTTATCTCCTTGAGGGCACACTGGGTCCCCTGTTTTCGCAATTCTCCACCTATCAACTCCCTTGTGTGTGTGTGTGTGTGTGTGTGTGTGTGTGTGTGTGTGTGTGTGTGTGTGTGTGTGTGTGTGTGTGTGTGTGTGTGTGTGTGCGTTCACGGGTGCAGGGTATATGCGCACATATCTTTCTTTCTCTCTTCCTGTCTTTACCTGGTTTGTGAATCGGCTTTTTAATCGTATTTTTTCGGCTCACTGTTTATGAGTTCACCTCACTATAAGTTTTTGCACACAGTACACCAGTGGTACAAGGCTGGTTCATTGCCCAGTGCAATCATCAGGCAGCATAGGCAGTCAGTCAGGCAGCATTACAACAAATCAGCTTTGCTTCACTCCTGTAGTGTCTACTACACTCTGCTTTCGCCGCATTCGACAACTCTCAGCACTCTGTGTGCATACTACTTCAGTATTAGAAATGCAACGAACGAAATCTCTCGTATCTGTGTGTCTCTACATGTTTCTCTGTCTGTTCGACCCTCTATTCTATTAATCTATCTGTCTGCCCCTCTCTCTCTGTGTCTATGTGTCTCTGTGTCTTGGTTTGTCTGCATGCCTGTCTTTGTCATTCCCTAGCTGTCTGCCTATCTCGTTCTGTCTGTGTGCCTGTCCCTATCTGTCTGTCTGTCTTCCTTTCTGTTTCACTGTCTACCTGTCTCTTTATTTCTGTCTCCATCTGTCTGTCTCTGTTTCTCTGTCTGCTTCTCTTCTTCAGTCTTTCTCTGTGTGCCTCTCTTTGTCCCTCACTCGGTCTCTTTTCTCTGTCTCTATCTGTTATCCTCTATCTGTTTCTTTCCCTCTTCTTCTGTCTCTTTCTTTCTCAGTTTTCTCTCTCTGTTTCTGTGTGTGTGTGTGTGTGTGTGTGTGTGTGTGTGTGTGTCTCTCTCTCTCTCTCTCTCTCTCTCTCTCTCTCTCTCTCTCTCTCTCTCTCTCTCTCTCTCTCTTTCTCTCTCTCTCTCTCTCTCTCTCTCTCTCTCTCTCTCTATGTCTATGTCTATGTGTTTCTCTGAATCTTCGTCTCGGCCTTTCTGTTTGCCTATCTGTGTTTGTCTGTTTAACTCTCCAACTGTCTCCCTGTCTTGGTCTGTCTCTGCTTGTCTCTCTATGTTTGTCTGTCTTTTTCCGTTTGTCAGTCTTCTTGGCCCTGTACTTATGTCGCTGTTTCTCCGTTTTCTTCTCTTCTTCTGTCTCTCTTTGTCCCTCTCTCAGTCTCTTTTTCTCTGTCTCTTCTTCCTTCTCGATCTGCCTCTCCCTTTCTCAATTTTTTCTCTCTCTGTCTCTCCCTAAGGACCCTCTGTGTCTGGCTCTATCTCTCTAAGTCTTTGTGTCTGTCTCTCCTGTTGTCATTCATTATGTGCGTCCCTCTGTTTCTGTCTCGGTCTTTGTCTTTCTGTGTCTGATTGTCTGTCTCTGTCTGTTTTCTCCTCAGTCTGTGTGTCTGTCTGTCTCTCTTTTTTCCTTATTAATGTTTATCCCTCTGTTTCTATCTCTGTCTTTCTGGGCCCGATTGTCTGTCTGTTCGTCTTTGCCTGTTTGTCTCTGTCTCTTTCTCTCTGAGTCTGTCGCTCTTTTTGCGCATCCCTCTGTTTCTGTCTTTCTGTGTCTGTCTGTCTCAGTCTCTCTACCAGCCGCTGTTCTACACATAATGAAATTGTGTGGCACCGCGCACGTGGCTGTATTTTTACCTATGCATGGGACATTCACACACACACACACACACACACACACACACACACACACACACACACACACACACACTCGTACGCTCGATCATACAAGTACATGTAGTAGTGAAGAATTCACATCAGACACATTGTTAAAACGTCTCTCTCTCTCTCTATGCCTGCCACTGTGCTGCATACTAGTATACAGATAGTGAAATTGAATGGGACAAAACACGTACTTGACTGTATATTTACCCACACGTGGGGCATTCACGGATGCACACACACCATGTATACGCCCGTCGCAAGAGAAGCATGCAAATCTGCAAGTGCACACACACACACACACACACACTTGTACGCTCGATCATAGAAGTACAATGTAGTAGTGAAGAATTCACATCAGAGACATTATTAAAACGTCTCTCTCTATGCCTGCCACTGTGCTGCATAATAATTATTATACAGATAGTGAAATTGGTGTGGCACATAACACGTACATGACCGTATATTTACCCACGGGCCAAGCGTGGGACATTCACGGATGCACACACACTCACACACACACACACCACACACACATGACCTGCAGCAAATAACATTTCATAGCTACAAGACCTTCAAAGAAAGTCATGGTGTCAAGAAGATAGACACGTACAAGGATAATTGTAAAGTATAAATTATATTATACATGTACATGTAGCAGGGATATTCCCAGAGAGTCAAACTACCGGATGAAATGGCAAACGAGAGTCAACTTTTAAAGTCGAGTGGGTGGGCGTGCAGACCAGCGTAGGTCATAACAAATTGATAATAAAGTGTAACCAATGCCGGCAATGGATAATGTGTGAGCGACCAAAGAGGCGTACATAGCATGTCCTGTACCACCATAAATACACCTTGACCTTGACCTTGCCCATTGCATAGCAATGATAGCGCATTGTTATTTCTCCAGTCCACGACAGAATGACTGATGGCGTTTCAGGTCGCCGCTTCGACGGAACATGCGGCCGCAGGCGCAACCGTAGCCAGTAGCAGAGGGTGCCTTGGGTGGTCGACGGGCAATGGCACGCCACTCCGGACGGTTCTGGGCTGCATCGTACCATCCACATGTTGGTACCGGTGGCTCAACCGACGCAAAGTCATCCATAACGACGTCCCTCCACCTCTTGCGTGGACCACGCGCGGGGCGCGGGGCAGGCAGTTCACCGAAGAGAACACACTTCGGCAACCGGTGATCTTCCATCCGTGCCACGTGTCCAAGCCAGTGCAGACTAGCAATAAGAGGCATTTGTCAGATACTAGAACCATGAGGTACTGAGACGATTCTCTTTAGCAAACCACCCACTCCGCCGTATAGTATAAATGCTCAAATAATCTGTCATCTGCTTGCTCCAACTTGACTGTCCTCTTGACAAGTGAAAATCGCTGGCGTTGTCTGGGCCATAAACACCATTATTGGCATTAATCCAACGCCTCCTTTGCTCCTCATCTCTGCATCTCGTAACGATAGGTATGGCACATCGAAATCTAAAACTAAAATACTTGGAGCTCTCATTCGTTCAAGCTGTATTTTCAGAGCCAGGAAGTTGCAAATGGCAAGAAACCCAGCTTCTCTTCACCATTGGCATCATGAGCTATGATCATTATCAGCGAGCAATGTTACTAGAGGAAAGGCGTTGGAGTGAACAGAAAGCTTTCCAAGCAGCAACGTTTCCTTCTCAGCAAGAACAAATAAAAAGAAAGGAACAAAAAAGGAGCAACACCAGTATTTGTCTATTCCGGGTATCCGGGGTGTGTGGCCCCTGGCATATGGCAAGGCTCTGCCACAGATTTTTTAGCAATGCGAAAATTCGAACTTTTGGTGGTGGTGATATTTCGCGAAAATCTGTTTCGAAAAAGAAAACTTGTGAGCAATGCGAAATGACATTTTCTCGAAGTTCTTTGAATCTTACCGTACCATATGCAGCAGGGAGTCGTATAGACCCGGGAGGCGCGCTAGGCGACAAGCGCATCACTTGTGCACAACCATGATTGACTCAACGATTCAAAATATTACGACCTGCTCGGTGTGGGACAAGTCCGTACATAGGTCATAGCGCGCGGGAAATCCGTACATAGCGAGAAATCGTCGTCTTCGTCCTTTCGCCGAACAATTGTGGTCAGACTTTCGACCTCCATTGCCGAAATACAGCCATCTGTGGCCATCGCTGAGGAGTTCACTAATAAAGGGTCTTGTTCACTGGCTTACTCACTGGCTTTGCACTGCCACTCGAACTCTGAGGCACTTTGACCACCTAAGATGAGGTAATCCTTTCTTTACAAATTGCCTCAATATTTTCTCACCTTTAGGGCAATGAAGTAATGTTTTTCCTCGTGACTAACTTCGACAGACCAAGTTGCCCTGTCCCAGTGATCTACAATACTTATATTGCACATTGGTGAAATATTGGACCTATCCAGATAAACGAAATGACTTATATTCGAAATTACATTTTCCAAAGTTTTCCTTCACAAATAGTCCCAATTTGTTCTCACCTTTAGGGCAATGAAGTAATTTTTTTCCTCGTGACTAACTTCGACAGACCAAGTTGCCCTGTCCCAGTGATCTACAATACTTATATTGCACATTTGTGAAATATTGGACCTATCCAGATAAACGAAATGACTTTTATTCGAAATTACATTTTCCAAAGTTTTCCTTCACAAATAGTCCCAATTTGTTCTCACCTTTAGGGCAATGAAGTCAATTTTTCTTCAGGACTAACATCGGCTAACAAAGTGGCGCTGTCCCAGTGATCTACAATACTTATAATCATTGCACATGTGAAATATTGGGAGTCACAGAGTGAGGAAATGGCCTAAATTGAAACTTGAACTGTTCTGCCAAGTTTTATGCAGTGAACGCAGGGCTGAGAGCACGCAAGAGCCATCCCGGAAGATCTTGTGCGCCACCAACCGAACCTTCGGTGAATGTTCACAAGGTTAGAAGCTCGCACAGATAACACACATTGGATGCTAATAGTAATACAATGCACTCAGGAATGTGTGCAAATACAACAGAATTAATTCCAAATAAAGTCAACAATAACTGCCTCAACACAGTGCTATCAACCTTCCGTATTTTCCATATTTGTACGGAAAATCACTACTTCGTGCGCGCTATGGATTTTGAGAAAAATGTACGGAAAATTGAACGGGATTGATCAGTATGTATAAGCATTGCAAGTGCAAGCTGAGCGATGAAAAGAAGAGAACCGAGTGGAAAGAAAACGCTGCAGTGGAGAGTCCTTAGAAAAGACTGAAAAATATCATAATATCGCTGCACGAGATCATCCTTATAAGTTATAACGTCAGCTGATCGTACTGTGGTTGATTCATACGGCGGTAAATACACACCTGCTCACACACGCTCTCTAAACTGAAAAGTTATTCTTGCACAGAGCTCTCCTTCCCGCCACCACCACCATCATCAGTTCCCGTCTGGCGCCTAGTCGATGCAGGGTGAGTGGTGTCCGACATAGCAGGCTGGTACATCAGGTAGCGTATGGCGCATAGCAGATGACACAGCAACAACATAGCTTGATTGCGGCGTACCTTTCGTCCCGGCTGGACTCATCAGGCAATCTTCTTCTTAGATGCCTTCACAAGGAGCTTGACTCGGGAGAATGAAGTTGAAGACTCCACTGCAACTGCACTTATGGTTGGTTCATATGGTGGTAAATACACACCTGGCAATATGGGGGTAAATACACGCCTGCCCAGACACGCTCTCCAAACTGCAAAGTTATTCTGGCACAGAGCTCTCCTTCTCACCACCACCACCACCACCACCATCAGTTCACGCCTGGCGCCTAGTCGATGCATGGTTAGCGGTATCCGACATAGCAGGCTGGCACATCAGGTAACGCATGGCACATAGAAGATGGCAACGACATAGCTTGATTGCGACGTACATTTCGTTCTCTCGGTTGTGCTGTAGCCTGAAAAAGGAAATAAGACAATGCATCCACATGACACAGACAAGTAATTACTGTTACAAATAATGCATACTGCTTGATAACAGAGAAAGAAAGTCAGTGGTCACACAAGTTTTTGGTCGTCCCTGGAACGAAGATCGTTCCAGGGGGGGGGGGGGGGGAGCTAAAATCTCAGTCGACTGACGCTATGCATACACATGTACATTTATTTATTTATTTTATTTATTTCACCTTCCCGTGGCCAGAGAATATAGGCCAATATGGAGGGAGGGGGGCGGTAGCCAGCCATGGCAGTAAACAAAAACAAAGCAAAAATAAATAAATATTACACATTACTGGAGGCAAGGAGAAGCAAATGTGGACATGCATGCGATTTTCGTCGTCCATTCATTTCGGAGGGTGGAGAGGGGGTCCGAGTACGAAATGAATGATGTTTTTTCAGGGATGACTAATCACTTTTGCGATGACCCCTTATTGCATCAATTTATCATCTGAACTGCGCAATTGAGTCCCACTTTTATTATGTTGGGTCCAGATTTCAAGACTCGTGAAGTTCGAGGTGAAAAGCAGGCCGATGAAGGGACGCCAGTAATTCAGTCTAGTCCGGTGGCATGGACAGGGACCGATGAACCGGCAACAAGAGAATTCAATACGCATGCTACTCTACAGTTCATTGCTGGGGAAGACTACTCAAGGCCACGTCACTCCGGCAATTCAATGTACAAATCAGCAGCAACACTTGCAAACGTATTCCTACCAGCTGACCAGCAAGTTACCCGCCATCAGCTCTTCAAATAATTCCAACTTAAAGGGGCACTCCGGCTTCATTTTCGACGCCGAGTTTTCGATGCCAAGACGAAGGTAGGTGAAAGAGAAGACCCGTCGAACAAGAACGAGTCTCCAGAAGCGATCGAGTCGAGCAGGAAGACGACTTTTGAATTTCGCCGAGCGAGCGCTGATGACGTAATGAGGGATTAGCTTGCCAGTGGAAATGCATCTGCGCACATACATTTCACATACTTTTTGGCCAATTTTCAATCGAGGAGGAGGTTGTTTTCTATGTTCTCTCAACGTCGTGAGCGATCCCGTCTTCTATACCCTTCCAGGTACCCTGAAGGTCCTCCAGAGGAGAATTTATCTCCAGCGAAGCGTTGTTGATCCGCTAAATTCGTCTCGAGACATATTCACCCAGTGCAGTGCTGATAAATGTAGAATGTTGAATCTGTGATAATTGTCTACGATGGAGAGAGAGGTTGATAGCCGCTGTCGCAGGGAAAGTGAAGCTGCTGGAAGTAACAACGGGGAGCTTGTTAGCATCACATGTGCATCCAGACTTCAAAGCAGCTTGACGGAATCGGGGAGTACTGACTATTTGTCTCGCCCTCAGTTTAGTGAATTTTATGACCAGAAAATTATTCGATCAGGATCCCTTCTACAAGATGTGTAGTACAGGTGATTTCTGAACTTGACGATATGGAGACCGACCAGTAGACCTACCAACAACGTGTACCTGCAGGAAATTCACCCAAGGCTATTGCTATCCTCTTCAGTGGCTGTTGTTTTTTAGTAAAAATATGTTCACTTCTCTCAACATACTCCTGCATGGCAGCAAGAAGGTGCGCTATGGAATTCAACGCCACAATCTTCGCCCAGCTGTGGATGAAGCACGATCAAGTCATGGCAGTACATATACTTGAAACAGATGAGAAATTGAAGTTCATTTGTGATGGGAAGTTTGACAGCCCCAGTGACCGAGTCAAGCATTGTCTTTTGCCGTGGCACAAATTGCTGAAGAATCCGAGATGGTCTTGGAACTATGCACATGGATACTACCAGAAATAATGGTGGCATGAACCATTGTGGAATGGGACAGCTCACGGAGAATACTGGAATAGCTCAAGTATCTCTAAGTGATTGTAAATCCTGTTCTGGCTGATAGCTTCAGCCTGCTGCGCCCGTCCATGTACAATGATGGGAACATGCATTTCTGTTTTCTACATATTTGCCGGCTACTGTACTGTGGTATTACAGTTGCAGGTCCCTTATATAAAAAATATGTTCAACCCCCTCCCACATACCCACATTATAAAAATGAACTAACAATTTCACTGTTGGACTCGCAGGCGGCTAGAGAGCAAAGGATTAATTTATAGCAAAGAAAAGGACCAGGGAACTACACGTAAATTAGTTACGCTATGATGTCCACGAACAATTTCACTGTATTTGAAATAATTTTGTTTGATACCCTGAGAACTCTGAAACTTCGGAGCACTGTGGATTATATGTGGATACAACATTTATGGAAGGAAAAGTGGAATAATTTCTAACACATTGTTCAAATAATTATAGCACTGAATTGTTGAGATTGTGAGCACATTCCAATCAGCACTCTACATTATGTATAAGCGGTGGAAATCGTTAGGAATAGGTCGTGAGTTGTCAGAGTGCTCCAGTATATGAGAGAATGTTTTGTTTGTCTAATCGACGGCTTGTTTGAAGCCAGAGTTGTTTGACTTGTTTCGGTCGACTTGATTCTAGATAGTAGTCGAAGGAGTACTATGAAGTACACACCACACGTTGTCCGTAAGGTATCTCGTGAGAATTCTGTCGGTACACATCAGGTATCAGCTTGGAAAGATGGATCCTCTCTGTTTCTTGAAAGCCTGTCTAGTTGGACTGTGGCTCCAGCGATTCCCTTCTCAGAGCAGATACCATACCCAATACCGTCAATGCATATTGGACAGACCTGTATGCACAACAGAAATAGTGGAGAGAAATCTCTCAGCTCATGAACACGTCAGTGAAGTTTGAACTGCCGCTGTTTGTAGCCATTAGTATAAACCTATCGACTATAAGAATAATGTGCAAACAAACTTCTATAACCACAGCTGGGGCCATGGAATTATAAACTTAGGGAACTGCCAATTCTGGTCTGAGTTGCGTTCGAGGCCTGCAACTCATGATGGCTATCGTATGTTGCATTGACCAGAGATCATATTATAAAACTTCCATGCCACATTGAAACATGCACCACTTTCGAGTACTTAGGTATCCCCCACCAAATGGGCATTCGTTCTCGGGGTGGCAGGCATCACTATTCGTTATGCCTGGATCAGATTTCATTGACCCCAACTGTCATGAAGAATCATTTTTACTTTGACTGGATTTCAGTACAAGTTGTAGAACTGCAGAATCAATTTCGTTGTATTTGGGCAACCATTTGAATTTCACTACAAACGCTCTATTGGGAAAATAGAATTTTTTTATAAAATTCATGTCCCACATCTACCCAAATCGGAATACTTGATCACGTATTCAGTACTACACGGAATGTTTAGAAAACGCCGGGGAATAGGAATTTGCTAACGAGAACTCCAGGCCAGGGTACTAGCATACGAACAAAACAAGATAAAAACTCACCAGTGTACTTGTAGTAATTCATGTCGGTGTAATATTCACGATAAGCACCGAGGCACCCTCCGATTTGGTCAAGCTGCTTTGAAGTCTGGTTGTTCAGGTGATACAAACGGGCTCCCCGTTGTTACTTCCAGCAGCTTCATTCTCCCTGCGACAGCGGCTATCAGCCTCTCTCTCCATCGTCAACAATTATCACAGATTCAACATTCTACATTTATCAGCACTGCACTGGGTGAATATGTCTCGAGACGAATTTAGCGGATCAACAACGCTTCGCTGGAGATAAATTCTCCTCTGGAGGACCTTCAGGGTACCTGGAAGGGTATAGAAGACGGGATCGCTCACGACGTTGAGAGAACATAGAAAACAACCTCCTCTTCGATTGAAAATTGGCCAAAAAGTATGTGAAATGTATGTGCGCAGATGCATTTCCACTGGCAAGCTAATCCCTCATTACGTCATCAGCGCTCGCTCGGCGAAATTCAAAAAGTCGTCTTCCTGCTCGACTCGATCGCTTCTGGAGACTCGTTCTTGTTCGAGGGGTCTTCTCTTTCACCTACCTTCGTCTTGGCATCGAAAACTCGGCGTCGAAAATGAAGCCGGAGTGCCCCTTTAACAAAGAGAGGAGATGGACAGATCGGAAAGTATCGTGGCAAGCTCAGGACAACACACGTCCGGCCCTATGTAACAACAGTGGAAAGTGCGTGCCATGGTATATTTTCGAAGGCATCTCAAGAACCAGCTAATGTGGACTGGGAGTCCATTTGCATCGTCCGATCAGCTGCTACAAGTGCCGTGAGCCAATGGCAAACACGTTTGACAGAGACTACTACCTCTACTGAATGCAACTTTGGCATGGCAGAGATCTACAAGCACGTTATCTTATCTATCAATAGAGTTGTATCCTCGTATGACTATGTGAAGTGTGAGGGTGTACTGTACTGCAGACGCGGCTACGACCTGGTTGGAAATGTACGCAACAGTTCCCACCCTAGTACCCTCTTGACCAGAGATCGCACACACCCTAGGGTTTTGATGGGTTTGTACGACTCCCAGCTCTTGACTTTTGTTGGGTGTACGAGACGCACGCACAGTTTCCGTAGGGTGAGTACTTTTTCATGTAGTACTGAATGCGGCAAGCAGGACTCGCCCATCCGCCCCTCCCCAAATGGATCTACTCGAATGGTTGCGGAGGTAGGGGTGCTCTGGCGGGATTTTACGACATACACAAGCGCGCACACATGCACACAATATACACACGCACGCACACACATACACACGAACGCACGCTATGTCGCACGTCTTGGGCATGGCTTCGTGAATACAAATAATAATTTAATGTTATAATTTATAGTATCCAAATGTTAGAGCAGCTTTACAAAACCTACCGTTCAATACCGGATCATCTTGTGACAGCTTCCTTGCAACACCCATGACTTGACCCCACTTCGTCTTGACGTCGGGAAATCATTCACACCGGAGTTGGGACACGACTCATTGAAATCCAGGCCTATCTGCTGCTGGAAGCAGGACAGAGCTGATGGACGTCAGCAGCGGCTGTAGAACAACCATAAACGAGTCTTCTTTCTCCGCAGTCAGGCGGGACAGCAGCTTTGCAACGCAAGCTTCTTGCCTTCTGACTGTGGGTCTTTAGCGGCTGGGATTCGGAACGCTCTGTAGAAACCATTGAACAAGTACTGCACTCTATCAACCCACAAGTATTTCTTCCAATTCATGATTATTCGCAACTTTATATGCAGTACGCGCACCAGATCAGAAGCCGCTAAGTAGCAAGGTTGAAAGTTTCAAGACAAATTGAAAAATATAATATTAAAGGGGAAGTTAAGGCAAAAATTAAAATTTCACCAGTTGTAGTCTTCGGGGTGCTGAGTCGAATGGTCTTGGTCCGAGGAAGCTGAGACGCTCCCTTCCTACTTGAATCCCAATCGAACTCGCGCACTTCCACCGAAACTGGTTGACTGCGCCCTACTAGATGGGGATTTGTATGCAAAATGTCACTAAAAGCGCCATTTCGTTCTTATAAAAGTACGGATGACCGCGATTGGCCCATATGTTGTAGTCTTTTGGACGCTGAGTCGACTGGTTTTGGTCCGAAAAGGCTGCGATGCAGCGTTCCTCCTTTATTCCCAATCGAACATGGTTGAAGAAGCGGTCACGTGGTCCTGGGTGCCCAAATCACCTGGTCACCACGCCAGCAGGTGACAACTTTCACACCAAGGTTCAACTCGAGTGACAGGACTGCACCCAAAAAAGGTCAAACAGGCTAGTAAGTTGTACCCTGCAGGCACGGTGACCAGCTGACTGGTGTACGCAGGAGCACGTGACCGCTTCTTCAACCATGTTCGATTGGGAATAATAGAAACATAGAAAATTAGAATTCAAACCATACCTGTGGCCCAAGCCAACACAGACTGAGCGTTCACGCGAAGAGAACGTAGATCTACGTCAGCTGAGGTTTCCTTAGGATCAGGAGGTGATTCTTGACCCGGATCTGGATCGCGATCAGCAGCACTCTCTGCCTCCATCACGATCATCAAATGCAACTAATTACTTGGAAAAGTTGTTCATTCTTCTTCTTCTTTTCGAGCTACGATTTCCCACGATCCTACCGATCCTGCACGAGTCCGTTCCCCGAGGAGTGCACTCCCAAAGTCCCATGGCATAAGTACGCGGAGTAGTTGGTTTATAACTCAGGGCACGCACCGGGGATATCTGAGGGAAAAGTGGGAGAAAGTGCCGCGAGTCAATCATAGTCGGCCCGGAAGGCCTCGTGTCGCCTCCCGGGTCTATACGACTCCCTGATATGCAGCTCAGTCTCAAGCAGGGGACTGTAGAATTACTACTCCTTGTAGTCAAATGCGTACCGAGAAAAGAGAAAGTTAGGGTGCGTTCTTATATTCTCTAGCTTCTAGAAGAAGAAGAAAAGAGAAGTCGAAGAAACTGGGATTACTCAAGAACGGGTCTCGAAGAATTCGGAGATATTTTGCACATGTCAAGCAAAATGAAGCGTCAAAGGGGCCGCGATCTTGAGTGATGAATGTATGTGCGTATGCGAAAAGGGAAATGCGTACACTCATGATGAACACGTGGCTTTTAGTCGTAGTTCGCATGCGCTGATCCCAAACCGCGGGAATCTCCAAGTTTCAACCACCTCTGAAGCTTGGAGAGCTTGGAGAGCTTTGGAGAGCCTCCTAAAAGTCGGAGAGGATATAAGAACAGCTCTCGAACTTTTCGGAGAGTCTCAAACTTTTCCGAGAGGATTTAAGAACGCACCCTAACTTTCGCAAATCACTGCAACTTCGCGTCCAAGTTTTCGAAGTTACATTGTAGTTTCGAGCTTTTTTCAACGACCAGGAGGCTCTAGTGGCTGCAAATGTTCGATATCCGTCACTTGCAGCTCTGCATCAGAGACCTGTTGTAGTACAGTCAAATCTGTTGTAAGCGTAAATCTGTCGTAAGCGACTGCCCCTTGGTGCAAGAAAAAGCGGTCGCTTACGGCAGATGGTCTCTTACGGCAGATGTATGGTAAATCCGGCATACCAGGTATATGCTTCCATGTACTCAAATCGACGAGAATAATGTGACCTCTGCTGTAGGCGACCATCTACCGTTAGCGACCGATTTTCCGTGCACCGACGGTTTCACATACAAACTGATCTGTCCAGAGCGACCATCTGCTGTGCGCGACCAGCGACCGCGATTTCATGCACGGTGGCTGCATTCAAATCTGCTGTAAGCGACCGCGACCCAGGTTCAGGTGCGAAACTGTACTTGCCAGTGCGCTGTAAACTGCAAAGTGTGAAAATGCGCTGTCTTGCAAGTGCGATCGACTGGCGCCTGGCCTGTAGGCTGTACGAGGTGATTCGTAATTTTTTAACATTGAGTCATTTCTTAACAAATCGGTAAAATATCTCATTGCCAGCGCATGCAAAAAGTCATGTCAAATTTATTTTTGCCATGGCCATTGCCAATGTTCTGTCAAGTTCGCCTCCAAAATTGAGACTGATATTCCTTCAGGAAGTGACATTGCAAGAGCTTTCAGTCTGCATGTGCGCGATGTTTACGGTAAAATAGAGTATAAGAGAGTCATAGCCGCTGGTTTCAACCTCCAGTGACAACACATTTAGCTGAAGAGGAAGCATATGATAGCTACATACTGGAAACGACGCCTGGGAAGGAGAAATGTCGGTGTGTTGGCCCTGGTATTGGCCAAATATTGGCAATTACTGAATTTACTCACAGATGTTGATCACAATTGCATATGAAATCAGGGTGATACATCTATTGCTATGCAAGCTTGAATGGCTTGTATTTGGATGAACATGATCTTGATCCAGTCTTTCTGGACCATCCTGGACATGTAGGGTCTCTTTCTATTGAAAACTGACTTGAAATTGTGGTGCTAAGGCCTATTTTACCATGATGTTAAGAAATGACCACAACAAATAATATGCAGAAAAATTGCCATTTTTCAACTGCCCCCTGCTTCCCAACACCAAGGATTATGTGAATGAACAACCCACCATTGCAATCTAAGGATACCAGTATTACATTTTTAGGGGAAGAAATTGAAAGGTTCGCACCTCGAACCCTACGGAAGGCTATTTTACTTTCGTGTTAAATAATGACGAATAACCTCGTACTGAGGCTGTGCTGTAGCTCTCAAGTCCAGGCGCTAGGCAGTGTCGATCTACTGCCGTGTCGCATACGCGTAATACGGGTATGGTCGTCGTTGAATATCCAATAAAATGATATTAAAAATCACATTATTCTCGTCGATTTGAGTACATGGAAGCATATACCTGGTATGCCGGATTTACCATACATCTGCCGTAAGAGACCATCTGCCGTAAGCGACCGCTTTTTCTTGCACCAAGGGGCGGTCGCTTACAACAGATTTGACTGTATATCGAGAGCAGACCTGTATACTGATCATGGCCAAACACTCGCCTTAGGCACCTATTGCTGGTTGACTCAAGTTTGTCTCTGAGTTTAGCGGACAAGCAGTGAACATAACATGTGCTGGCATAGTCCAAGGTACTCTGGACAATTGTCAGGTAAAACATGCGGCGGCCGGTCATGGAGACATCGCGGCGCCCGTGGCGGAATGAGGCAACCTTGCACTGTGCCTTTGCGCACACACGCTCAACCTGCTGCTCGAAGCTGTAACCATGGTAATAGTGTTACCTGCTGTTCACACTCCTATCCCCTCTACCACGGCCCTTCGGCCTATCACCTACCATCCCGCAACCAAGAGTACATGAAAAGGTTTTCATGTACTCTTGCCGCCACCTATAGGCGATTCACACGACACACGGGCAAATCCACGTTTACAGGAAAGTCACCATGGAGATATTCCTGCGGGTGACCAAAATTTGCCCGCGGGAATCAAAAGTGTCCATGGCCTTTTTGCCCGCGGATGCACTCATCTGCGGGCACTTTTACAGTTATGAGACTGTGAGGTTGTACTATCGTACGGTAGTCTTGAACCCTGGTTGTTTGGCCTTTGTCTTTGAGTACTCCTTCCAAATCACCACAGTAACGCCGCTCTAGCTCTCCGCCATGGTTGGTCTCTCTTGGACACACCAGCGAGCTGTGTGTGTGGGGAGCCGTTCGACGCCACGCCATGCGATGATTTGCCCCCGCGGAGGTTTCCCGACAATTCGCCACAATGAAGTAAGAGATATCGTGGCGGATCTTCTGACGGAGGTATGCTCAGATGTGGCAGTCGAGCCTGTACTTGCTCCGATCACAGGCGAGGTGTTTTTATCGGCAACAACAAACACCGCGAACGACGCCCGCGCTGATGTCCGAGCTCGTGGGTTCTGGACCCGGGCTCAGAATGCGTTCTTCGATATCCGGGTCTTCCACCCGGATGCAGCATCATACAAGAGCAAGCCCGTCAGTGATCTTCTGAAGCAACATGAGCGCCGCAAGAAGAGTGAGTATGCCGAGCGTATCAACAATGTCGACCGTGGTTCATTTACCCCGCTAGTCTTTACCACGGCGGGTTGTTGTGCTCCGGAGTGTACTGCATTCATTAAGCGGTTGTGTGCATTGCTGGCAACTGCCGATCAACCGTATGCCCAGCTAATGGCCTATGTGCGGTGTCGCTTGTCCTTCGCTTTGCTCAGGGCAGCCATAATGTGCATTCGCGGTGCACGTTCGGCCTACCATCGTCCAGTTAATGTGATGAGGGAGTTGGCCATTGTGGAGAGCGGCTTCTAAGCATGTGATTGAGTGGTCTCTGCATGTTGATCGGGTAGCGGAGTTCCATCACTGACACAGTGTGCGGGTATTGCATTATGAATTGGTTGAGTAGATAGTTCCGGAATTAATTCCGTGTTCGATATTGTTTATTTTTTATTATTTACATATTTTTATATATGTAGAAGAGAAAAGGACATATGGATACGAGTTAAGAGTAACTCTCCATCACTGTAACATGATACTATATACAGTCAGAAAGTGCAATAACTAGGCACAAAACTGACAGAGTACTGAAACATTCGACGTCCTGACACCTAGCTTCAACACATCTCCGTAGCGCTAACCGACAGCCTTCCAACTTGGAAGGTTCAAGGTTATGGAAAGACCAAAGAGGGGAAGGCAAGCGCAACGAAAACGAGCAAAAGCTACAGTCCCAACGGAACAAAGAATGTCGATTGTTACTGGACGATGACGAGACCAGTACGATATTTGACAAAGCTTAACTCTTAACTCGTATCGTATCCATATGTCCTTTTCTCTTCTACATTTATTTATGGCTCAACATCCGAGTTTCAAATATTTTTATATTTTTATTTTATTTTATTCGTGTTCGATATTGAATTTTTATTTTTTATATTTTTTTACAAATATTGTTTTATTCCATTTCTCATTTTTCATTCGTGTTGGGTTTAACTACTCACTGTACTGATACATGGTGATGATTGTGCTTTGCTTTGCCCGTAAAAGAGGCCTTCCCACAGTAACGCCGTATACTCACCGGATACTCGCGGGAGCTCTGGCCGCCGCCCGCGGCCGTGTGAACTGCAGCCTCACGTTTCACTTCATGCGGGCACCTGACAAACGTGGATTTGCCTGTCGTGTGAATCGCCTATATAACATCATAATATGTACATGTAACCCTGTGCAGTACGAATAAAGATCATTCTTTTCTAGGGCTCAAACGGTCACGGTTTTACCCCGAACGGTTAACTGCTAAGCTAACGGTCGGTTTAACGGTTATACAGGCCAGGAGACGAAATATCCGAAACACCTCATGCAAGAAGCAGTTCCAAAGAAGGAAGTTCCTCGTGCATGCACATATCCGAACACGGATCCGCGGACTATAGACTGCATGCACTGCATGCAACACAATGTCTGCCGTGCACGTGCACAGCACGCGGCTACCACGCGTTGGTAGATCTAATACCGAGCACCTTACGTAGAGACTTCCGTAGCCTAAGTGAAATACCGAGCACCTTACGTAGAAACTTACGTAGCATAGCGGTGTCGTTTTTCTTGCCATGTGAACACAATAATAGAAAAGCTGACAGGATCGCTTTTCTAAATACCGACATCACAATGAAGAATTTTTAATCCAGCGCAAACGCAGATTGTGAATAGCAACTGAATAGAGCGGTTGTCAGTTGACAAACCTCCTTTTCCTCCACAACTTTCTTATTGAACCTAGCGATACTAGATTATCACGTTTCATCGCTACATGTATGCTCAATGTCCGCTTTAATTCTGCTTTATATTGCTACATTTTAGAATAATACAGAACACTTCACTTCTCCAACTCCAACACTGTATACTGGTATAGTGGTATACTGGTTTACTACAAGTACATTGCACACAAGTATAGTTAGTATACTGATATATCGATTCTTTTGCGGTACGTGACATTGCTATTCTTGCAAGTATGGCGTGCATCAGCAAAAGAGGATAGCATTAATATAGACCTACTTGTAGGTGAAACAATTATACCGAATATTCGAGTACTCGCTCGTTTTTTTCCAAGAATAATCGTACTCGAAATAAATCAGAGTACTCGTTCATCCATGGTACATGCATTTGCCACAGAAATCTACAGTTTCGGAGCAGCAGTCAGTAGATATTGATGTGCAGACTGTGTGGTGAGCCTTTGTTCATGAATAGAGAGAGCCCAAATGACCCACCAACCAGTATACCTGAAAAAAGAGATCATCAATCGATTCAACCAAGGTTGTATAATGTGATCTTAAGGCCCTTGGTGTGCACTGTTTAGGAGATGAAGAATACTCGAATACTCGAATATTCGATCGGAGAAAATCAGAGTACTCGAACTCGGGATTTCAGTGTCAACGTTCACCCCTATACGTGACACCAATTCGCTAACGTTACTGCATCATAATTAGGCCTAATCATAATGCGCATACCTGGTACCACATAATCACGGGACCGACTGGCACAAAAAAGTGATTTCAAAACACCTAAAGAATATCTGTGTCACGGATTGTTAAAACCGAGTAAAAATTAATCCAGGTGTAAAGTGTACAGGGGATAATGCATGAAGGCCTTAAGGAGGTCAGAGAAGAAAAAGGTGAGAGTTTGTTACAAAACCTTCACATGTGTTTGTACTTTAAAATGTGCAGGGGGTGTAGATGGGCTAACTTGCATAGTCATTTGTATATGCAGGGGGTGTAGATGGGCTAACTTGCATAGTCATTTGTATATGCAGCGGGTGCAGATGGCCGAGCAGGCCTGGTTGGTGGTTGACTTGGTCGACCAGGTGCCTGGCCGATGATGTTTGGCCCAGAGTCAGGTATACCCGGATCTGCAGAGGTCACTGATTTCCCCATGCGCTCTTCACCATGACCGTCTGTAGCGCCTGGTTGATCTCTGGTTCTCTCTTCGGAGGCAACGCGTAGATGACGGTGGTGTGAAGGTCGTGGTATTGCTCGAGCGATGGCCACATTTCGCTTCCGCTTGAGATAAAGTGCAATAAAGGCGGCACACAACAGTGATGCGAGTATCAGACCGATAACAAGTCCAGCAATACTGCCACCTGATAGGCCTGCGTCTAGTGTACCGGCTTGACGATTGCAGTTAGTGCCTTGCCAGCCAATTTCACAGCGACACACGTTCTTGTGTGTGCATACGCCATTACCAGAGCAGCCGAGTCCATTAGCTTGAGGACACCTCCAGCCACCTGATAGGCCTGCGTCTAGTGTACCGGCTTGACGATTGCAGTTAGTGCCTTGCCAGCCAATTTCACAGCGACACACGTTCTTGTGTGTGCATACGCCATTACCAGAGCAGCCGAGTCCATTAGCTTGAGGACACCTCCAGCCACCTGATAGGCCTGCGTCTAGTGTACCGGCTTGACGATTGCAGTTAGTGCCTTGCCAGCCAATTTCACAGCGACACACGTTCTTGTGTGTGCATACGCCATTACCAGAGCAGCCGAGTCCATTAGCTTGAGGACACCTCCAGGCACCAGACTGCAGTATGGAGGTGTTCACACATTCCTTGTTCCAGCAGGCTAAACCAATGCCACACGGGCTGCCATTATCCACGTACAACGTGCGAGCCCCACCTTCACCAGGTCGCTTTGTCAAGCACCTTTTTTCAATGCCGCACACGAGAGTACCACACCAAGCATTCTCTGGCTTGCAAGGAATAGGTTCCTTTCTGCTATTGAAACCACAGTTGTGACCGCCCAAGCCATGTACATTGAACCTGGCGAAGCAGCTTGCGGAGAGAACAGCTCTAGAGAAGAACGTTTTCTGGCATTGCGCATCAATGTTCGTGCACGAGCCCTGCTGGCAAGTGCCAGGCTGACCTGCTGCCTCACAGTATAGCCCGGACTGTGTGAAATCATCTGCTGAACACCTTTCTTGTCTTCCATCACAGTAGTCTGGCAGGTCGCATTGGTCTTTGGCCGGCCTGCAGAGTGTGCCAGCTGGCAGAATAGTACAGTTACTACAGCATTCACCTAGACTACACTGGGAACCGGGTGTGTAACGGCATGTTGTCGCGTTGCAGCAGGCATCCTTGCAGTACTGGCGCAGGCCACAATCGCAGTCTTCGCCTGGCTCCACAATGCCATTTCCACACACCACTTTGGAGAGCGCTGGTGCGGGCTTGTTCAGAAAACACTTCCTGCTTGGATCTGATCGCTGTTGGTTAAACCAAGCGATTGTACAGTTTGACCATGCTGTACCGGAACCTGGAGACATAATGCTAGTTCTACAGCCAGGCTTGTTACAAGCGCACGGCAGCAAAACATGTTGAAATCCCAAATTGTGGCCAATTTCGTGCGTAAGCAAGTATTGGTTTATAGCACCCTTTCCCACTCCTTCCAAACCAACAAGGTCGTAGCCGTTGTGCACTCCTGGGCAAATATAACCGGGAGAAGGTTGCTGGGCAATTCCAGGAGATGTCAGCTGCTGAGCGCTGAAAAAATGAATCATGTCATAGTGAACAATTGGCTGGAGGTGTTGTGCTGAAAATTCATGCACTTTAAGGAAATTGTTAGTCCCTGTATCTCCATCCAAATTCAAAGGACCAGGTGACTGAGTAAATATGAAGATAGTTACAAGGACAATACGGACATTAAGCTCCTGGAAAAGACCATCGACCTGGTTTACAAGCTTCAGCGTTGATGCAACAAGGTTTTTGGAGCCATCTTGACTAAGACCACCATTTGCTTTAGTATATGAGTAATCAGAAGCCACAGCAAGTTCCACATACAATGTTGGATCTCGTCCTCCTCCTGTACTGCTACTCCTCTTCACACGTTTGCGTGCTGCTGAAGCTAAACCAGCCAACCCGTCAACAGGAAAATCCCACCGCTGCTTCTCACCTGCAGTTCCTCTGCTGGTGTTCTTTGTAGCCGATATATTCCAGTGTGTCGCACATCCTCCTTTCAACGGATCTTCTTTGCTCATCTTGTATGTGGATTCTTTGAAGATGGCGTGTGGATACGTACCAGGTTTAGATGTCTGGCTGAACAGTGGTTCAATCATATATCTTTCAGAGTACGCTTTACCTTGCTCATTGCTACTGCTGTTGCTGCTGCTAGCTGGGGCTGGATCCTCATCTCCATTGCGAGCATACTGTTCAAAACCAAATGATCCACTCAAACCATTGCATGTGCTCACAGCGGCGTATGTAGATATCACAGCGGCGCTGCTCTCTTCACTGGCATCAGTACTACTTTGCTGCCGTTTCCTGTGTTTGTGAAGGGTGGACTGAGCATGACTGACGTCCTGCAAGCCACGCACTGTCCCATGGTAATAACAGTTGACTGCTCCACGAGTAATCACAGGACTCTCATCGATTGAATTGAATGTGAAGACTTTAAACGAAGCAGGAATCAGCTCAGTGTTCTGCTTCAGATCTAATGTCACTGTCTTTCCAAATGCCCGTATTTGGAAGCTACTGGTTGGCGGATGGTGTACATGTATGTAGGACTCAGTATAGAGTCCATGCACTATATGATGTCCAGCACCCTATATAGAGTCCATTGGTCCAAAATCCACTATACAGAGTCCAGGAGTCCACTCAGTTTTGATCAGCTTCATCCTGCCGCGCAATCCCCTATAAGGAGTACACTTTTTCTACAAGTCCCCTATTCACAGTCCAGGAGTCCAGTTTATCCAGTCACGCCGTCCTGTGTGTTGTGCCCGAAAGAGAACAAACACAAGTCATTTTCAGTTTTGCTTGCCTCGTGGCAGCGCATTCCTTTCTTCACTTCAGCCATGGCTGCCAATTCTGCTGTGCAGTTGCTGACAGTAATCTGTCTCGAGGTAACCAAGGAGGATAAGGAGACGTTCAAAATCAAATCTGGAAAGCGTCTTGTGGTTCTCTGAAGACGTTTCATCAGTGCGCGGGATGAAAGCAGAAATTGCAGAACGAGAAAAGTTCAGCACAGTTCAAATCTGACGAGTCAGGTTCACTGACGCTCTCTTTCGTTCGACGCCACAAGGATCCCCTGTTTGGCTGGCCATTGCTGCCAGTAAGACGTTTGAACGGTTTCATCAGAGCGAGGGATGAAAGCAGAAAGCGGAGAAAGAGAAAAGTTCATCACAATTGCAATCTGACGAGTCAGATACACTGACACTCTCTTTCGTTCGACGCCACAATGATACCCCTGTTTGACTGGACAAGAGCTGCCTGTACCACCGTGTCAAAAGGCTGTCCAACTACATGGCAGGACGATGACTGAGGTAAGGAAGCTTTTACTCGTTTCGATTTGTCTTCTGTTCTGTCGTTATGCTTGAATTTTTTTCCATTTTCAAGGAGCGTATCGCGTTTGTTTGATGTTGCTTGAATGAATGCCCTAAAAGTAATCAACCACTTTTGTAATAGTCCTCAAGGACTGCAAGGACTTTGCATCAATCGTATAATAATTATGATTGTCTAGCTTTATTTCATGAGAAATGTATTTTTATCCCTGTGATAATTATGTGAACTCCACGACACTCTTCCTGTAGTATGATGTCAAATACAATGGGATCCACAAACGCAGTGCCAGTGTACTAGTAGTAGTAGGACTAGGAGGATTGCTTGTATGCCAATGACAAGAAAAAGCTTCTCAATACTCGTATTCCCTGAAGTAACCGTTTTGATGTCACGAACTTGACATTGTGTCAGTGAAACTGCCTCGTGACAACAAATCATTGCATTTCCATCTTGGGGAAGACTGACTGACAGCAACGCTATACAGATTGTTCAAATCATCTCATTTCAATTTAGTTGCAGTGAAGTGAAACACTGTGTACACTACATGTAGGTGTGTCTGTGCGTCTTGAGTGTGCACAAACGATCTTATTCCTCGTATTACTAATAGATTATTGTCCCCACCGTCACCTGTTCACAGGTCTTTGAGTGGATTGATTTTCATTGAGCATCACATTCGTTGAGAACTTGGTAGTTGTGTGCTCCCATGCATCATTACGGTAATAAGCATATCCTTGTGCTATCTATTTGTTGCAGGTGTGCTGATCTTCAGAAGCTTGCGGAACTGAGTGCTGCTGAACATTTGCATGGCCATGAGCAATGGTGAAGCTTGCTATTGCACTCTCAGCATGTGCTAGTATTATGCTGACCACTGCACTATGTTACTCTCTTACACTCGTGACTACGTGTATGTAAACGTGCGTGTACCCGTCCCCGTATGCATTCGTTTCGTATAATTATTATTTTGTTATCCCTCTTGACTTTACATGTAAATGGGTGGACGTTTCCATGGCTGTTGGAGTTGCGTGTGTATTGTGTCTTTACTCTTTTCTTGGTGTTTTCTTGGCGTTGTATAAGTTTGTGTGTGTGTGTGTGCGCGCGCACGCGCACAATAATTTGAAAACAAATAATTAATCCTGGGCTCTCCATTATTCTCTTTCGATTCTTGGTTTTTTCTAGGTATTTTCTTGGCGTTGTGTGGGTGTGTGCATGTGTGTGTGCGTGCACAATTTTGGCAACACTACATGATTGAGATATTGTAATTTGCAGCGTCGGCGAAGAGACCACTTGATTTCGGGATGGTGTTTGTAGGGTTTTTCATGTAATGAAGTGGCTGCAGTGGCGCCTCAATACATATTTTTTATCTTGAGAAGTGAATGATGTGAAGGATTCAAGGGAGAGGCCGTTTTTTGGGTAATATTCACTGCTTACAGCAGATCCTATGTCTAATTTCGAACTCGATAGGGGATGCCTAATTGGCTGGACTTTATACAGAGAGTGTTGTCCACATAAAGACTCTTTACAGTTGATTTCAAAGTTTGGACTCCGTACAGTTGATTTGGGACCAATGGACTCTATATAGGGGTGAAGCCAATTGGCTGGACTCTATACAGGGAGTGATGTCCATCGAAACTTTTGAGCGCACAGTTGATTCCAAGTTTGGACTCTGTACAGTGGATTTTGGACCAATGGACTCTATATAGGGGTTGGACATCATATAGGGGCTGGACGCTCTACTGAGTCCAACATGTACATGCTCACTGCTAGACTGATCATCATGTTGTCCTTGTGCTGTGGCATCTCTCTTGCCACGATTGCTGGCATGCTCAACATCACTAAGGTGTTGTGTCATGTCGATATGCGCTACTTCATACTCATCCGTCATCTTGTTGATACGTTCTCGATCCTCGACAGCTATATCAGCATGGCTGCTGCCCCTGCTCTCCGCATCCACGTGAACACAGCTCCGACTAAGCATCAATATGGGCGTGATGATTGCAAGGACACGAGCAAACTTCGAACTAGAGTTTTGCTGACTAGACGCAGCCATTGCCGACTGGCAACCTGTACACTCTATATGTATTCGTAGTTCACTTTCTACTCTTCCCGGTATCCAACCATCTCAGGCAAGTAAAGCAATCTCAGCAACAGGGTGCTCCCACACTGGGGGTTTCAAATATTGTACTACCTCCGGCTCCGACAACCGAAACTTGGCGCGTTTTTTTGATTTTTTGTGTTGGTACCAAAACTACTTCACAAGGCAGTGAGGTACCAGGCGAAGCGCCAGCACCGAAAAAGAGCCCTAAAAGTTGCACTTTTATTTTCCAAATCCGACCCCAGGCCCGGGAAATTTGAAACTCAGCTCAATATCGCCAAAAAGAGACTATTTTATCCCTTGCTCACAAGAGCTTCCCTGGTGGTATCGTCTTGTTCTGAGGCAATGTTTGGGAAGGTGCGGGCATTAGCTGCCCTCAGTTTCGCGGAAAGCTCCAAGCGACATCATTTTCCTCGCTTTCTCGCTAGAGTTTTCAAGACCGACGCAACTCGTCGTCAAAAAGTACTCAGCGTGGATTTCGTGCCGAATTCCGCCCCAAACAATTTAGGCTGACCTCTCGCCACCAATCGAACCCACTGATATGTATCTACCTATACACGAGCAATGGTTTGAGCCCAAAGAAGGACAACTTCACAACGAGCACACTTTCTGAGGGTAATATTTTCTATGTATATCAGTATTAGAACACCATCAAGACGACAAATTGACCAGCAGAAAACATAAAGTTGCACTACAAATACAGCAGCTGTATAAACATAAATAATTTGAACTGAAAACTATGTAACTGGATCCCACCAAAAACAGTAAAGCATCCCAAATAGTATGCGCATACACATAATATTATACATGAAGGAAGGCTATGTTGCCACCATACACTGGCTACGCACACGGACATAATTCTGGAGAGCTGAGCATCAGCGTGCGCACACCCCCACACACACATCTGCATGCACGCGCGCACACCCACACATGTGCATGCACACGCGCGCGCACACACACACACACACACACACACACACACACACACACACACACATATACACATGCACGCGCGCACACCCCTGTGCTGTCGAGCCACTGCCACAAGGGTTGCGTGGGCCTCGAAGGCACCGGAGAGAGAATAGGAGAACGCAGTCCCATAGATACACACACACACCCACACACACACACACACATGTACACAACACGTGCAAGTACACACGTGGCAGCTTACTACAAGAGAACCACACAAGTTCACATGTGGGCATGAACTGTATTCACAGTTGGTCATACTGTCTTGGGCATGTGAGGGAGGAGCAGGAGAGTGAGTGCGTGACTCAGACACAATGCGCTTCGACATGCTAGCACATGCACCGGTTTCGGACAGTGGCAGAACGTGACGGAGAGAGAGAGAGAGAGAGAGAGAGAGAGAGAGAGAGAGAGAGAGAGAGAGAGAGAGAGAGAGAGAGAGAGAGAGAGAGAGAGAGAGAGAGCACCAGCGTTCCAGCTCAAGCTCCAAATTTCTAGTTGCTTCTCCTGGTCACAGTAAACACAGAACAGGGCTCAGGCAGTGCCGAGGAAGTGCTTGTACTTGGTGCAGTGTCGTGAGCAGGATAAACTTCCAACATCTCTACACAGTGTAGCTCTTCAGGCGCACACGAAGACTCAGAAACCGGAATATACTTTACATGATGATTGAAAGTCCAGCAGCACAACAAAACTTCCAAGGACTGGTTTGGCACTAGCTTCCGTCTCATTGGCGTGTGCCCAGCCAGTTTTGGAAAGAAAGAGTAGACGTTCATTCCTCGTTCAACCTGCAATGAACTGGAGACAACACAAACCAACAAGACGACGATGGTTGTCATCAGCTCATGTGTTCACCACCGCAGTGCTACCATTCACTTTCCTGCTCCAAATGCACTACCAGGCTGCATGGTACTACTGTCGTGGACATGGGAATCCGGTCGCACGTATAGCGGCCCCAGGGCGCTGGCCATGTAGCCGTAGCACGGTTTATCATGCGCTGCTGATGGTCGCATTGGATCAACATGTGCACTGCATGCAACGTTCTGTACGCGCTGAGGGCCCCGGCCCCGGTCAATTGACTGGATTTCCATGTCCGCGACAGTACGATGTGTCGATAATAGACCGTGATTTGCATTTTCCAATGATTGGGACTGGTATTATTTCTATTTTTCACACTTAGAAAGAAAACAAGGGGCAAGATTTGATATGGATTATGTGGTTGTTGGCTATGTCAACATTTGAAAGAGGGTTGCAACCGTGATAGCACTGCAACATGAGTTTAAACCTACGTATTGCATGGTATACTCAACAGTTGGCGAGCAGAGAATTTCGTGCCGAATTCCGCCCAAAGGTTGTGCACAGCAAACAACTTGATATATCATTAGCCCTACCCTTGTGCTAGACGTACCCGTTGTGCCGATCGAGCCTGAGCCCTCTACTCGACTCCACGGTCCAATGACATTCGGTCATCATGGCCAAATTCAAGTCACTCAAGTGTTGAGAAGTGTCTACGTCGTCGCACACGGCATGTGTCGACATACAAAAATATGTTTACGATAGAGAAAGAACTACTGAAGAGCAACCAACTGGTTTCAGCATTCTCCTTCAAAGGATAGGTCGGTGGCAGAGGACCAAAGCCGGATAATAGTTGGAAATTCTCAGCGTTGAATTTCTACAGGCTGTAGATACCTGGAAAAGCTCGATTTCCCGCCACGGAAAATAAAAAAGTCTTGATTTGGGGTGCTGGCGCTTCGCCTGGTACGACTGTTGCATGAGTCCTTTAGCCCCGTACACATTCCCGTACGCACGCACTCCCCTACACACGTTCATGCACTCCCTACACATTCATACACCCCTTTTCCCGCTCACTCTATTGCCACTGACTCAAAAACCCCACTAGGTACAAAATCACGTACAAACGGCATTACAGTAGAAAACGTCATGGCGACGCGTGCTACATTCAAAAATGCGCTTTGTAGGTTTTCAGCAGGGAGTCGTACTCAAACTAGGGAGGTGACACGGCACAGAAATTCGTGTCACAGGGGTTGACTCGCACCCGTGACCCCTCGTTGTTATTTTTGGAATAGTTCAGTCCAGTCCAGTCCGAAAGGTCATACTCGGATCGACTCGCCTTCTGTACTTCACCTCCAAGCGTGCCGCATGGGTGTCTAGTTTTTGAAATTATAATTTAATTATTGAGGCAGCACATTTCGTTTACAGCCCATCACTCGCCAGTATTCTTTGAAAGACTACCAGCAATTTGTTTACCTCCTGCCATGTCCGAACTAATTGATAGCAGTGATGGCAACAGCAGCAGTTATGAGACGGCGTGTAGTGTTACGGTAACTGTTCAGAACTGTTCAGAGTCGTATCCTAGGTTAATCCGAATACTAAAAATTGACCCAAATTGCACATAGCACGAAGCTGGTTTTTGAAAATTGTAAGTCGTGTATCTGCCCCACTTCTTCTTTATGACTTGCACAATACACCAGTCTTCCTAAACAACACATTTCTAGCAGGGGTTAAGTACCATATAAGAGAAGTACAGCCAGTGATATTGTCATGTTGAAATACTACAATTTTGACACAAATTACACATAACACGAAGCTGGTTTTTGAAAATTGAAAGTCGTGTATCTGCCCCATTTCTTCTTTATGACTTGCACAATACACCAGTCTTCCTAAACAACACATTTCTAGCAGGGGTTAAGTACCATACAAGAGAGCTACATTGTACATCTAGTCATACTGTCATAAACAGCCAGCATTTTTCCTGCAGCAGTCACACCACCATCATCATTATTTCCAGGGAAATCCTCTTACATTGTCAGCTCCTACGTCGTTAGATACAATGTAGGGGGCTGTAGGACCGGCTCGTCAAAGATAGAGAACCTGAACAAGCGTGCTCGGGACGTCTCAGCAATCGTAGTATGCCTGAGCACTCCAATAAAAACTTGATCAATGGCAAAATCGTTCCCCACAGAAAAATCATACTTTGCGGGTCTCGCGTTGCACGCTTGGAGGTGAAGTACAGAAGGCGAGTCGATCCAAGTATGACCTTTCGGACTGGACTGGACTGAACTATTCCAAAAATAACAACGAGGAGTCACCAGTCGGGGAGATGTCCTATCTAGGACATCGCACTCTGAATGAGTCTGATTGGTTACCTGTCCCAGAGTTGTCATGGAAGCGTCGGTCGCGCACACGCGATGAAAAGAAGTGCTGCGTGAGCATTTCTGAATGTATGTGGAGGATGCACGATCGTAATGGCGATGGATTTCTTTCCGAATTGGTCAAGTTTGAGGGAATAGGCGGAGAATATCAGACATCGGCGGGGATTGAGGTAGTGTATATTCGATTCTCCATCGAATACCCGACCGAATGGCCGTTTTCGTTTGGGGATTTCATGTGGGGTTTCTCGTAGCCACGCGGCGCTTCTTTGGAAACGATTGGTTCTAATTTTGAATATTTTGCCTTTGGAATGTTTCTTCACCATGTTCACGGGCCCCGTGTGTTCATTTCGCCCCAAACCTGGCCATGCAGAGGAGGAAGACGAGCCAGCAGGCGCTAGGCCCGTAAATTACTGCCTGGAAGATATTATTTGGCCAAAGCTTGCTGTTGGCGTTTTTGATTTCTTGGATACGACAGCTCTTGGCTAAAACTGGACCTTGGACGGTCTTTCTTGGATATCAACCCAGGACGTGGTGGTCATGGACGTATCGCCATCGCTTTCAGCCAGATCCTTCTGCTGCCTGAAGCCAATGGCGAAAGTAAAAACTTTATCGCAGCAGCAGCTACTGCTCTGCTGAAAGTGCGAACACAAATTGCTTCGCCAATCCTCTTGTGCACTTGCAATTTTCAATGTGACCAAAACGATTCGCTTGCCAGTTCCTTTGTCCAGGCGTACTCCACAACGAGGAAAATAAAATTCGTGAAGGCAAGAGGCAAGATACGAATCTCGACTCGCTTGAGGCAAGCCGCCAGGAGAACGACAACTAATAATTACTTTTGAGACGAAAGGCCTTCGTTGCGTTTGTTTTTGAGTGCGACATGTTCATCTTCCTCGGACGCGACACAAAGTTTTGAGTCACGTGTCACGATTACTATGGGAACAGCATAGTATGTATGCTGGGTTCCGTGATGTCCTATCTAGGACATCACCAGGACTGGTCACGGGTGCGAGTCAACCCCTGTGACACGGATTTCTGTGCCGTGTCACCTCCCTAGTGTGAGTACGACTCCCTGGTTTTCAGCAACTGGCGCACCCCTAGTACCGGTACATGTAGAAAGGGTAGGACTAAGTAAAGGGACAAGCTTATCTATTTTTGCGGATTTTCTTTCATAAAAAATAAACGTCACAGGCTGCTCTTCGGAGGTGTCCGCGTCCCAGCGGTCCGAGCAAGCGACCGCATCTCAGCGGGACACTTGTCCGTGGCCTTTGTACTGGAATCTGTGGGAGAGCCTTTCCAGGGACTACACACCTGGGTACCGGGTATGGACAAATCCCCGGTGTTGCTCCTTTGTTGTTCCTTTCCTTTTTATTTGTTTTTGTTGAGAAAGAAACGTTGCTGCATGAAAAGCTTTCTGTTCACGCCAGCGCCTTTGGCATTTGCTCTAGTAACATTGCTGGCTGATAATGGTCATTGCTCGTGATGCCAATGGTGAAGAGAAGCTGGGTTTCTTGCCATTTGAAACTTCCTGATTCTGAAAATGTAGCTTGAACTAAGAGCTCCAAGTATCAAGTTTAGTTTTTCGTTGTGCCAGACCTATTGTTAGAAGCTGCAGAGATGAGGAGCAAGGGCCTAGCCTTGGGAGGCGTTGGATTAATGCCAAAAATGGTGTTTATGGCCCTGAAGACGCCAGCAGTTTTCACTTGTCAGGAGGACAGCCAAGTTGGACCAGGCAGATGACAGATTATTTTGAGCATTTATAGCAGATCGTCTCAGCACCTGCCACTGTGCGCTCTCCCAGAATTGTATGCAGAAGTTACATGCCTGTCACAGTGTGCAATGAACAACGCGTTTGCATTGCTTATGGATGCAAGCGGATGGAGTGTAGACCAGATGAGAGAAAGTGATCCGGATATTCAACTAGCTTGGACTGCCATAAATTGGCCTGGTGCCTGGACCATCTGAACATTGCTCCGAACCAATCCACAGAAACAGTACCCACACAGGAAGCCAAATGATAAACCCATTCATCAGCTATCGAACCTTTCATCAAAACGTAATGCAGTGCATGCCTACTACTACTACTAATCAAACGAGATCAACGGATGCCACATCAACAGATACAACGTGGAGGCCCAGTATTTTCAAGAACACAGTGCAGTCTAGACAACTAGAACAACGGGTCTTGCACCTAAAATCCCTGATTTGCTTGCCGTATTTAGGTCCTTGCAATTCTCCGAGGGTTATGTACCACAGTATGAGATATATGAGGGATCCCGGCAGCATGATAGATCCATCGGTACGTGAAATTCTCCTGGACGTTTGTGTGTGGTTATAGTGGTACAGGACATGTGATGTACGCCTCTTTGGTCGCTCACACATGATCCATTGCCAGATTTTTGTTACGCTTTTTGTTATGACTTACGCTGGTCTGCATACCCACCCACTCTACTGTAAAAAGTAGAGACTCTCGCTTGCCATTAATTTATCCGATAGTTTGACTCTCTAGAGTATCCCTACTACATGTATTATATGATAATTTATATTACCAATGCTCTAGACAGCAAGCTGTTTTACAATTATCCTTCTACGTGACATTGTATATCTTCTTGACACCATGACTTTCTTTGAAGGTCTTGTAGCTATGAAATGTTATTTGCTGCAGGTCATGTGTGTGTGTGTGTGTGTGTGTGTCAGCTAGTTCGGTTGGTGGGTACACTTATGCCGGATAGTGTTGGGTCTGTTGCCAACGGGCTCGGCTGCTTGAAGGTGTAATGTTGTACCTACCACCTTTGTTGGTTTCAGGGTTCATATACTTTCTATTTGAAGTATACATACCTGTTACCCATGGACTACTTCTGGCTAGATTAACTCTTGTGTAATCATGGTGCTAGTGAAGCTTGTATCAGATCCACTCTGATTTGGCCACCCACACTAGTAGCAAGTATTACCTTCACTGGGGGCAGGGGTAACTGCAGTTGGATCCCGGGACGGATACCCTGATGCCGCCAATCCTTTTTCTGCACCTTGTCCTCACCCACTTACTGAGGTGTGGTGAGCCCATAAGTGGGATTATTTTCAAGTCCACCCAGAGTTTTGGGGATTTCAGGGGGTGTCGGCCGTTGGGCGGTTCTATAGCCAATTGAGTCATCTTTCCAAGATTCCTTTTGAGTCTCTCTCCCCTCTCCTGGGGAGACCCACGTGACCAGTTTTGGCAGTGAGCAACAAGTACAAGTACAAGTACAAGTGTGTGTGTGTGTGTGTGTGTGTGTGTGTGTGTGTGTGTGTGTGTGTGTGTGTGTGTGTGTGTGTGTGTGTGTGTGTGCATGCGTGAATG